>NW_028327180.1:41036574-41339604 GCF_987537825.1 Furipterus horrens | reverse complement strand
ATCAATGAACAGGAAAGACAAAGATGTCTGCCCTCGTGGAGCTAACATCCTATTAGAAGCAGACAGCCCAAGACTAACAAAAAATACATCAATTATATATGATTTGGGGTAAAAATTAAAAGTATAACAGCCCTGATCAGTGTGGCTCAGTTGGTTAAGTGTCATCCCACAAAGCGAAAGGTCACTGGTTTGATTCCCGGCCAGGGCACATGCCTGGGTTTCAGGTTTGGTCCCTGGTCAAGTCATGTATGAGGTAACCAATCAATGTTTCTCTCTCACATCGATGTTTCTCTCCTTCCCTCCCCCTTTCTCTAAAAATAAATAAATAAAATCTTAAAAAATTTTTGTTGTTGTTGAAGTACACCAGAGAACCCTGGCCAGGTAGCTCAGCTGGTTGGAGCATCATCCTGATGCACCAAGATTGCGGGTTTGATCCCTGATCAGGGCAGACACAAGAACCAATGAATGAATGCATCAATAAGTGGAACAAGTTGATGTTTCTCTCTTTCTCTCTCTGCTTCGCTCTATATAAAATCAACAAATAAAAATTTTTAAAAAGAATACAACAGTGTAGGGGAGATTTGAATTAGTAGTCAGGAAAGGCCCCATGGAGAAAGATTCCAAGAAGGTAAGGAAGGGAAGGATGTGGATAACTGGGAGTGAGAGTGGCCCAGGCAGAAGGAACAAGTGCAAATATCTTGTGGCCATTCAGCCAAAGGGAGGTGAGTGTAGCTGAAGAAGTGGCAGTGAGGGGAAAGTCAAAGGGAGATCTGGGGCTCAGATTCTGAGAGCTTTTTTCGCTACTGTGAAGACTTTGCCCATTACTCAGAGTGAGCTGGGAACCTTGGGAAGTTGTTAAGGCCCTATAACAGGGTTTATTTAAATGCTTTGAAAGTACAGAATCTCCCAAAAATCTGGATGTGGTTTTAAGTTCTAATAACTTTGGAAGTAAACATGCCACAAACTTAACAAAAGACATAATAATCTGAGGGTTTGATAAATTCTGTTGCTTTTATGTTTATGTAGTTTTGTGAATTTTGATTAATATATTGCTTTAATTTTGTACCATCAATGCTTTACCGTCTTCAATCGGAGGGATTAAAACAAAGGATTCAAGTTTAAAATGTGGTATTCAGAATTTGCAAAACTACATAGTGTCAAAGAAAGATTATTTTCAAACCATTGGTAACTGTGTAGCATTTATACTGGGGAAGTTGCTGAACTTCAGAGCCTCACTAAAATAGGTAGGAATACCTGGGTATTCACTGAGTGGATGAACTGGGACCCGCTCAACTCTCTTTTCTGTGTACCTCCTGCACTTCCCTCTTGTATGACCTCCAGGAGTCCCTGCTGTGCCCACACTTGCTCTGTCTTGCATGGGCAGTAATCCTGTGTTGCTGAAGACTCTGGCTCCCTTGGGATTCATTGCTGACAGCCTCAGGGCCTCGGATGGGCAGCTTCTTGCCAAGGTGCCAACCAAGCCACCTCAAACACCCTCACTGGTGCTGCTTGATGCTTCTGGACAATCCCCAATGTACTGTGAGCTAGTGTCCCAGGTGTCCAGTGCCCAGGGAACACCCCCTAGCCACAGCTGCCAAGAGTCAGAAGCCCCATGGTCGGAGGCCCAGGAGGAAGAGAATGAGAGATGTTTTGCAAGACCACAGACAGAGGTCTCTTTCTGCCCCCCTAACAACCCCTCCAGGCTGCTGGGCCCCCAGAATCAGCCCCTGGAACCTGAAGGCCTGTGTGCTTTCTGAGGCCTCTTCCTGGAGCACCATGCTGGGAGCACTACCCACCACATACTATTGGCAGACTGCCAGGTGAGTCACATACCAGGTCCCTTCTTCCCACACAGGGGAGAGACCCAACTGCACCTCACACCGATATACTCACTCTGTTCACTTGCCCTCCTCACTCCCCGACCCCCACCCACCCACCCAACTCCCCTGTCCTCAGGCTGCTGGCCTACTGGGAGTGACCAAGGTTCAGTGGGATGCCATGGGGGTTGCCTCTGGCCTGGAGCTGCTCACACTTCCCCATGGCCATCGCTGAAGGTCAGAATTGCTGGAAAGGTGAGTCAGTTATCTGGACTCCCAGGATCTCCAAATCTCCCGACTCGCGGAGCGGGGTGTGGGGGGTGTGGGTGGGCAATGCCTGTTTGTCCTCACCCTGGAATACAAACCTCCCCACTGCCCGCAGACCCTTGCCCTCTGCCTCTACAGGCACGAGGTGCTGGTGCTGGCCGGTGTGCTTGTAGTGCTAGGCTGCAAAGGACCGCTGAAGGAGCGCACAGCCGCCCTGAGGGGCCTGGTGGAGCTGGCACTGGCGCTGCGGCCAGGGGCGGCGGGAGACCTGCCTGGACTGGCCGCGATCGTGGGAGCCCTGCTCATGCCCCAGGTGCATGGGGTGCAGGGATGAGGAGAAAGGCCGAGCGCAGGAGATAGGGAAGAGGAGGCTTCTTAACAGGGTTCTTACCCAGGTATCTCGGCTGCAACGCACGTGGCGCCAGCTCCGAAGGAGACACACCGAGACCGCGCTGGCCTTCGAGCAGGAGCTGAAGCCGCTGATGCAGGCGCTGGCTGGATGAGGGCATCAGTAAGTGGCATCATTTGGAGCCGCGCACCAACTCTAACCAAGCGCTAAACCAAATCCCTACCTCAGTCCTTAGCCCTGCCCATTCGCCACAGGCTCCGCCCCCTTCACCCTCCAAATCAAACTGGGCCTTGAACCCAATCCCTGGGTCCCGCCCCCACTGTGCCCTAGGCTCCGCCCCTTCACTGGGGGCTCTGTCTTCTGCATCCTAGGCCCCACCCTCTGCTATAGTCTTGATCCCGCCCCCAATCCCTAGGCCCCACCCCTGCCCTATGCCACGCCCTTAACTCAATTTAGCTCTGCGAGGCTCAAACCTATTTACCCAAATCAGACCAGTTACTTTAATTCCAGGATGCCTGGCCTAATGTCTCACCCTCTCCACCCTAGGCTCCGCTCTCTGCCCCAGACTCTTCTCCCCAAGTTCACCCCAGACTCTTCTCCCCACAGGACCCTGCAACCCAGGCGAAGTGGCGCTACCTCACGTGGCAGCGTGGTGCGCCTGTTGGAGGGTGAGGAACTCCCGGGGCTGCTGGACAGGAGCTGCAAGCAGCTGCTGCACATCCTGCTGGGAGTGCGTCAGGTGGCCCATGACGCGCCCAAATTCCGCAAGGCTGCGGCCCGGCGCCTGCAAGGTGAGCGCCTCCTCTGCGCTAGGCTGCCACAGGGTCCCGACTTCAGATGCAACCTGCATGTTCTAACCGGGTGCCCCCAAACCGTGCTAGGGACCAGAGCCTCTGACCACGACTCCCAGAGTCCCACAAAAACTGAGAAGGCTCCCTCAAGGGCCCCAAGCCTGCTCTGCAGCCAGCAGTGATGAAAGTGCCCTACAACCAAAAGGGGCAGGCACCCCTGACGCCCAGAGTCACGCCCACAGGTCGCACTCCCACCCATCCAAACTCTTCCCAAGTTTGTCGTACAGGGTGGCCTGGGACCCCAAATCCTGACCCCGGGGCGTCTCTATCTCCAGACACAGCAGCTCAAATAAGGAACAGCGCCCCCTTACACCCTGGCCCAGCCCACTTCCACCAAGCCCCTCAGCCACGCCCTCCCCCGAACCTCCAGAGACCCAGTAGCCCGCTCCCCACCAACACCACCTAATTAACCAGAGTACTTGGAGCAGAGTCCCTCCAGGCCCCTGCTGGGTCAAAGTCCCCAGGGGAAAGAGCAGATGTGAGGAGGGGCAAGATAGGATATGGACCCCACCCCCAGCTCACCTAGCCCTGCCCCCAGGATTCCAGCCGAACCCGGGGCTGCGGGAGGCCCTGACCACTGACTTCGTGCAGAAGCTACTCTGGGAGAGTTGGGGCGAGGGGGCACCACGAGCTGCTCGTCTGGAGGTCTCAGCATATTCTCAGTGTCCTGTCGCAGCGCGTGGAGCCTGACTGCTAAGAATGCAGACCCCCTTCACCCTAGGACAGTCAAGACTTCTGGGAACCCCAGTGGGAGACCAAGAAGTCATCCCAGGGTGCTCACACAGCCAAACAAGGTGAGGATCCACCCTGACTTGCAGAAGGGAGTGGGGCCAGGTTTGCAAGAACCTACCCTGCCCCCTAAAAATATACAGGGATCCTGGTGTGAGGGGAAGACTCCTCCCCCACATTAGAAGACCCAGGTGTCTGGAGGCCCTGGCTGCCCTCTTCCTTCCCCACCCCCACACATATCCCACAAATGGTGAACATGTAGCTTCTAATGATAAGAGAGCTTGCAGAGTAAGAGGCCAGAGTTCAAATGCTTTTTAAGAGTTGTGTGACTTCTAGCCCTGACTGGTGTGGTTCAGTGGGTTGAGTGTCATCCTGCAAATCAAAAGGTCGCTGATTCAACTGCCAGTCAGGGAACATGCCAGGTCCCCAGTTGGAGGCTTGTGAGAGGCAACCCATCTGTTTCTCTCCCTCCCTTCCCCTTTCCCTAAAAATAAATTAAATCATTTTTAAAAAATAAAAGGTACATGAATTCTAGCAGATTGCTTGCCCTTTCTGTGCCTGCCTTCAACATAGAAGTGAGACTGTACTTTCTAAGAGTTATCGTGGGAATCACAGCTCAATATTTAGAGATAATGGGTGGAGAATGCTTGGCACACAGCAGGTTCTCAATAAACGCTACCTGTTCTCAGTAAGCTGCCATGGACATGAAAGGGATGATGTTTAGAGTCCTTTCCCTACACTAGTCAGTCATAGACAAGGACCCAACTCTCAGGAAGAGACAAGGTGTGTCGAAGGTGTGCCCAAGTTCACCTCCCCTTCATCACTCCTTGTATGGCCTATGCTGTAATGAGGATGGCACTTGAATATCTAGCCCCACTATCTAAATCTAATAAAGCACAGACTCCAAGAATTTTACATATTTTTTTTATATATAAAACAAAAGGGCCCTAGCCAAGTGATAGGAAGAAAAGATTTAAAACATGAGTATGTACATCAATAGTAGAAGGCACAGCGAGTCCACCTGAGGTGAGGGGTGGAGGTGGGGGCAGCAGGTTACACAGGTCTCAGCTGAAGCCACGGGGGCAGAAATAAAGTGCGTAGATCCTGGGGGCCCCCCGGTGGCCCAGAAGCAGCAGCCAACAGCCTCCCTCTTCCCACCTCTGGCAGGGTTCAGTTGAGTGTGATTCGGAGGTAGGAGGTGGGCACGTAGCCTTCACCTCCCTGTTTCCGCCGGACCCGAGTCCAGCCATCACCTTTGTCCTCTTCCATGAGACTCAGGTCTTCACCCTCAGCCATGGAGATGGTGCCCTCGCTGGACCCTGTCAGGAGGTGATGGTAGGCTCAGGTCTGCTTTAGGCAAATTTAAACAGCGCCTAGCCAGATCCCCCCAGTCCTACCCAAGCAACTGATGCTCACCTTCAAAGTGATAGATGGCCACACAGTGACCTATAGGGGATGCAGGCTCCTCCTCAAAATCCTCATCAAATTCTGTGTAGATGGGGGTGTCCTGGCCTTCCTCCAAGGGGGGCTCTTCAGAGCTGGTAGGGGAGAACAAAGCAGGTGAAGACAGGCCTCCCATGGCCCAGGGAGCTGACCCACTGCAGCCACTCCACTCACCTCTCCTTGTCCTGTGATCCCCTCTCACTGCTGCTGCTGTCGGGTGGGGCGCTAGTTGGGGGGTCCGGAGGCCGGGTGTGCCGGCTCAGGCTGTCCCCCCGGTTGCTCAAGACCCGGCTCTCAGCTTCTGCCAGCCAAGCCTGATAGGAGAAGACTACACGGTCAGTTCCAGGGCAGGGCTCGGGTCAGCCCACTCTGGCCTCAGATGTTTCCTGACATCACCCATGCACACCCAAAGCCGTGATGAGAAACAGCTGGAGCCTCCCAGCAACAGCTCCCTGTCCCCTAGGCAATGACTCAGCCAGGCTGGCCAGCCCCCACCCCTCCCCAGGGTCTTCTCTGACCTCATACTTCTGCACTTCCAATTTCAGCCTTTCAATGTTGTTCAGAGTTTCTGCAATCTGGGGCTCCAAGCTGGTGGGATCCCCCATCTGGGGTGTCTTCTCATACACATCCTTCATTTTCTTCAGGGCTTCCCTAGGACCAGACAGACATGAAAAAAACAACCCTAAGTGTTTTAATAAGCAAAAAATATGGGCTTTGCTTCATGGAGCCAATAGCCAAAGACAGCAGTTAAAGTTCACATACTAGTGCTTCAATGCCTGGGCTCGAATCCCAGTCTGGGCATTTCCTGGTTGTCATTTGGGGTTGTTCTGAACCTGTCTCAGTATGCTAACCTTGACATTGGGGATGATGATACATATATCTCATGTGAATGGTTGTGAAGATTGGAACAGTGCTTTTATTTATTCAGCTACACATTGAGGACTGCATAGCAGGGACTGTTCTAGGCATCAGAAATACAACGCTAAGCAAGACAGTCAGGATTCTGCCTCTGCTCACACAGTCTCTCAGGAAAACTTGGAAACTCCAGTGAATCCATGTAAAGGGTTTGGAATAGTGCCTGGCATACAGTAAGTGCTCTATAATTGCTAGGTGTTGTTGTTATTATCATCAGTCCCTGGTCCCTATTTCCTCCATGACTATATATACAAGCAGTAATAGTCATGAGCATAGATTTCTGGAAAATGTCCAACCTGGGTTAAAACTTCTTTCCAGTCCTAATATAACCCATATTACAGATGCAGAAACTGAGGCACAGAGAGGCAAAAGAGTTGGAATTCAAGGCCAGCCTGTCTTGACTCCAGAGCATGTACCCTTAACTCCTAAACCATAAAATCTCAGGAACTACAATGTTCCTAATGAAATTTCACACCAATAAAAGCCATGTTATATAAGATGGCAAAATATAATTTGTCTGCCTGTTTGCAAATGGCAAACATCATTTCTATTATGTAAGAGGACTGAGAAGAACTTGCTGCTGGGAAAGAATGAGTAAAAATTTTCTTTTCTTAATCTGACAGATTTTTTATTGTTAATATTTTAAGTGTTTGAGCTAGTAGATAACCATATATTTTTTAGCCAATTAATGTGGTGAATGAAACCTAATAGGTTTTTTTTTTATTTTTATTGAACCATCTCTGCATTATGGGGTTAACACTCAACTGCTCATGACTTTTTTAAAGTCTTTTTTTAAAAAAGTTTTATTATGATAAAATATAAATAACATAAAGCTTCCCACTTGGACCATTTTTGGTTCACTTATGTCAAATGTACAGTTCCATGGCATAAAAGACATTCACATTGTTGTGTGCAACCATCACCACCGCATGATGTATTTGTTTTAAAATACACCGCTGGATTTGCCTGACTAGGATTTTGCATCTAAGATTATAAGTGAATTAAAATGAACCCATAATTTTACTTTCTGAATTCTTGCTGATTTTGAAATCAAAACTCCAACAGCCTCCAAAATGAGTTGTTGGCGTTCACTAATTTTCTGTGTGCTACAATGAGTTGTATAATATGGAAAGTAACTATTGGTTATGAGGGGGTAGGAATCACCTATATAATTAATCATCAGGGCCTGGGGCTTGTTGGGCGATGCCTGAGTACCATTTCAATATACAGACGGTTCCTGACTTACCATGGTTTGACTTATGATTTTCGACTTTGCAATGGTGTGAAAACTATACACAATTCAGTAGAAACCATACTTCAAATTTTTATCTTTTTTATGGCTAGCCATACGCAGTATGATACTCTGTCATGATGCTGTGAGCAGCAGAGAGCCACAACTCCCAGTTAGCCACCATCGTGAAGGTAAACAAGTGATACTATGCAGTGTAGTATTAAATGCATTCTGACTTTTGGTATTTTCATTTTACAATGGGTTTATTAGATGTAACTCCATGGTAAGTTGAGGAGCATCTTTATTACTTTATTTTCTTCTGTGTCTGCCTCCCTCTCCCCTTACCTCTGGTCAACCTCCTTCTGTAGCTCACGATTACGTTCCTCCAGCTGCTGCTGAAGCCGCTTCCTCCGCTGCTCTGGGGGCAAGTGGCTAAAATCTTCAGTCACCACTGTCTGCAAGGTAGAAAGAGAACTGAGTTTGGATCTTAGAGTCTGAGCTTCAAGGCTCTAAGACACTCATAAGATACTCCAAGTCCTCCTTCCTCCCCACCCAAGGTTCTTGAGGGGCAAGGCCATGCATAGAGCAAAGCAGGTCCGAGTCACGCAATGGGAGGAGGGGCCCAGCCAGCAGCAGGAAGCCAGTCCAGGGTCCCACCACCCGGCCGCTGGGCAGGCTGGGGCTGCCCCTCCTCCTCCCCTGGAGGCCTCACTTACCCCACGGCTACCTCGAAGGCTGCGGAAGGATGCTAGCCGCGGTTTGACCGACTTACTGATCTCACTCAGTATGGCCAAGGGGTCGAGGCCGGAGCGGGGGGACGGGGGTCCATTAGGCAATGCCGAGGGCAGGGGGCCCCCCAGGGGGGAGAGGGGTGGAGGATGCGGCTACCAGTGGGGACCGTGGAGGGGGTAGGTCAGGAGGGGTGGGAGAATATACAGAACGAGTACAAATGTGGACGGACGGAGGGATGCAATAAAGGAAAAAACGAAATGGAGAAAAGAAAAAAAACGGTAAGAAAATCACAACTCAAGATGCACAATTACACACAGAAAATGCATGCAAAGGACACAAAAATCTGGGAGATGGCAGGAGGGCATTAGACTGTGAGCCAGAAGGCCAGACAGCTCCGCCCCTCAATATCTCCTGCATACCCTACTCCCATGTTCAGTACCCAGGATGGGGTCAGGGCCACAAGTTAAGCCACGTTTCTGTTTTCCCACCCCCAGCTTTCTTGGCTCACAGTCTACAGCGTGGAGGGAGATGTGTGCAGAAAGCAAGGTCTCATATAGGTATGGGGCATAGAAGTCAAGGACAAGCTGAGAGGGGTCAAAGGCATGAAATATCAGAGATTACAGGTGGTGTTTCAGCTGGGTAGGGGGAGCGCCATATATAAATCGAAGCAGGGCATCAAGGGCCAAAGGTATAAACTAGAGAGGGGGAAGTTGCTGAAGGTATAATAAACCAGGACTGCCCAGGTATGTGCTTGACATTGAAAATCAAAAAACCCAAGAAAAAAACAGCCTGGAGGTTGGGGCCCAGCTCCATGGGTGGGGTGCAGAAAGACCCAGGGGAAGTCCCCAGGGCCAGCACCCAAGCCCTCACCCAGCCTGAAAGCCTCAAGCAGGTCTTCTCCTATCATCCTGAGAGGCAGCAGACAGACACCACAGGCCCCTACCCTTTCTCCTGGTCCCTGTCAGCCTCAGGGGACTCCCAGGCCAATCACCGCCTTCCCTCCCTCTAGCCTGGGCCGGCAGCCAAGAGGAAAATTCCTGCCTGGGACTCAGCGTTCCAGCGGCTGGGGCTGACTCAGTGAACCCCCACCCCTGCTGTCACTGTCCCCACTCATACCCCCTTCCCCAGAACCCTGGCCCCCACCTTGTTCTTCTTGCCAAAGGGCCAGCGTTTGGCACGACTCCGGGCCGGGCCTCGCAGCTCAGACCGCCCGTCTGAGGGGGTGCCCAGGCTGCTATCCGAGGGCGCGCGGTTCATGGGCTGGCTGAAGTCTTCGAATTCCACATCGCCCGGGCGGGCAAAGCCTGACTTGTGCAGCTCAATTAGAACCTGGGAGTCCTGGAGGGAGGGTAATGGGGAGGGCAGCAGGCAGTCAGGGGCAAGACTAGGTACCTGGCCTTTGGGGTCCTTCTGCCCACCCCAGGATCAGGCACCCACATTCTTGGTGTCCACAGCAGCCGCAGCCACCTTCATGCCCTCCAAACACTTGGCGATGATGGGGAGCACCTGCAGCTCAGCCTCTGACAGCAGTCCGTACCCAGCCCCCAGGTGGGTGGTCCGGCGCTCATCCATGTCCTGTAGCTTCTATAGGGACAGGACAGGGATAGTAATGGAGGGGCCAGAGCACAGATACTTCCAACCCAGGGGGTCAAGGGAGAGACAGGGTGCCAGGGTGGTTTCAGAGGGGACTTTATGGAACCCACTACCCCTTGCCTAGGAAGTTAAGGAAGGTCTCTCAAAGGTGACAATAGAGCTAGGGCTTTGAAGGAAAAGCAGGCCCAGAATATATGCTGCCAATCCTGGGATTAGGACAGAGAACGGAGTATAAGGCTGAAAAAGAAGAGGAGTTGCAAGGGCTGGGGCTTAGAAGAACGAATAGGATTTTCAGAAGGAAAGAAAGACATCCCTGGCAGAAGCCACAGCTTGAGTAAAAGCAGAGCTCACCATTACTGTTTCTAAACCCCTTTCAGTTCAGAGAGTGGGACATTGCATCTGGGGTTTGGACAAATGTGTAGGAGATGGTTAACAGTGAGGTCTTTTTCAGAAAGGTGGGGCGGGGGCTTGAAGCACTCACATCAAATATCTGGGGCATCTGGGAAAAATAGAAGTGGGCCTGGTCTCGGTTGAAACGCTGTAGCTGGGCTGCATACTCATTCTTGCTTTCTTCTGCCATATGACTTCTAAGGTGGGCTTGTTGCTTGGCCTGAGGAATATGAAGGTGGGGGTCATTGGCAGGTTCTGGCAGGTTTTGGCCCTGTCCCATCCCTACCCCTAAGCCTGTCCCAGACCCCACAAGCACCTTCTCCACATCGGCCTTGGTGGCATTGATATCCTGGTCTAGCCGCTCTGCAGTCTGGGCTGCCTTCTCGGCTTCGCGACAGTCCCGCTCAAATTTTCGCTTACTCTGTGTGGGGAACAGAACCAGAATGAGGGAACTGCCGCCATCCCTGATGGCAAGTGGGTATAGAGAGCCAAGATTTCAGGGACTGGCAGGAAGTCGCCCAGCAAATGGGGGACAATGGGCATTCTGGAAACCCTGAGGGAAGGGGGTGGCCTGGGCCAGACAAAGGAGGCAGCTTTGTGGGTCAGCAACCCTCAACTTGCTCCCTGGGACCAGAACACCCTCCACACCCACAAACTCACATTCTCCAGCTGTTTGAAGCCACTTTCCAGCTGCTGCTGCGCCCGACGGCCTTCTTGTAGATGCTATGAAAAGAGGAGCAACAGGCTTAGGTCACGGCAGGGGCCCTTGGGAGACCCAGGAAAGAGACCACTCACCATCTTTCTCTCCTGTTTCACCTCTTGCGAGTATTTAGCCAGCTCAAGACACACGCGAACGCTGAGATTCTCGGCCACCAGCTCCCGCTGGCCTGCAAAGTCATTTACCTCCTGGAGAATCTGCACAAAGGACTGCTGCTGGCTGAACCTTGGGGAGAGGGAGGCAGGGAGCCAGAGGTCAGACCCCAGAACCCACTTCCACATGAGAAAGGGTAAGACCCAAGACATTCACCCCTGAAGCAATGACAGATTCTGGCCCATATCCCTTACCCTGAACTCTTGAGTGGGATGAATTTCAGAACTCAGAACTTTGGGGAATTTAGAAAGCAGATACAATGCTTATGCCATCTTCAGTGCATCACCCCATTGGGGTCAGGGGCTACATCCTATAATTAAATACTATTAAATATTTTTGCAATGAAAAATATTAATATTCACACTAAGTGGGATAAAAGCCAAGCTCATAATTAACCTGATTCACATCAAGTGAGTTCAGGTCAGAGGTGGCCTCCAAATAAGTTACCAGAAAAACTTAATTTCTAGAACTTTTTGGATTCTGAATAGGAGACCCAGGTTAAAGTGAAATGCTCCTACTTACTATAAGGGCTGGGCACTGTTTTAACACATTAACTCAGTTAATCTTCACATGAGCCCCACAAGGTCATGGTCATCATGCCTATTTCACAGGTGAAGAAAACAGAGGCACAAAACTTAAGTCACTTGCCCAGAATCACTCATTTAGTAACTGCTGGAAGCAGAGAACTTGAGTCATTTGCCCAAAGCAGTTCAGCTAGAATATAGTGGATTTAGGACCCAACCCTGGAGCCTGTACCTTTGCTCTTACCTCCAGGTGGGAACCAAGGTGAGAATGGGAGGGACCTGAATGAGTGGCCCAGCTAAGGGAAAATGGGACCAATGTGCCCTGTCCCCCCAAATCTAGCCTCACACCCCCTCTCCATCCTTACTTGGATTCAGGGTCATCTTTGGCAGGTCTCTTGGGCAGGTATTTTTTCACCAGGCTCCTAAGAGGAGAGAGACACAGGAAGGCTGAGCCTTCAGCCCCACAACCGAGCCCTCTAGCCCCAGGGCAAGTTCATCCGAGGGTCTCACCGCAGCTGCTTCGCATAAGCCTGCTCCACCTCGGTACGCTCTTTCACGAACTTCACATATCTGTCCAACAGGTCCAGCCCCCACTGCGTGTGCCGCTCTATCACCTCAAACTGATCCTGACAGAGGGTGCGGGGTGGGGAGGACCGGGTCAAGACCCGGCAGACAAACACCGGGGAGCCTCAAGGCTAGGAGCTAGGAGAAGGAGTGGCTTCCCAGACCCGCCCCGGCTGGGGCGGGGGTGGTGGTGGGGAGGCAGGAAACCGGCGGGAACCCCCTCCCCTTCCCGGGAAGGGCCAGGGAACAGGGGCGGGGCCCCAGCCGGACGACAGGGTCCCAGTCTCCGGACGTCTCGGGACGTCCAAGAGGGGTGTGGAACCGGGCAGGGCCACTCCCCTAATCCCCCCAGATTCCGGAAAATCCGGCCGGCCCGGCGTGAGTCAGGGCTAAAGGAGCAGGGTTCCCTGCAGCTTGGGGAGGGGGGGCGGTGCTCAGAATGACCAGGGGGCAGGCACCAAGCTTCCCGGGTCGCCATGCTCTCGGGTACCCCGATGTACTCAGTTTACCCCACTGGCTCCACTGCACCGCCAAAAGAAGTCCCACAGTTGAGGAGGGGGACGATCTAGTTACCTCACTGCACCCAGGAACCCAGAGATGCCACCGCCCCCAGAAGGAGGAGGGGTCGGAGGTCCGGGCTAGGATGGGGGAAATTCCTGGGGCTTCCAGAGCTGATAGAGGGTGCCTGGGGGCGGTCCCTCCCAGTGCCTGGAAAGGGCTGTGGGAGGAGGCCAAGCCTCACAACCCCTTCCCCCACTAGAGCGTCCCAAGCCCCTAGGTGTTGACTGGTGACGACGGAAAGGGCGGCCAGAACTTCTAAGTCCCACGTGGGATTGAAAGTGGCCAGGCGGTCCCCTCCCCCCCACCAGCCGGACAGGCGGGCGGCGGGCAAGAACCCAGGGGCCGTAAGATAAGCCGCCCGCCCAGCCAGGACGCTCAAAATAGGTGACCTCGCTCGGCCGTCCCGGCCTGGTCCTAGGACTTCTTTCTCAGTCCGACCCCGTGCCTCAGTTTCCCTACGCCGCACCTGCAAGGTCGCCCTTCGCCCCCGGGCGTCGCGTCCTGAGACGCCCCGGGAAACTCCGAGAGAGGGCGGAGCGGGGATTCCAGGGATCGGTGAAAAGGAAAAGCGTGGAGCTTCGGCTAAGATATTGCAGGGGCAAAGTGGGGAGTCTGGACCCCAGTAAGAGAGGAACTTGGAGACGGGCCGAATGGACTCACCCACAGCTCGGTGCCCCAATCCATGCTGCTCCGGCCGAGGCCGCTACCGAGGCCGCCGCGCCCGGTCACCGCCGCCAGCCACTCGCCACCCGCCTCCTGCCTCCCGCCTCGGGGAGCTCAGCCTAAGGCGGTACGCCCGGCCCCGCCCCTCCCCGCCCAGGACCCGCCTACTCTCGGCTCTGCCACGCCTCCTCCGGTTCTGCCGCGCCCCGGCCCGCGCTGAGCACCGAAACGGAGACCTAAAGGCGGGGCCCCACGGAGGCGGTCCCAAAGGGCGCCCCGCCCCGTTAAGGTTATGTTGCCAGGGGACGGCATTGGGCGCGCGCCTCAAGTGACCCCCATCCATTTTCCAAGTCCCCAGGCCCTTCTTATCCTCCCCATCCCGGCCTTGTCCCGGACTGTTCTAACTTTCCTCTTTCCCTTCAACCATTCCTGAAAGGGTCAAGACATTAAACGCCATCCAAGACGTCCTTCCCCCACCCTTTCGCAGGGAGAATCTGAGGTCACCCAGCTAGCTCTTGCGGGCCGGCCCGGCTCCAGACGTCTATGCTCGTCGCACTAATGATCTTGTCCCTCCGGCCACAGGGCGGATAGGAGGACTTCGATCCTGCCCAGGACGCGCCTCCGCCAAGACCGGGTCCATTAGCACCCCCACCGCATCCTGCCTTCCCTCCCCTAAAGTCTGCACCGGGAAACTGAGGACGGGCTGTCCTTGGGGCGCCGAGCCCAGGCCTTTCCTCGGCTCCCGCCCAGTTCGCGCCTGCACCTGCCTATTTTTCAGTCTCATCCATCAAGGCCCAATTAGGTTTAATAGTCTGTACCAACTGGAATTCCGACTCCGCCCCACCCTCCAGACACTCGGGCCTGGGGCTGAAAAGTCTTTCGGGTCCCTCATAAAAGTTTGTTCACACTTTGTTAATCCCTTTGAGGCACAGGGATGAAAGAGGAGAGGTCCCAGCCGCTCCCACCCTTATTCTCTCCCGCCTTTGGTGCTTTCTCTGTGGCTACAGAAATGACAGACGCTTTGCTGGGGCTAGGAGCTCTGGCCCCAGGGACAAGTTGGGTTCCGGGCTCCCACAACTCCCAGTACACATACCAGGAAGCCCTGGAGGATAGCTCCAGAAGCCCACACTGGGAGAGATGGCTCTGCGGCGACCTGGCCCCACCTGCTGGCGGCTTTTGAAGAAGAAAACCTCAAAGTTTCAAAGTGGGTTGTGCTCCAGAGTTTGGGGAGGCTGGGTCTGGACTCAGTAGCTCAGCCTGGGATTAGGGTATCAACTCTGGTCTCAAACTCAGATTGGAATTGGGACTTAAACCAGGTTGGGACTGAAGCTGGGATGGGATCAGATGGATCAGATGGATCAGAGGCTTAGCGGGAGGGCGGGGGGGGGGGGGGCGGGTCAGCAACCCAATAGCGGATCTAACACTCAAATTAGTGGTCAGCCCTCATTTGGGGTCAGCGTCCAGTCCAGGTGTGAGGCCCGACCACAGATGAAGGCTCAGTGTAAATCGAGGGTCGGAAGGGCACAGGGAATTTGGGTTTCAGTCTACTAGAAGGAGACTCAGGCTGGGGTCTGGGTTCAGCTCATAATTAAGTCCAGCCTGGGATCTAGGGGTGGGCCTCCAGTTGCCTCACCCTGGGATAGAAGGCTTCACTTAAGACTGGGACTCGGCCAAGGGTCATAGGTCATCCTAGGGTCAAGATTTAGCCTTTGGTCAGGTTTAGGCCTCTGGCCTGATCAAAAAGATTAGAACAGGACTGGCCTCAGCAAATGCACGTGTTTATCAAAACCCTGAACTCTGGCTGCGAGCCACATCCCGAGGGTAGGAAAGTGGAAGCCAGTCCTTGGGAATCCTGGGAAAGGTAATTTGCTTAACGCTTTGTTGAGCTGTTTGCTGCATTTGCATTCTGGGTACTGTAGTCCTGGACCCGTCTGTCAGTTAAGAGTGGGTGGTCGGATACCAGGTCTATTACAATTGGTTGATGGATTGTTTATCAAATTACATCCGGGACAATTCTAATAATTGTTGAGCGTGGAGGCGGGGTTAAGTGATATCAATGCTCCCATTCCGAGCGAGTGCTGTCCATTTGGTGTCTTAAGGGGCGGGTTTTCGAGAAGACAATCGATGATTGGTTAAGTGGGCAGAAAAAGCCTCAAGATCGGCTCCCACCTTGAGGTGATTGGCTCATCGGTAGGCCGGCTTGGTAGCGTCAGAGGCGGGTTCAGGGGAGGCGGTGGCTCTCGAGATAGCTCCAGAGGAAAGGGGTAGCCGGCGGGAGCCCCGCGGAGTCGAGACAGCGGCTACTTCTGCGGCTGCTCTGGGCGCATCTACTGGCTGACGCTGACGGTGAGTCCCAGCGCGCGGCGGTCTGGGGCAGGGGGGCGCAGCTTTGTCCCAGAGAAGCCTCTGGCTTGGAGTGGTCTCGTCCTATTTCCCCCGCTTCTTACGCGGGATGGAGCGGTCCAGCGCCCCCGTTTCCAGAACCGGAGTGTTCTCGTCCCAGGAGCACCCTCAGGCCTCCGGATGGAGTTGCCTGGTCGACCACGCTGGGGTCGCGGGGGCGGGGCTTCATCTTCTGAGGGATACCCCCGCCACACACACACCAGACTCTTACTTAGCCCTCCAAATTCTTGGGATCACTTTGGGGGCGCTAAGGACCCTACGCGCCATGCAGGAGAGTCGCCGGGTGTTCTAGAACGGGGTCCCCTAGGCACTCATTGCAATCTTGGGGGTTCAGTTTGGGATCTAAAAGTTGCCTGGCGGTTCAGGGCCAGACACCAGAATAAATAACTGCTTTCAAGGTGGAACTCATCCGATAGGGATACTTCCAGTTGTCCCAGGCTTTTTTCCTGGACTCTCAGAACAGTGGCCGGAAGACCCGGAGCCACTCTGTCCCTTCCTGAGATTGGTCTGGGAACACAGCCTCCAGGGAGACCTTTGCAGTCTGTTCTGTCATTTTTGAGCTGTCCTAAATAAAGAAGTGCCGTAAAGTGGCCAAGGCCCTTGGGGGATCCTCATGCAAGACCCCTAGGTCTGGGCTGGTGTGAAGAAGCCTGAACTGCCTTTGGTTCCTTGGTGTCCGGCAGGGGGAGAAGCCACCAGACATACACTTGAACAGCTTCTCTTTGTACACCAACAGCTCTCTGCAGGTGAATGAACCTGAGCCTCCTGTGGCTGGATCTTGAGATTAAAGAAGAGTCCTGTGGTGAGGGACTTGAAGAGGTTTGCTGGTGGGTGAAGTGCACAAGTGTCCAAGCCCACCGCCCACCAGTTCTGGATTTGCATCCTAGCTCTGCCTCTCACCAATATGATCTCGGGCAAGCAGAGCTTCAAGTTTCTCATCTAGAACGTGGGACTAATAATATTTTATGCAATATGTGTCAGGCATTGAGCTGGGGTCAGAGAGAGCACATAGCAATGAATAAGACAGCCCCAATTTCTGCAGTCAAAATGAATAGCTTGCGTTTATTAAATGCTCACTTGGTGCCAGGTACCATGCAAAGCCATTTCCATGGGTCTCTCTCCTTGCAGCCACCTCTCAGGGATGCTGTGACTATTTTAAACCTGTAAAGCCAATTTTACGGGGTTTACACAGGCTTGGAGGTATGACTTGCTGAGAGTCAGCCTATGTGCGGATCCAAGAGAGAGCACATAGCAATGAATAAGACAGCCCCAATTTCTGCAGTCAAAATGAATAGCTTGCGTTTATTAAATGCTCACTTGGTGCCAGGTACCATGCAAAGCCATTTCCATGGGTCTCTCTCCTTGCAGCCACCTCTCAGGGATGCTGTGACTATTTTAAACCTGTAAAGCCAATTTTACGGGGTTTACACAGGCTTGGAGGTATGACTTGCTGAGAGTCAGCCTACGTGCAGATCCATGTGTGCTGGATTCCACAGTCCAAGGCAGGAAACCATCAACATTTTATTTGAATTTTTTAAAGTATTTCTTTTTACATTAACGTTTTAATCAGGGAAAACAGGGCTGGGCTAGGTTCAGAGGACCGGCAAAAGTCTCCCCAAGGAAGTGACATCCAAGTTGAGTGGCACAGGTTGGTTAGGAGTTAAAGAAAGAGGGTTGGGAGGTTGTGGGCAGGATGGATTGTTGGAAAATTCATTGACTTAATGTGGGATCTAGCATATAGTAGGTGTTCAATAAATGCAAGGTTACATTTCTATTGCTACTGAAAGAGGTGGCTTTTGGGGGTCCCTGCTGGAGTCCCTCACATTCTCCCTTTACTTTCTGCCTGCCAGGTGGGGTTCAGTCTGACCTGGGTTCAATCTGGCAGTGTTAGATTCTACTCAGTAGGAGGAGGGGGGTGGGACAGAGTGAGGAGAGGCTAGGTTAGTGAGGGATGTATCTGTCTTGTGCATCTGGAACCCAAAGCCCCTGTTTTCCAGGGGTGGGAGGGGAGAGCAAGAGGACACTTCCTTTCCAGGTGGGTAGGAAGGAGCCAGGGTGGTACTGGGTCAGTGGGAGACTATAACCAAGGCTCCCTCTTACCCACTCTCCAAACCCAGGTCCCCAACAATTGTCCTCTCCAGAAAAACAGTAGCAAACTCCTGTTTCTCTTCCTTAACAACACCAAGGATCTGCAGTGAGTTGGTGGGCCAGGGGCTCCTCTAAAGACCCATCATTTTTATTTTCCTAGGTAGGATACCCACATGAGCTGATCAGGTGTAATGAGAAGCCAGGTGAAAAGAACTTTGCTACCCTTAGGAAGAGAGCAACACACATTTTAATTTCCTCTTCAAGCCTTCTGATTATGGCAAAGAGGAAGAGAGGGGTGGGATGCTCAGGGAGTGTTTTGGTCTCAGGGCGAGTTCAAACAATCATTCATACTTGTCGAATGCTCCCTATGCACCAGGCAGCTCCTTCTGTTAACTTTACAGGTGTTAATTCATCGGCTCCTTACATTGTAATTGTACTCATTCTGTTTTTTTAAATGAGTTTATTTATTTATTTTTAGAAAGACAGGAAGGGAGGAAGAAAGAGAGGGAGAGAAACATGAATATGTGTTGCCTCTCATGCACTCCCATCTGTGGACCTGGCCCGCAACCCAGGCATGTGACCTGATTGAGAATTGAACCAGCGAGCCTTTGGTTCACAGGCTGGCGCTCAATCCACTGAGCAACACCAGCCAGGGCAGTACCCATTCTAAAGATAAGAAAACTGAGGTCTGAGAACTGGGTTTTGGACCCAGGCAGCCTGGCACAAGGGTCCAGTGGGCCCTATGTATACAGAGATGTTGCCTCTACATACAGTGTTTCCTTTTTTTAAATAAGGTACTATGGTAGACTGAGTCATTGTCAGAGGAAGTGTCAATATAATCTCTGGTGCAGGCAGCACATGAATGTGGCAGCCATCATGATAGGTGGTGGACAAATGCTGGAACTTTGTGACCACTGATTCAGAGTCCTTTTGCACAGGTGGCATGCCTGACCAGAGCCTTTAGCCTCCTGGCATCATCTATCCCCTGTCCCCGACCCTCACACCAGGTGCAGGTGCAAAAGTATGGAAGCAAAAGTTCTTCATCTCCCCTGGGATCCTCCCCCAATGTGCTCTCTGAACCAGGATTCCTGAAGGCAGACTACATGGCCACCCCCGGGGTGACAGTGATAAGGCAGGCTGCCATGAGGGCACAGAGGGGTAGGAGGATGCTTTGTGCATCACCCCCATCTTCTATTGTCCCTCTGCCCATTATTCCTAAACCCATCCACTTGTCCCTACAGGGACCACTGATGTGCTCAACAAGGCCAACTCAAAACCTGCAGTGTCACAGGAGACCAGCAGGTTCTGTTGGGGCCAGAAATGGCACCAGGTGTTAGTCCAGTGGAGTCAGACTGGACCTAAGTTCAGCAAATTGGGTAGGTGAGTTCTGGCTAAGAGGGAATTCAGAGCCAAAACTCAAACTATAAGGAGAAAGTTTATTTAGAAAGTCACAGAGGTAGAAGAAGGGACCTCCAGAAGAAATGGGCTCAGGAAACAAGTGACAGAAAAAGAAGGGCCCTTGGAGCTTAGGAGAAAGCCAAATACACTCAAAAAGAAGATTTTAACAGGCTACTCTCTCCCTAGAGAGCATGTGCTGGGTTCTCCAGCTTGATGGTTTTGAAGGTAGGGATTTTAGGGGAGGTCTCAGGGGAGGGTCATAATAGAATATTCATCAGCTTTCCAGATGTGTCCTTTCAGGGTCGTGGTCCCTACTGACTGGTTGGTGCCAGAGCAAGAGGTCATTGGTGCAGCTGGTCCTGAGGCAGCCATGGTATTGCTTGTCTGGTTTTGTTTTTCTGGGCCTGGAGCTGCAACACAACTGAGACCTAGATGTCATCCCTAGGGGTTGATGCTTAAGGGAGTGGTCGTGCAAGGGCCCGCATGGGAGTTGCAGGAGGCCACTCTGACCCTCTGTTCCTCCTCCAAGGGGATCATCCACATGACTAGTGACATGCCAGGGGAGGGTCCCAACTGCATGGCAGTGATAGGAAAGGTCAAGGGGTCTAAACCGCATGACCAGCAATATGCCAGGGCTGGAGGGAGTTTACCCTGGGGCCTAGGTCTTGTTTTCCCAGTTTTGCCCATTGCTAGGCACCCAGGGCTTTCCACCCTGGAGACCCTCTGTACCTGCCCATGGTCCTTATTCTGCTCATGTCTGTCTAAGTGCCTCCCACAGTGTGGGGAAGCCAGGGCAGGAAAGAGAAAGGCCTTGGGGGTTGGGAGGGTGAATGGGGACCTGGAGCCAGCTGATGTTCAGTGGAGGTGCTCTCTCTCCCCTCAGGCCTCAGTGGCAAGGACAAGGAGCTGTGTGGGATCTGGGCCATTGCAACAATTCCTTCAACTTCAGCACAACTGTGAGTGCCTGCGGCTCCCTTGTCACCCCAAGCTGTCCCCTCTGTCTGCTCCACTACCCAGTTCCATGTGGTGATTGGCTTGAGGGCCAAGGAAGACCAGTACAGCCTCAATTCCCACAGCTGCTACAGCCTGATGCTGGGATAGAGGCGACCATCTGAAGTCACAGTTAGATGGGAGGGCAGTAGGTTCACAGAGCCCTAACTACAGTTTAGGTATACTATGCTGAGTTTAGGTTTAACAGGTCCTCCTGGCAGCTATGATATGAAATGAAAGCTGATGTACCCATTTGAGAGATGGGAAGACTGAGGCACAGAGTGGGGGTCAGCCAGCTAGAGAGTGGGAGAGCTGGAGACTCCCACACATGGTTCTGCAAGTCCAGAACTAGCATGCAACTCCTCCCCCCACCTAACTACTCCCTTCCCAGGTAATGATCCAGGAGAAGAACCCAGAAGGCTTCCTGTTGGCAGTGGAAGTTCCCCTTTCAAGCTCTCTATGGTCATGTCTGCCTGCTTCCTGGCCGCTGGTGTCTTCTGGTTATGTCTTCTGCAAGAACACATAATGCCCTTGCCCAAGGGGAACCCCACTTCCCTTCACCACTCCCTTCCATCCCTGCCCCTGACTGATGCCTCCATACCCCTTTCTGTCCCTGACCCCCCCCCTGCAGGTACAACATCTTCAAGATCCACTGGCTCATGGAGGGCCTGGCTATCAGAAGAGTATCTCACTTCTTTAAGACAGTGTCCAAGCCTGGGCCTGGAGTGGGGGCAGCCTGGGGTTCTTGGGTCCAGCTAGCACTCTAAACAGGCAACTTCTCAAATCGCTGCAGACTCTGGGCTTGGCAGTTCCATGTGTCCGCCCATTTTATCATCGTGGCCAGCTGTCTATCCACTCATCTGTCTACCTGTCGTTCTGTCCAGCTGTGACTGGCTACCTGACTGATTGCCTCACTGTTCATCCACCTATGACCTTTCTCCCATTGTTGTGGCTGTGACTGACCATCCCTCAGTCCAGCCATCTGCTGGGCTGTGACTGTCCACGTCTGAGTCCACTCATCATCCTGATTGTAACCATCAGTTCAGCTGACTTTCTAGCCACCCATCTGACAATTGTTCATCTTCCTAAACCACCACCATCCACCCATTCATTAGTAACCACTGCCCATCCGTGTGACTGTCCATCTTGTGCTCCTCCAGGTCAACTAGTACTTGCATCAACAGCCAGGGCCACCCCATCATACACAACATCACACACAATAGAGTGACTTCTGCTGGGAAGGTGGCAGGCAGTAGGCAGGGGAGGGCTGGGTGCCCCATCTCACCACAACCCCTCCCCAACCTCCGGGCTGAAGGGTGCCCTCTTCACTATTGCCTTGATCAACTCCAGCTGGGCCTTTGTCAAGTACGTTCTGTCCAACAAGGAGAAAAAAATCTTTGGGATCATGATCCCAATACAGGTGCTTCTGGGGCCGCAGGTGGGCACGCCTGCACACATGGGGCATACCCACCCACCCCTTCCCTGTCCCACAGGTCCTAGCCAACATGGCCAACGTCATTGTTGAGTCCCATGAGAAGGGTGTCAGCGACTTCGGGCTTCTCTCTCTGGTGGATCTTAACCTGTTGCGATGCCATCCTCTTTCCTGTGGTCTGGTGAGGACTCTGCCCCTGCCCTCCCCCAGGCCCAGACTCCGCTCCCTGTAGGCATGTGTGGAGGCAGCACTGACTGTTCCCTGTGTCCCCCACTCCTCAGGTCCATCGGCATCTTCAGGGCACATCGGGCACCAATGGGAAGAGTGAAGCCCTGCTCCCTGGGACCCGCTGTGCTCCAGGTCCCTCATGCTGACCCCCAGATGTCCCTCGCCTCCCCTCTGACTGCCCCCTCCTGCTTCTCAACCCCCTTCACTGTCTCCTGGACATCCCCCTCCAGACTTTCTGCCCCATGTGCTCCCTGAGCCCAGCCCACCTCCACCCCTCTCCCCTTGGTCCTGCTGCCAGCTTCCATCCTGACTCCAGCTCTCTGTGCCCATGCCTTAGTGGCAGTGAACCTGGCCAAACTGAAGCCTTTAGGCATTACGATGTCACGGTAGGAACCTCATTCCATTCATGAGGGAAGTTTTGAGGGGCAGGACAACCAGCCCCTTGGCACACCTAACCCCTCCTGCAGCGTATCTGAGCCTCACTGCTCAGCTCTCTGCCTATTATCTGTGGGCCCTGCCCCAGGCAAGCCCAGTGAGCCCTCTGATCTCACCAGGCCCAATGCTCACCCCTGTCCCTTGCAGGTCATCTGTTACATCAACTTCCCACAGGTCATCGCCATCCTGCTGCAGGTGGCCATGCCCTTCCAGTGGCACTGGCTGTCCCAGGTGAGCACAGAGGCCTCAGGTAGGGTGGAAAGGAGGGCCAGACAGTGGAGGTAGGGGAGACTGGGGTGTGTGCCTGATACTTCCTCTCAACCCCCGCCACCACCACCACCTTGCCCCCCAGCTCTTGCTGGAGGGCTCCTCTCTCACCTTTTCACTCAAGGCAGGTTACAAGTTCCAGCAGGCAGGCAACAACCCCTGAGCAAGTGTGAGCCTGGGCTAGAATGGACCGGGCTCTGGGGTCAGAGAGACTGGGGTTGGATTGGGTAGAGGTGGGGTGGGCGGGGCCTGGCAACTCGAGGGCCGCCTGGCCATTCTGGGAGTGGAGTGGGTGGGACTTAGATGGCTCTTCGGGGCGGTGCCCAAAGGTTCCGGAGGTTGGATTTGGAGAGAACCACGAGGGCGGCGCCTGGCCCCCCTCAGCTCCAGGACTCCCTTGCTCTCTGCCTCTAGAATGATCCATTCTGTGTTCCGGGAAGGCCTGTCCAAAGTCAACAAAGCAGCCAGTGACGCGGAAGCAACTGATAATGTTTTTCTAAAAATCAGTAAACGTATACTCGGGTAAGGATTAAAAAAGCAATAAGAAATAATGATCCACCTGTTTTGCTTCCTTGTTTCTTGCCTTTCTGGGGGTTGAGGTCTGACATGCGTTGTGCTTACAATTTAGAAACCTGTTTTCACAGGGGTGGGGGTTGCAGTATTCATTGCTTTGCACATGGAATAGCTGTGAACTGAACAACTGCTGTGAGCATGCCCTGTGCTGAGCACTGAGGACAGAGCAGTGATCAGACCCACCCAGTCCCAACACTCAAGGGGCTCCAAGTCCCAGGGGTAAGGAGGTTGGGAGAGAGACAGGGAGAGGAACATGTCATCAAACAGTGTCATCACAGGGCCCAGGGGTAGCCTGGGAAGTCAGGGAAGGCGAATAGAAGAGCTGGGAGGGATGCAGGTCCAGATGAGGGAACAGCATGTGCAAAGGCTGGAGGTGAGGAAAAATGGTGACTGAAGGACCTACAGTGGCTCAGGTGAAGAGTGTAAGTCGTAGTAGCTATCTGTGAACGTTTACAAAGCTTGTGAGGCACAGAGAGCCTTAATGACTTGTTCACAGTCACATAGCTAAGGAGTTGGTGGGAGAGTCAGGACTTGAAATGTCAGTGACCACACCTCCATCTTGCCCTGGATAAGTGGTTTGCTCTCTGTTTCCTCACGTGTAAAGTATGGGTTATTGAGTGTCACATATGAGTGTCTTACTGGCTCAGTGCAGTGCCCAGCAACACAGCTTGACCTCAAGGACTGCCCAGACCTTGAAGAGTGACCTCAGGTTAGAGACCTGTGCACACAGCCATGAACAGACTCCCAAAATGCATTTCGTCCTCCCCATCCCAACCTCACCCTAAAAAGGGGGGGGGGGTATTTATTTTAGAGAGAGGGGAAGGAAGGGAGAAAGAGGAGAGAAACTTGGTAGACTGCCTCTCTCATGCCCCTAGCCCCCAACCTGGGAACCTGGCCCATAACCCAAGCATGTGCCCTGACTGGGAATCTCATCAGCGACCTTTCAGTTTGTGGGACGACACCCAACCTGCTGAGCTACACCAGTCAAGACCCAACCTCGCCCTTTAATTAGAGCACCCAGACCCCTTTTGAAGCTTTGAGAAACATTCTTCAGTGGAGGACGGCTGGCATAAGACAGGGGTTAAGGAACCAGGCTGGGGTCAAGGCTTCCTGCAGGCGGAAACAAGTGTAACTGTGGCCCAGATGAATAAATAGCCCAGCCAGACAAGGAAGTGGCAAGGCACTGCAGAGTGAGGAAGTTATTTGAGCAAGGTGGAGAACCCAGAATAGCTTTCAAGTCCTACTGCATGATCGGCCGGGGCCAATGGCAGGGCAAGAGCAGCTGGCAGAGAACTAAAGACGGCAAACCTACTTGGACTTTGTGCTGGGGCCCGTTGGCGCCAAGGAAGAGTTTAAAGCAGGGAGGGACATGGCCATACAGGGTCAATGTTTTACATACATGCATGCTGGGGTAGGCAGAGTCATGGCTCCCCAAAGATGTCCACATCCTAATCCCCAGAATCTGTGCATATGTTACATGACATGACAAAAGTCACTTTGCAGATATGATAGTAAATTATCTCCAAATGGGGGCTTATTCTGGATTATTTGGGTGGGCCCAATGTCATTACAGGTTCTTATAAAAGGGAGGCAGAAGAGTCAGAGTCAGAGAATAGGGTGTAATGATGGAAACAGGCTGGAGTGACATGCTTTGAAGATGGAGGAAGGAGCCATGAACCAAGGAATGCAGGCAGCTTCTAGAAGTTGGGAAAGGGAAGGAACTGGTTCTCCTCTGGAACCCCCATATGGAATTAGCCCTGCCAGTGCCTTGATTTCAGACTTCTGCTCTCCAGAATTATAAAGTAAAGGAATAGATGTTGTTTTAAGCCACCACACTTGTGGTCATTTGTTACAGCAGCAGTCAGAAACTCAAACAGTTTAGGAGCACAAACTCTGGAGTCCAGCTGTCTGGGTTCAAATCCCAGCTCTTATCAGCTAGAGGATCTTGGGCAAGGGGCACAAGCCCTCAGTTTCTTCATTTGTGAAGTGAGAATAGAAGTAGCATCTATGGCATGTGAAATAAACCACCACATGAAGTAGACAAGATGCTGCCAGCTGAACCTTCTAGAGACATTTGCTGTCAGTTGCATGTATTCATGGATCATACATCATAACTTTGTAAAAGAAATACAAATTTGTGTTTTAGGGGAAAAAATACCCCAGTTAATGTGGTATAGATGAACTGGAAGAGGTGAGTCTACAGCAGGGAAGCCAGGGAGCACAGGGGCGGAGAGACACTGTCCAGCAGTTGGTGAGGGCTGGATACAGAGGGTGAGGGAGAAGGAGGAAGGGAGGAATACGGCCTGGAGGTGTGTTGGGACTGTCAGCGAAATCAGGCAAGAAGGAATAGAAGCAGGTGTTAGGAAAAATATATGATTCAAGAACATCCAGCGCTCACTACATGCACGGTACCATACTGAGCATTCTGCTTGCCTGGTGCCACCTGCTTGTCACCCCAAGACTTGGAGGGAAGTACCATGACTGTGAATGTCCAGTGTGCAGATCAGGAGAAGGCTGGGAGAAGTCAAAACTAGAATCAAAATCTGCCTGCTGTGTCCTCCCAAGATGGCAGTCCCTGGTGCCCAGGCCTAAGCTGATTGTGCATGAGGGCATGGGGTGAAGGAGCCATAGGGCAAATGGGTTGATTCAATTGGGTCAGGGTTACCTATGATTAATGAGTAATGAATGGGACGGGGGTAGGTAGAGGGAGACCTGGTTGTGTATCGTGGAGGGTGTAGCAAAGATCCTATCTTGGAAGTGGGGGCCAGGAGTGAGGGGGGCTTCTTGCTGTTTGCAGGCCTGGTAGTCCCTCTGGGGGAAGGCTGGGGCTGCAGCAGGAGATAACTGTACCCAACCAGGTGTGGGGTGGGAGAGGAGTGCCCAGGCTCCCTACCCAGAAGTCATCCTCACTTCCTTCGTTGTCTCTCCTTGCACCCCAGCTAGTGTCAAGCAAAGTACAGGACAGGACGCCCAGTTAACTTTGAATTTCAGATAAATAACAGGTACTTTGTTAGTATAAGCATGTCTCAGGTGGCCCATGTACTGGCTGCTCAGGTAGCCTCACCCTCCTGCCTTCTATGCCCAAATGTTGGGCCAGGTGAGCCTGCTAACTGGAAGTCCCCCCACGAGCCACCTTCCCTACCCCCTCCTTTCTGGCTTATCTTGCCCACCATCCCCCTCCCAAACTTCACATGCAAAGGTCAAGAAACATTCCTGCTGTCACCTCTGTCCCTCCCAGGGGGTGCCTTGCTGCACTTTCCCCTCCATCCCTGTGGTCTAGGAGCTTTGAGGCATCTCAGCTCCTTTAATTGTCCAAACTGCAGGAACTATCGTCAGCCTCATTGTTCAGATGGATTCAATGAGGCTCTGAGAAAGGAGGAACTGGGCCTTGCAGGGAGACGGAGGCCAGGCTCAAGGTTGTCAAACCACAGATCCTGACTGCTTAAAGTTATAACAAAACCAGGAAATGGGGTGGGAGTTCAGGGGGATCAGGGGAGGACAATAAGGGCAGTATTAAGGGGGAATGGAGGGCTAGGGAATCCAGCAGACACCCCACCCCAGTTTCAGAAGTTTGATCCCCATTCTGGAGAATATGCAGGTGTTTGCCCTCTGTCTCCTCTTCTAAAGAAAAGGTGTCGCAATCACAGCACACAGAGACCAGGTTTATTCTGTTTCTCTGCCTCCTCCCACTCTGAGCATAGGGGCAAGGCCTGGAATAGAGCAAGAACGCAGTTTACAGGAACTCAGAACCAGTTGCCATTAACCCTTTAAATGGGGCTTTGGAAACCAGCCTTCCAGGAATCAGGATCCCCACTCATTATGCCTGACTTCACACAACCCCCTACCCCTGATGCCCAGCCTTGCTGGGAATCAGACAGATGCACGTTAAAATGACACCGAGGAAAAAATTCAGAGCTTTGCCAACAGGCTATCATGGGGAGAGAGGAGTGCCCAGTGGGGGAATTGACAGCTTCTTGCAAGGCCAGCAATTACATATGTAAATCACCACAGTTATGGAGGGGAATTCAGTGCTATCTAGTAAGATTACCTATGCATATAGACTTCTGGGTAATCTCCTTTTCTTACAATAACAACCCTGTGAGGCCGACGTGTGATAACCCCAGCTTACATGGGGAAACTGGAGCTTAATACCTCTAATTAGTGTCAGAGCTGGAAAGTGAGGCAGGCTCATAACTCACTGACAAAAGTATGGTTTGTAGCCATGCAAGTCTGTCCATCAGTTGGAGGCTGGTGACTTTCACATAATGTAATAGGAGGCCATCCATTTAAGAACAAGGAAGTTCTCTGGGCACTGGTAATCAACAGTCTTTAATAGCTATGAAGAAGCAGGGTGTGACTCAGGGAGCCCAGGAAGAATAGTATGTAGAGCACCCTAATATGTGTTTCTACAACTTGTAAACATTTGTAAACACAAACAATATCTCTGGGAAAAAACAAACATTACTTCATTACATGATCATATCTGGGAACTGGATGGCTGGTAACAGGCCCAGGGGGAAAATTACCTTTCCCCTATATCTCTACTTGTACCTTTTAGATGTTAAATCATATGACTATATTACCTATTTACACAAAAAATTAAATATGATTTTTAATTATAATATCCTAAAAGGATGCTGATGTAAGACAGATACAAAAGCTAGCAATGGGGACTTACCTCAAAGATGACTTTTTAAACCATTGTAGCCATTCAGGTATCCTGACAAGGGTAGGTGAAGAGAGCTCCAGGCTCCTGTTGCCCTAGAAAACATGCTCACCTGGACAGTGAACTCCTATACATACTTCAAAGCCCAGGTGAAATGTCCCCTCCTTCAAGAAGCCTTCTCTGATCCTCCAAGAAGCAGAGTTCTTCTTCTCCACTTGAGCTAACACTCCACAGGTCTACGAGCGTCTGTGCTGAACTGTATTCCCCACCACTACCCCAGCATGGAAGACTCTGAAAGTGGGACTCTAACTGCCAGTATAGAGATGGATTTGTTGGAAGGGTTCAGTTAATAAATGCATGGACTAAACTGGACTGGGGGCCAGGCCCAGGTATCTGAGGTCAGTGGTGGTGGTAGTGGTGGTGGTGATGTCTCTGGCCTTCAGGGTTCCTTCACTACAAAGAGGGTGTAACAGGGAAAGGGCCCTGTTCACTGGCTGGCCTTGGCCCTGAGGGAGGAGGAGAACATACCCTCAGGTTACTTACCCCAGGACATGCTGGCCCAGGGAATTGAGAAACTTAGGAAATGGTATTGAGAAATCTGGGGCAGCCCCAGGGAGGGGAGAGGCCACAGGGAGCAGAGGGCTGGGCTGAGTAGAGGAAAGGCGGGAGCCAGATAAAAGGAGGCCTCCAGCAGCCTCTGCCCACTGCTCCCCACCCTCTCCCTCTGCCCCTCTGTCCCTCTGTCCCTCCACTATCCCTGCACCATGGGTCCTGCCTCAGGTCCCAGCCTGCTGATCCTGCTGCTGACCAGTCTCCCTCTGGCCCTGGGGGCCCCCATGTGAGTAGTCATGACCCCACCCCAAACAAAGAGACTTCTGAGGTGGACATCCCTGGATTCAGGTCCTTGTAGAATTCAGGTGCATTTGTGTGTCTGTGGTGGAGGAGTTAGTGGGTTGGAATGTTAATAAACGGGGGTTGCCTGTGTCTTTGAGAGTTTAAGGGTTAGATGTTTGTGGAATTTGGGTGTTGTGAAGTGGGGTTGATGTTTATAGCACTGGGGTTCTGTAGGTTTAGGATGCATGTGGTGTTCAATGATTCTGTGGATGGGGTGGTTTTGACTTCAGAGGATTTGGGAATTTGCAGTTTCAGGATTTACAGGTTTCAGCATTTGTAGAGATGTGGTGTGGGTTTATGCTGACTGGGTGGAAGCAGGGGGGTAGGATTGGTTGTATGTATAGGCACGGGGTGCTAGAGGTTTAGGCAGAGGCTTGGCTGTTCAAGGAGTTGAGGTTTAAAGGTTTGGTATATGTGAATTTGGTTGTGTCCTTTGCAGTGCCCAAGGGTCTGCGTGTTTAGACTTAGAGTTTAAAGATTTAGGGATTAGCGCTTTTGGAGTACACACGTGGGTTCCCCAGTTGTGGAATGGAAGTCTAGAGAACTGGGGGACTTGCTGGTTCTGGTTTTGAGGTTCAGGGGTTGATAGGATTTGCAGCCCCTAAGCCATTGCCGGTCACTGGATCCCCTCCAGGACCAGGGACTGAGGTAGAACGCTGACCCGGATGAGGCCCCTGAGATGACCCCGTGCACTCCTCTGGCAGGTACTCCATGATTACCCCCAACATCCTGCGGCTGGAGAACGAGGAGACAGTGGTATTGGAGGCCCACGATGTGCAAGGTGATGTTTCTGTACTAGTCAACGTACATGACTTCCCAGCCAAGAAGGAAGTGCTGTCCAGCGACAACATCAAGCTGACTGGTGCCAATGGCCACCTGGGTACGGTCAAAATCAAGGTAGGTGCACACTGGAGCCCCGCCCCCTCTGGATCTCCACCCTATTCGTCCCCCCACCCCCCTTCAGCTTCTTCCCCTCTTTGAGTCTCCTCCTCATTTGGGCCCCTCCTTTAATTGGCCCCGCCCCTTCTGAGACACTCCCCCAACTCAGCTCCTTCCCTTCCAAGCCTATCTCTGCAGCCCCACCTTTCTGAGCCCTTTTCGCTCTAAGCCCTCTCTTCCTTCAGAGCCCCCCTCCTCTCTGAGTCTCCTCCCCTTTCTGAGCCCTCCATCCTCTGGGCCTCTCTCTGATCCCCCTTTCCATCCTTCTCTGACCCCTTGTGAGGAGGAGCAGATATGGATCCAGCCTAAGGCCTAGAGGCTGGACAGCGGGCAAGGGGCCCTGGAGCAGACCCCTACTGATGCCCTGGTCCATGTCTAGATCCCAGCCAGCAAGGAGTTATTATCACAGAAGGGGAACAAGTTTGTGACTGTCCGAGCAGTCTTCCAGAACGCTCCTCCCGTGGAGAAGGTGGTGCTAGTCAGTCTTCAGAGCGGTTACCTCTTTATCCAGACGGACAAGACCATCTACACCCCAGGCTCCACGGGTAAGGGGCTGGTGGGTGGCTCAGTGGCCAGGGCTGGGTCATTGGGAGGGGAAGAGCCTCACTAAGCTGTCCCTTTCTCTCCCACCACCTCCCAGTCCTCTATCGAATCTTCACCGTTGACCACAACCTGCTGCCCGTAGGCCGGACGGTTATCGTCAGTATTGAGGTACCAGCCAGCCGGGACCCTAGACACACTTGGGGCAGAGACTCAGGGAGAGACCAAGAGAGGGTTTGAGGCAGAGAAAGACACTGGAAAAGTCATAGTAGCAGAAACCCAAAAGCAAAGAACTATATAGAGGCACAAACACAGAGGCCTCAGGATGGGCAGGGACCCAGGTAGAGAGCACGGAGCAATGCTTGCACCGTGGATTCCGGCTCCAGATACACCCATGGTCCCTGCGACTCTGGTCAGGTCCCTCACCTTCCTGAGCCTCAGTTTTATCTTCTATGTAGTATTCTATTCCGCCTACTGCAGCCAGGAGGTGCCTGTGAGCACCTGAGTCAGGGCCATCCCCTCCTCTGCCCACAGCCCTCCAGGACTCCCACCTCCCTCCAGGTAAAAGCCCAAGCCTTTCCCCCTTGGCCTACAAGGTCCTGAATGGCCTGCTCCCGTCCCCTCCCTGCCCTCACCTCCTCCCTCTCTCCACTTCACTCACTCGACTCCAGCCACATGGCCCTCGTGGCTGTTCCTCTGACACACACGAAGCACGGTCCTGCCCTGGGGCCTCCGTAGTGGTTGTTCCCTCTGTTCAGAAAGCTCTCTTCCTCCAAATAGCCACACCACTTGCCCCTCATCTCCTTCAACATTTTGCTCAAATGTCTCCAATGTCCCAATTTTACAGTGAGGCCTCTCTGAGCACCGTGTAAAACTGCAGCCTGCCACCTGCCCCGACTCGAACACGCACTCTTCTCCTCCCTTCCTGCCCTCTTTTTGGCGTTGTGGAAATTGGATGTATTCATTTATTAATCATCCCCTCCACCAACCTCTGTGGAACCTAAATTCCCTACAGGACGAACTTTTTATTATTTATTTATTTTTTTAAAAGATTTTATTTATTTATTTTTAGAGAGGGGAGGGGAGGGAGAAAGAGAGGGCGACAAACACCAGTGTGTGGTTGCCTCTCACATGGCCCCAACTGGGGACCCGGAGCACAACCCAGGCATGTGCTCTTGACTGGGAATCGAACCAACAACCCTCTTGATTTGTGGGCCAGCACTCAAGCCACTGAGCCACACTAGCCAAGGCAGAAAGGAATTTTTAATGTGTTTGTTCAGGGCCTTATTTCCTGAGTTCAACAAAGTACTTGGCATGGGGTGGGGCTTAATAAAAATGGACTGGAAGAAAGAAGGTAGGGAGGCAGGAAGGGCAGAGGAAGTGAAATGTTACCTGTGCCAACAGGAGCACATTAGCCAGTTATCCCAATGGCCAAGAGAAGCCAGAAAACCAGATTTTTATGTGATATCTCCTGATGTTTAACTGTTGGCAAAAAAAATGAAATAATATATGTACATGAAATTGCTATTTTTATAGATCGAAGAGTTAAACATAGGCAATGATGTATGGCTTAGCACAAATAATGCTTATCCCAGTGTTCTACACAAAAGCATGTAATAAGTGTTAGTGATTCTTAATATTCAGGGGGACACTCATACTAATGAGCTCATGATTATATGAACTATGTCCCAAGCCAGTGATGTAGCAGCTATATTTACCTCAGAGAGATTAAGTAACCGGTCCAAGGTCATACAGCTTGTAGATGGCACAATGAGATATGAACCCAGCCTGACCAACTCAGGTCCACGTTCTTAACTGCTGCTTCTGCAGACATGACACAGAGAGAGTGTCAGTCACCGAGAGGGAGAAGAGAGCTAAGCTAAGCCTGGTCTCTTATAAGTCACCTTCCCCCTCTGTTTTCTATCTACAGACCCCCGATGGCGTTCCTGTCAAGCGGGACCCCCTCTCTTCTCACAACCAGTTTGGCATCTTGCCCTTGTCTTGGAATATTCCAGAGCTGGTCAAGTACATCAGGCCATCCTGGAGCGGGGTGGAGGCTCCCCTGTCCCAGAGGAAGGAGTGGGGGGCTGCCAGGTCAGGCCAGATCACTCACCTACCTTCCCCACAGCATGGGGCAGTGGAAGATAAAAGCCCATTATGAAGATTCACCACAGCAGGTCTTCTCCACTGAGTTTGAAGTGAAGGAATATGGTAAGAAGAGGAGAAAGCCAGGGTGTGGGGCCCCATAATGCTGGGCCCAGCACTGGCCCCTCACCAGTGCCCTCTCTCCCCCTAAGTGCTGCCCAGTTTTGAGGTCCAAGTGGAGCCTGCAGAGCAATTCTACTACATTGATGACCCAAAGGGCCTGGAAGTCACCATTATGGCCAGGTGAGGGGCCAGGTGGGGGGCCAGGTGAGGACCAGATTAGGGGCCAGGTGAGGAGTCAGGTGAGGGGCCAGGTGAAGGGTCAGGTGGAGAGCGGGTGACGGGCTAAGCGAGGGCTCAGGTGAGGACCAAGTTAGGGTCCAGGTGAGGGCTCAGGTGGGGACTAGGTTAGGGGCCAGGTGGGAACCTGGTGAGGGGCCAGGTGAGGGCCAGGTGAGGGGGGTTGAAGGGCTGGAGATTCTCAGTCCTCACCATGGCCTGTGGAATTTCATGGGGAGACTCAGCTTTTCAGGAGGGGAGAATTTGACATTCTCCTCACCGCGCAGGTTCTTGTATGGGAAGGATGTGGATGGAACAGCCTTTGTCATCTTTGGGGTCCAGGATGGTGACCAGAGGATTTCACTGTCCCAGTCACTCACCCGTGTTGTGGTACCTGCTAGAGGCCCCCCTGAGCTTCTTCCACTCTGAACCCTCCCTCTCCCTCTCTGAATCTTCTCCCCATCTGAACCCCTCCCACCCTCTGAGTCTTCATCTCCTATCCCAGATCGAAGATGGCACTGGGGAGGCTGTGCTAAAGCGAGAGGTCCTGCTGGATGGGGTGCAACCTGCCCAACAGGACGCCCTAGTGGGAAAGTCATTGTACGTGTCTGTCACCGTCATCCTGCACTCAGGTGAGGCCCAACTGAGGGAGGAGGCACAGTCTGAGGAGGAGGCCCAGACGAAGGTGGAGTCCAGTCTGAGGCACAAAACCCAGTCTGCCAGGGGAGGCCCCATCAGAGGGAGGAGGCCCTCAGTGAGTGTAAGACCCTGTCTGAGGGAGGTGGCCCAGAGTGAAGGTAGGATCAGTCTGAGAGGGAGGCCCATTCTGAGGAGAGAGGTCCAATATGAAGTCAGGGTCCAATCTGAGGGCGGGGGGGCCTGGTCCTGAGGGGCAGCCCAGGAGCCCACCCTCACAGCTGATCCCCTCAGGAAGCGACATGGTGGAGGCAGAGCGCAGTGGAATTCCCATCGTGACCTCCCCCTACCAGATCCACTTCACCAAGACGCCTAGGTTCTTCAAACCTGCCATGCCCTTTGACCTCATGGTGAGACCCAGGGCATAGTTACACCCCCACCCTGCTGCTGAGCACTGGCCACACTGCTGGGTTTGCTGAATCCCCTCCATCCCCTCTGCACCTACAGGTGTTTGTGACGAACCCCGATGGCTCCCCTGCCCGCCGCATCCCCGTGGCGACTCAGGGCTTCTCCAACGTGCAGTCCCTAACCCAGGATGACGGCGTGGCAAAGCTAACCATCAACACACCCAAGACCCTGCAGCCCCTGTCCATCACTGTGAGTCTGCACCAACCTCAGGACCCCATGCCAGGGGAACAGAGGACTGTATTTGTACAGCAGGATCCTGACGTTTGTGCAAAGGGATCTTGTCCTGTTCGCAGCAGGGTCCTTTCATTTGCATAAATGGATCTTGGCATTCACATAGAGATGTTTCATTTGCATAGAGGGGTTCTTGTCTGCACAGTGGGGCCCTGCCATCTGGACAGAGGGTCCTCCTGCCATCTGCATAGATGTCTTATAAGGACCCTTGTGATGGCATTGGACCCACTGGGATAACCTCAAATAGTCTCCCCATGTCCAAATCCTTAACTCAGTCCCCTCTGCATAGTCCTCTTGTCATGTAAGCTACCATATCCCAGGTCCCGGGGATTAGGACATGGACATCTCGAGCAGGCCAGCATGCACCCCTCTCTCCCTGCGCAGGTGCACACAATGAAGGAGGGCCTCCCAGAGGAACGACAGGCCACCAGTAGAATGCAGGCCCTACCCTACAGTACCATGGGAAACTCCAACAACTACCTGCACCTCTCCGTGCCCCGCATAGAGCTCAAGCCAGGGGACACCCTCAATGTCAACTTTCACCTGCGAATGGACCCTGGCCTGGAAGCTAAGATCCGCTACTATACCTACCTGGTCTGTGGCTTCCTAGAAACCCCAGGTCGCCCTCCTCCCCACTTCTCCAACACCTCCAGAGCCCTCCTGCATCCTGGATTGCCCCCATCCTCCCTCCCACCTTCCCAGTCCTCATGCCAACCTGTCCCCCCAGATCATGAACAAGGGGAAGCTGTTGAAGGTGGGACGCCAGGAACGAGAGGCTGGTCAGGACCTGGTGGTGATGCCTCTGACCATCACGACAGACTTTATTCCTTCCTTCCGCCTGGTGGCCTATTACACGCTGATCGGCACCAATGGCCAGAGGGAAGTGGTGGCCGATTCTGTGTGGGTGGATGTCAAGGACTCGTGTGTGGGCAAGGTAAGTATCACTGAGTCTCTCTCTACTCATCTTAGGACCCTTTGCCTGGCCATTGCTTTCTCTGTATCCGCCTCTCTCCACCCTTCTGAATCCATTTCCCTCCCTTGTTTGCAGAGTTTCTGCCTCTCTCTTCTTTTTACCATCTTGTTTTCTTCCCTGTTTTATCTCAGTAGCTCTCTTGCTTCCCGTTTTCTCTTTCCTTGATTTTGTACCTGGTGCTGGTTCTGCACATCTCCTTTCTCTCTGTCTCCACCTTTCTCTCCTTCCAGACCAGATTAGGACCCCCTCTGTTCTTGACCAACCAAGGTTGGGGACTTGCTGGGCTAACTTCTCCCTCCCACCTCTCCAACCTGCTCACAGCTGACAGTGAAAAATGCCCTGAAAGAGGAAAAGCAGCAGCATATACCTGGGCAACAGATATCGCTCAAGATCGAGGGTAACCAGGGAGCTCGAGTAGGGCTGGTGGCAGTGGACAAGGGCGTGTTTGTGCTGAATAAGAAGAACAGGTTGACTCAGAATAAGGTATGCCCCCGCGTCGCTGAGGCTGGGTTAAAGATGGCAGAGGCAAAGAGAGATGGCTTTGGGTTGAGGTGGGAATGGCGCTGGGGAGAACCAATGACATGGAATTGGGTGTGCTTTGGGTGTAGAGGTCAAAATGGACACAGACATGGGACTGGGTCAAAATGGACACAGACATGGGGCTGGGTTGAAGTTTAAGTTGCAGATGGAAATGTGGATGGACAAGGGTCTAAATTGGTGATGGTCATGACAATGGATGCAGCTTTGAGTCCAACAGCAGTACATCCTGAGTCATCCACTGTGGAGCATCTGGGGACTGGGATGAGGATGGAGGTGAAGTTGGGTACGTGTGCTGGTGAGTTGATGCAGGCACTGCTTGCCTGGCCTCAGCCTGCCCTTGACCCCCTCCCCACCCCGCAGATCTGGGACACAGTGGAGAAGGCAGACATTGGCTGCACACCGGGCAGTGGAAAGAACTATGCAGGTGTCTTTATGGATGCAGGGCTGTCCTTCAAGACCAGCGAAAAGCTGGAGACAGACCAGAGGTCAGGTGAGGAGTCGACCAGTGCACATCCAGAGAGGGGCAGCGCTTCCACCTCCCAGATAAGATCACAGGACCCTGGGTTCAAATGCTGACTCCACCACCAATTGGCAATCACTTTCCTCTCTGAACCTCAGTTTCTTCATCTGTGAAATGAGAGCAATAACAGTCCTACCTCTTGGCTACTATGAGGAGTAAACCAAGGACAGGCAGTCAATGCTTAATCTATCTTGTTCCACCCACCTGCCCTTCAGATCTAGAGTGCCCCAAACCAGCCGCCCGGCGCCGCCGCTCAGTGCAGCTCACAGAGAAGAAGATGGGCAAAGGTGAGAGCCCTCAGCCACCTCCCTGGCCCTTACATCTCCACTGAGACCCTAGCAGAGTGGGAGGAGAGGAGGGCCTGGACGTGGGGAATTCTCCCGGCAGGGGGGCATGACTGGGTGTGTGCCTCTGCAGCGGGTGAGTACCAGAGCAAGCTGCTGCGCAAGTGCTGCGAGGATGGCATGCGGGAGAACCTCATGAAGTTCTCGTGCCAGCGCAGGGCGCGGTACATCCTCCAAGGCAAGGACTGCGTGGACGCCTTCCTGGACTGCTGCAACTACATCGTCCAGCTGCGGCTCCAGCACCTCCGGCAAAACCCACTGGGGCTGGCCAGGAGTGAGTCCCGGGGGCAGCTGGGAGCCCTGTCTGAGGAGGGTGGAGGGGCCTGTCACTGGGGCCTGGAAATTGTGCCAATCAAACTGGATTCCAAGAGCAAAAGCCAGTGTGAGTAGCTTGTGAAATGGAGGAAAATTACGTTATCAACGACAGGATGAAAAGTAACAAAAAAAGAATGCCTTAACTTAAAACCTAAGGAAGATTGGGAAACTTTTCCAGTGGCAGGCTGGCAGACTAATGCAAAAATAACCCCTTTTTCTTTAAACAGCACTTACCTTACAGACAAACTGTTGTGCAGATTAAAAACTTCTTCCCCCTTGAACTGTTTGATGCCCCCATGGTTCAGAATAGTATAGTGTGGATTATCTAGAAGCAAAGATATTCCCCTCAGAACCACAACGCAATGATCAGAATTAGGCTGTGAATGTTGATTTGTTTCCACCATCTAATTCACGGAGCCCACTCAAATTTGGCCACTTTTTAAAAGTTCTCTATAGAAAAAGAATTCAGTTCAGAATCACAAACTGCAATCGTGTCTGATTGTGTTCCTTTAGCCTCCTTGTATCTGTCCGACCCCAGCAGCTCTTCAGTCTTTCCGTGACTTTCACATCCTGGGCATATATGAAATATATAGGCCAGATAATTTGCAGATTATCCAGCAATTTGGGTCTGTCTATTGTTTCTTCATGAGCACGTTCAGGTTTTACTTTTTTAGCAGAACTGTCATAGAAGAGCTATTGTGTCCTCCTCGGAGCCTCCTGTCAGGAGGCATGTGACATTGACTTGTCCCATTATTGGTGATGTGAACCTTGATCACTTGATTAAGGTGGTGTCTGCCACGTTTCTCCATTGTAAAGTACCTCTTTATTCCTTTTTAGGCATTTTTTAAACTTCTTTTAAAATTTAAGTCAAGAGAGATTTTTCCCAAAGATCAGTTTTCACCTAGCCTTTAAGATGACAGCTATGGATGGATGTCTTGTATAGTAGCACATGATTTGTGTACATCTGTACTTTTGGGGGGCGGAGCTTAGAAAAGCATCCACCTCTCCAAGGCGACTGTTGCCAAAGTGAACAAATATTTCTAAATTCTTTTAGCTGGAGAGCCAGCACCCCCTTCACTCCTGCACCTCCAAAAGACACAAAGATTCCCAACACACGTGAACGAAGGACTCGACCTTTGATCTCTGCAAATTACGATAACTAGGCATGCTGCTTTTTACTCCAGTGACATAGAGACTTTCTTTTGCAAAGAGTAGCCTTATCTAAGGCTACTGAGGAATTAGACAAAATTCTGGTCTGCTGGGATATGGTTTACACCCACATGGGGATTTATTTTTAGTCAGTTGAGGGTGCGACAGAGGATTGCTTAAATGTTAATACCCCCAAAGTCACTCCGATGGATTATTCCAGAGCATGAATGAATTTAGGCATCTGTGGAACCCCACTACTTTGTTGTTAGACAGATTCAGAGCCAAATTAAAATCTTGTCTGTCATTTTTAAGGAGAGCCCAGCCAGGGGGTGAACCTTTTTCCAGACTAGCTTTGTGTACTTGCTGATGGGGTCCAGCTGGCTACAGAGGCTACCACCCCTTCAGGGTCTCCATCGAGTCAGGAATCTCTCCACTCACCCGGTTGCTGTCAGGACCCATGTAACTTCAGATGCAGCAGGCACAGTGCCCGGGGTCCTGATGCCTCCAGAAGCTTACACAGATGCTTAGTTTCTTGAAAATCAGGGCAGATGAATATAACAAGCCTGGATTACTTTTGCCTTTATACCAACACAGTTGTAAAATATGACTTTTAATATTTTTCTGGAGGTAGGAGTCCTCAAAGGCAAATGTGCCTGCCCCACACCCCCGCCAAAAGTCATCAAGTGGCCATGGGTGTGTTTTGCAGCTAGAAACCCCTCCAGGGCTGTAGAGATGAGCATCTAAGGGGAGAGCAGGAAATGTGGGTCTGTTCTAAATCCTGATTGTCCCCCACCTTCCCAGGTGACCTGGATGAGGAGATCATTCCAGAAGAAGACATCATTTCCCGAAGCCAGTTCCCTGAGAGCTGGCTGTGGACCATCGAGGAGTTAAAGGAGCCAGAGAAAAATGGGTAAGGCTGGGAAACCCCCCATTTCAGCCCACCCAAGGCCTATTTCTACCAATACCCTTGACCACACCATTTAATCTGCATGCATCCCAGCTCCCTTTCTTTTCTGGAATCACAGTGGAACCCTATAACTCAACCTAGAAAAACCAAGAGTTGAGCTACCTCCATGTGCCCACCCCCACTCCCCTCCAACCTGTCCCTTAGGGCCCCTCCATAACCACTCTCCCCCTCCACCGCATCTTCTCCTAATGCCCCCATTTCTCCTGCATCTAGAGTCTCCACAAAGGTCATGAAAGTGTTTTTGAAAGACTCCATCACCACCTGGGAGATTCAGGCTGTGAGCTTGTCTGACAAGAAAGGTGAGAGATGGTGGCTTCTCAGAAGGCAGGCCCCTGGGGCCCTTGCACATTTTATTTTTCTCGTCCATCCCAAGGATCCTCTGCTTCTTGCTGGCTGACGCTCTGCTTCCCTGGTTGCTGGGTGGGTAGGGGGTATCAAAGTCTAGACTCTGGATGTCAGTACTTTTTGTTTTTTTTAATTGATTTTATTTTTAGAGCAGTTTTAGTTTCACAGCCAAAATTGAGCAGAAAGCACAGAGGTTTCCTACATACCCCCTACCCACTGCCATGCACAGCCTTCCCCACTGTCAACATTCCCCACCAGAGCAGTGCATTTGTTATAACCCATCATGATCACCCCAAGTTCATAGCTGACATTAGGGTTCACTCTTGGTGTTGTACATTCTATGGGATTGGTCAAATGTATCATGGCATGAGTCTACCATTGTAGCATTGTACAGAATAATTTGCAACCACAGCAACTTTTAAGAAGGTGATGTCGACATAATCGTGGGTAAAATGATTAAGAAAAAAGAAGAAGCAGGATGAAAAAGGAGATTGAAACATGGGCGGTCAGATTGTGAAACTTGACAAAATGGCGTACCTGTCCCCTGGCCACCCACCCACAGGTGGAATGAGACCCTGAGGAGCTCTAGCTAAACAGGGATGGTTTAGAGCAGGGCCAGGAGTTGAGTGAGGACAGTAAGGTACTGACTTTTAGTGCAAATATAGGTGGGTGCCAAAAAACTTAGTCATCAAGATAAATAGCCCTGACTGGTGTGGCTCAGTGTATTGAGCACCAGCCTGTGAACCAAAGGGTTGCTGGTTCAATTCCCAGTCAGGGCATATTCCTGGGTTGCAGGCCAGGTCCCCAGTTGATGGTGCACAGAAGGCAACCACACATTGATGTTCTCTCCCTTTCTTCCTCCCTTCCCCTCTCTCTAAAAATAAATAAATAAAATCTTTTAAAAAAATACAAATAATATTTCACTGCAATAGTGGTTTAAAAATAAAAATGAATGCAAAAAAAAATCCATGATGAACAAAATGTCCAAATTTTAAATGGAGATCAGAGCATGCCAAGCCATATTGGAATATGAGGCAAGAGGGAAAATGTGTGACTCGTATGCATGTTCTATGTTTATTTTAAAGGTTAATTTTTTCAGATTATTAAATTGGTCAAAAATATTGAAACATTAAAAAGTAGGTATATTAGAACTCACAAAATTAAGTATAAATATTTTATTTATACCAGAGCCAGAATTTACTATATTGTATTATCATTTTGTTTAGTTATAATATATAATAAGTTATACTTTATTATCATTTTACGTTCCTGGCTTCAAGATTTTCAAAATCTTCTTTGCTTTTCTTGTTTTTCATTGAAAGAATTGAAATTTTCTGGCAATTTCTCTTGAACAAGTGATGATCTCAAATAAAATCATTTACACACAGGCACATAGTTCTCCTTTTGCCTGAGACTCCAGTACAACTCAGCATGGGCCACTGTGTGGCCTTAATCAAATTACCCAACCTCTCTGTGCTCCTCCATAACATGGGCATGATGGAAATAGTACCTACTCAAAGCATCATTGGCAGGATTGTTACAAGCTAATACATGTAAAGCCCTTATAGTAGTACCTGGCATATAAATATTCAATGAGTCTGAGCCATTATTATTATTATTATCATTATTATTATTATTATTGGAGTTGAACATATTTTAGCTATGAAATGGTAATGCATAGATACTTCCTTAAATAAATAACACAAATCATGCATCAGAAGTTTATTCCTTTTTTATTAACAATTTTTAATTTTATTTTATCTTTATTGTTGGGTGTTTTTTTAGAGAGAGAAAGAGGAAGGGGGAAAGAGAGAGCAAAACAGATCCGTTGTTCCATTTATTTATGTATTCATTGGTTGTTTCTTGTACAGTGCCATGGATCAAACCCGCAACCTTGGCGCTTCAGGACAACGCTCTAACCAACTGAGCTACCCAGCCAGGGCCTTAACAGATTTAATTTTTTTTTTCTTTTATTGATTCTAGAGAGAGGGGAAAGAAGGGAGAAAGAAAGACAGAGAACCATCGATGTGAGAGAGAAACATCAACTGGTTGTCTTCTGTATGCACTCCATCTAGGGACCAAACCTGCAACCCAGACATATGCCCTGATGGGGAATTGAACCCGTGACCTTTTGGTCTGCGGGATGCCCAACCGAGTCACACCAGCCAGGGCCTTAACAGATTTTAAAAACAGTTTTAGGTTTACAGAAACAATTGAGCAAAAAGTATAACGTTGCCTCATTTCCCCGGTTCACCTTTTTTTTAACATTTTGCACTTTGAGTGGTACATTTGTTACAATCGATGGGCCAGTCGTATTAACTGAAGTCCATATTAACATTAGGACTAATGCTTGGAGCTGTACATTCTATGACTTTGGATAAATGTATAATGATGTGTATTCACCGTTACAGAATCACACAGAATAATTGTTTCACTGCCTCAAAAATGACAGAAATTGTGTGTCAGAAGTCATTGTTTTTTCAGTTCTCTTTTCATCCTTTCATCTTATTCAAGAAAAGCTAAGTCCAGTGCAAGGGTGCCTTCACCTCCTCTCCAATTCTTCTTTAACTCCTTTTTTTTTAAACAAAGGACAAGCAAGCAGTCTAATGTTCTGCAGGCAATTCAGACCAGCCAGCACTTAACAAAACGTTTTGTTTTCCTGGAGGTAGCCTCCTATTTATGGCACAAGAAGCTTCTGTCTCAAATGCCATAGTGATAGCAAATTAAATTTGAGTTTAATAATGTCAGAACAAAGAGTAGGTAAAAAATAGCTGCAGTGACTATAGCAGACATCCTGAGGACCCTGCTTCAATCACTGTAGGTTGGGAAATAAGGATTTTGTTCAACCTTCTGATTTTTTAATCTTTATTTTTTGCATTGAAGAATAAGCAAACAAAATTATTACTATGTTTTAATGAATTTATTAGTGTAACACTATTTTTAATGTGATAGTGCTTTTGCAAATTTTGCTTGTATGAACACTTTGCTGAACTTTGATCTGGTCACAAGTAACCATTTTGTTGAGTGTTATTTTCGCTCAGTGTATATTTGTGTGGCCCACTGAAGATATAATGTGGGCCATATGTGTTGTTTTACATTTCCTGGGGGCCCCATGAAAAAGGAGTAGGTGAAATTAGCTTCAGGAATACATTTTATTTTACCCAAATATATCCAAAGTATTATCATTTCTGCATTTTGTAAAAGTTTGCAAAACCACTATTATCCCAGTAATGTTACAATAATAAATACATTAATATTTAAGAATAACCTGTTAAGATATCAGAATTTTCAATGAGTTATTTTACTTCTGTTTGTACTAAGCCTTCAAAATCTGGAATGCATTTTATACTTAGAGTGTATCTCAATTATGATGCAAGCTTTTCATTGGAAATAACTTAGATCTGTATTTTTGGAGTCATAAAATTTGCAGTTGAAAAGCAGATTGCCGTACCCAAGTTGTTCCAAACATGCTTTAAAAAGCTTTCCCATCACTGAATCAAGCATCAGTTTAGAAGTTGAGATATAATTTACATACCATAGAAGTCAGTTTTGGAGAGGATATGATTTCAGTGGTTTTCAGTATATTCATGAGTACTGACTTTGAAGTTTAAATCTAAGTTAACTAAAATTAAATAAAAGTAGAAATCCAGTTCCCACCTGAGCTAGCCACATTTTAAGTGCCCAGTGACCACATGGGGCTTGGGGCTACCATTTTGGAGAGCACAGATATGGACCCTTCAGTTAGGCTGGCTTACTTTCCTCCTCCACATTTATCTATGAGTAAAATGACAAAGACAGCACTGAATTGTGGCAACTTCCAGGTACCACCATCACCTGTAATTCATCACCATTAACATTGTTTAGTCTATGGGTTTCTGCAAAGACAGGCTGATCTCAGGACAGCTCCTATGGTCAGGGGTAAGCCCTGAGACCCTGGGAGGGGCAGGAACTTGTAGCTGAATTTGGACCCTGTCCACCTGGCCTGCCCCATACCCCTTACACTCGTGTTCTGTTCCCCCTGGGCAGGGATCTGTGTGGCTGATCCCTACGAGGTGACAGTGGTGCAAGATTTCTTCATCGACCTGCGGCTGCCCTACTCTGTGGTGCGTAATGAGCAGGTGGAGATCCGAGCTATCCTCTACAACTACCGAGAGACGAATGAGCTCAAGGTGGGTCCCTGGAGCAGCAGAGGCATGAAGGAAGGATTAGGGGTTGCGGGGGAGGGGTGTCCATGGCACATGCTCCTGATCTGATACTCTCTCCCCGGCAGGTGAGAGTAGAACTGCTCTACAATCCAGCCTTCTGCAGCCTGGCCACTGCCAAGAAGCGTCACCAGCAGACTCTGCGCATCCCTCCCAAGTCCTCGCTGGCTGTGCCTTATGTCATAGTGCCCCTGAAGGTCGGCCTGCATGAGGTGGAGGTCAAGGCCACTGTCTATGAGTTCTTCATCAGTGACGGTGTCAGGAAGAACCTGAAGGTCGTGGTGAGTCCTTGGGGGTAGCTGCTGCCTCTTGTCCTTCAGGAAAGACTCCTGCTTTCCTCATGCTGTCAGCTCAGTTTGGAGCCCCAGGCTCTGAGACACTAATATGTCCGCTGCCCAGCGGAGGAAAGCTAGGAGTCCTAGAAGTTTGAAAGCAGGGCCACATCAGGGTAAGGCAAGTGAGACATTCTTCTTGGGCATGAAATTTTAAGGGGGAGGGTGCCAAAAACCTCAGCAATAAAGATAAATAATATATTTGAATATCAAATATGATCTTGTAACACATTTGAGTATAGGAGTTTTTTTTTTTTTTTTTTTACTTTTAAAACTTGGGGGAAACATATTTCACAGACCAAATATTATAAACCAGTAATGTATAATGTGAGAACATAGGAAAGTTCTATATTTTACCTTTAATTTTTAGCCTCAAAATATACATTATCAGTTATATTTCTACTATTTCTCACAGTGTGGAACACTTTCAGGTATAATAAGAGACAGAATCACCAATAAAAGGCTCTTATCATCTTTTATTATATTTTAAAGCAAAACAGGATCACTAATATTTTAATGCAGTAGCTCAACAAATCAAAATTAATGCCAAAAATATCCATGATGAACAAAATAGCAAAATTTTTTAAAAATAATTTATTTATTTGTTTGTTTATTTTTTATTTTTAGAGAGAGGGGAAAGGAGAAAGAGATGGAGAGAAATATCACTGTGTGGTTGCCTCTCACTTGCGCCCCCAACTGGGGACCTGACGTGCAACCTAGTTATGTTCCCTGACTGGGAATCGAACCAGCCACACTTGGCTCGCAGGCCGACGCTCAATCCATTGAGCCACAGAAGTCAGGGCGCAAAATTTTAAATACAGGCAGAATCTGACAGTGTCTAGCCAAGCCACATTGGAGCCTGAAGTAAAAGGAAAAGTGATGTGCCCCCCACACGTGCCTGTGGGGATTTTTTTAATGGTTAATTTTCCCCCAAATAGTTAAAGTAGTTGAAAAAAATCTTGAGTCATTGAAAAGAAAATGTGTTAAAATTGACAGTGTAATTTTATGTTGAAATGTTTTATTCATACCCAAACCAGAATTTGTTATAATTTTTTGTTCCTGGTTTAAGGGGGGCAAACTCATATTTTTTTCAGTTTCTTTAATGTTCTGGAATAATATTACCATTAAAGTAGCCCTGGCTAGTATAGCTCAGCAGATTGAGCTCTGGCCTGTGAATTGAAAGGTTCGATTCCTGGTCAGTACACAGGCCTGGGTTGTGGGCCATGTGCCAGTTGGGGGTGTATAAGAGGCAACCAATGGATGTTTCTCACACATCCATGTTTCTCTCCCTGTCTTTCTCCCTCCCTTTACCCTCCCTAAAAATAAATAAATAAAATGTTTTTTTTAAAAAAGAAAAGACATAATTTAAAAACTACATTAAAGTATATATTTAGAGGCCTACATTTTTTTTTCTTTTGCCTTGGGCCCCGATATGGCCCAGTGTAGGCTCTGGTGGGAAAGAAAACCCAGTAGTGCTGGACCCTGCATGGCCAGCTCTTTCTAATTCTGTACTCACTGACACTAGTAGCTTGAAATCCATCACGGTGGGGATATTTACACCAAGGAAATTGGCAGCACTACAAATCAGAATTTTGTCTTCCTGGAGAGCACAACATGGGAGGATACTTAGTCTGCAAAGGAAAATCTGGGATTATTACCAGGTGAAAGGAGCCTGGGTTCTAGGAAGGAAAAAAAATCCATTATCCACAATAAAGGTTTATCTGAAGACATATGAGAACTTGAGTTGGGTCTTTGATACTAATTAAGATAGCCCCTAACACTAAGCTAAATACTTATGCACAGTTATTTATTTATTTTTTAATTTTTATTTATTTTAATCATTTGTTTTAAAAATTGATTTTAAAATTTTAATTTGATTTTTATGTATATTCTTTTTCTTTTCTATTTATTTCATTTCATTTATTATTTTTGATTGTTTTCTTTTAACATTTAATTTTGCTTTTTAAATTTTATTTTATTTCGCCCATGGAGAGCCACTGGGTTGAAAACAGACTCTGGAGCCAAACTACCAGGTTCAGACCCCAGTTCTGTTCTACTAGCTGTGTGACTCTGGGCAAGTTACCTCCCCTCTCTGTTCTCCAGTTTCCCAATCTTTAAAATGGGAATAATAATAGCAATACCCACTCCACTGAGTTGTTGTTAAGATTAAATGAGTTAACCTGAATAAAGAAAGCTTCTAGGCACATAGGCAGATTTCTAAAGGCTTTGTTATGTTATTGTCATTATTAATTTCTAATTTTGTTATTAAGTGGCACAACGGTATGAGGTAGATGTTTGTACTGCCTCCTCCTTATCATGAAGGAAGCTGAGGCATTGAGAGGTTAAGTAACTGGCTACTAGCCACACAGCTAAGACCAGCAGATGCCATCATGTATATGCTACAGTCATCCCCAGAACAGTGCCCTACTGACCAGCTGTCCGTCTGTCTGTCCTTTTATTCACCGGGCTCCCCCTTCTGTCAACACCGTCCAGCCGGAAGGAATCAGAATGAACAAAACTGTGGCCATTCGCACACTGGATCCAGAGCACCTGGGCCAAAGTGAGTCAGCCGCAGGAGAGGGGCTGAGTCCTGGGTGGTGAGGCAGGGTATGGTGAAAGGAGGCTGGTGCCACGGTGTCTCCCACTCAACTGACAGACGGAGTGCAGCGTGAGGAGATCAAGGCTGCAGACCTCAGCGACCAAGTCCCAGACACAGAGTCGGAAACCAGTATCCTCCTGCAGGGTGAGACACGCTTGGTCCAACCGCATGGGGCCCAGGAAGGTGTGGGGGACCATGACCCCAAGGAGGGAGCCTAGACCCATCTACTTCCAAGAATATTTAACCATGGTACTTCTCTCCTCCACTTCAGCTGGAACAGCCTCTCCTTGGTCTGTTCATAGAAGGCTCCAGGCAGTATTAATTCAACAAATAGCTTCTGCTGATCAAGAAGTTTAAATGAGAAGTAATAGAGTTCAAGAGCAGAAATTCTGGAACTAATTACCCAGGATAGAGGACTGGGGCGGGAAGGCACAGGAAAGAGCTAGGAAGGCACCTTGCAGCCTGTGAGCTGTTAGTTTGGGGGAGAGACTCTCGGTTTCCTCATTTGTGATGGAGGTGAATGGTGGTATTTGTATCTAAACGTTGTTGTGAGAATTAAATGAGATACTAAATAGTGTCCTCTTAGAAGAGAGCTTGGCAAATAGCATTAAGCATTATATAAGTATTCATGGCAATTGTTTCTGGAATTATTTTACCCAGGGACAGCCCCCACTCTTGAGTCATGTTCCCTCAGCCCCCAGCTGTCCCTGACTCTGGCCCTGGCTGCTTGAAGCCTGGGAAAGCTGGGGTCAGCCCCAACCCTCCTCACCCCATAGTGAGTATCATTGCTTGAACACCATCCGTCTTCCTGGCTGCAGGGACCCCAGTGGCTCAGATGGCAGAAGATGCCATCGATGGGGAGCGGCTGAAGCACCTCATTGTGACGCCCTCGGGCTGCGGAGAGCAGAACATGATCGGGGTGACTCCCACGGTCATCGCGGTGCACTACCTGGATCACACTGAGCAGTGGGACAAGTTCGGCCTTCAGAAACGGCAGGACTCCCTGGACCTTATCAAGAAGGGTCTGTTCCCTGCCCCTCTTGGAGACTCCCACTCTGAGGCCCCTCTCTGAGCTCTCTCCTCCTCTGCAACCTACTCTCCCCTTGCTGAGACCATGGCCCCTCTGAGTTTCTGCCCCCACAGAGGACCCATTGATCCTGAACGTCCTTGAAAACCCCCACTCTCTGAATCCCCTCTCCTCTGAGAACTCCTTACCCCTCTTCACTCCGGTCCCTGCACCCTTTCAGAGCCCCTCCCTCTCTAAGTCCCCTCCCCTCCACACATCCCTCCCAGTCCTGAGCACCCTCTTCCCTCTCTGAACCCATGTCCCATTCTCCATAGAATCCTAGTCGCCTCTCTAAGCTTCTCTCCTCCCTGGCACACACCCATACCAGCCACTGCCTCCACTCAGCCTCTGCTCCTCTGATGACGCTTATCTCTTCCCTGCAGGGTACACCCAGCAGCTGGCCTTCAGACAGCCCAACAAAGCCTTTGCGGCCTTCCTGAACCGGCCGCCCAGCACATGGTATGCCTGCCCATCCTTGGCTTGGTACCCTTCTGAGCAGGTCCTGGACCGTGGCCGTAGTCTTGGCTGGCCTCCCCATGCAGCCCTTTGCCACTGGATCCCTCCACCTGCAGAGTCAATGGACTCACCAGCTGAGTGACCTACAGTCATTAAGCACTGCCTGCAAGCAGCATTGGGTCCTGAGCCCTGGCACAGAAAACTGGGCACATGGGCTGGCCCTGCTCCTGTCTGCTCATTGCTTGGCTAGGATGGCACTCTCTGGATCCCAGAGCCAATTGGCTCATGCTCTGTGCCCACCCCCAGGCTGACAGCCTACGTGGTCAAGGTTTTCTCTCTGGCCGCCAACCTCATCGCCATTGATTCTGAAGTCCTCTGTGGGGCTGTCAAGTGGCTGATCCTGGAGAAGCAGAAGCCTGATGGAGTTTTCCAGGAGGATGGACCAGTGATACACCAAGAAATGATTGTAAGGGGTGGGGATTCAGACCAAGCTGGGGAGAGGGGGGCCTGAGTATCACAGCATGGACTGGAGAAAGACTGCCATTTGCCTAATTCCCTACATTGGGGTGGACAGAGAAGTAAAGGAGCCAGGAGTGTCATTCCTCCTTTGCAAAAACCAGAGACCTCAGAGTCCAATGCAAAATGAAAGTTCCCTGGCTCTCCATTGATTTGAAAATAAACTGAGAACTCCTTAGAGTTGTGGTTTTCAAAGTGCAGTCCCCAAGTCAACAGCATCAGCATCAGCTGCAAGCTTGTTAGAAATGCACATTCTTGGACTGGAGCCCAGATTAACTGAATCAGAAACTCTTGGGGTGGGGCCCAATAATTAGAGTTTTAATAAGCCTCCACTTCCAGGTGATGTTGATGTGTGCTCAAGTTAGAGAACCACTGCCTCAGCCTGACCTTTTGGGCTTCCAGACCCACAGACTACCCCCTATCTCCAAACTCCATCTGTACTGCTTGGAGCCTTGCTCTGTCTAGTCACAGGGCCTTTGCACATGCTGTTCCCACTGTCTGGCATGCTACTCCTATCCTCCTTTAGAGTTTAGTCCTACTCACTCTTCAGAGTGTGGCTCTACCTCTCATCCCTTAGGGACACCTTTCCCAACCTCCCTGACCAAGCCACACACTCCCATTATCCATTCTCACTGCCATGTCCACTTATGCGCAGTACTCATCAATCATATATATGTTGAGGAGCTGGTTGATTCACGTCTGTCTCCCCTACTAGATGGGGAGCTCCATAAGGGCTGGGCCCAGTGTCTGTTTTTTGTCTACCACCTTATCCACAGCACCAGCAACATTTGCAGAATGAGTGAATGAGCAGTGCATGGTCCTCCTGTGAGACCCTGGGGAGACATCCAGCCCTGCCCTGACCTGCTGATCCTACAGGGGGCTTTGGTTGGCATGTGGGGACACACTTGGTGACCCCATCCTTTCTTCCTGCTCCACATCCTAGGGTGGCTTCAGGAGTGCTGAGGAGAAAGATGTGTCCCTCACAGCCTTCGTTCTCATCGCACTGCAAGAGGCTAAAGATATTTGTGAGGGACAGGTCAACGTAAGTGTGCCCCATCCGTCCTCCCCTCCCCACCTCCCACTCAGGCACAGCCACCTTCTAGTCACTGCAGCTGCTTTGTACTGGGGCTTTGAGAGTGGGTTCTTTGGCCTTTAGTTTCCCAAGTGGGGAACCCCAGGATCCCAGCCTCACCTTGCTTCTTCCTCCTCAGGACCCCAGAAATGTGATGGAGCAGAGAAGGCTGTTACCTTTAATGACTAAGAGGAACCCAGGCCTTTCTTGTTCAAACCTTGCAGATTCGAAAGAAATTATGATAGAAAGAGACAGTTCTAGGGCTATGGGTCAGACAGATCTGAATTTAAATCGTAATTCTCAGGCACTTCTTCTCACTGGGCCTCGATGTGTGCAACTGTAAAATGGGTATAATAATCTTTGTATTTTTTAGGATTCTCTATGTTGTTCTAGATGTAACGCATGTGTGACCTACATTATGCAAAAATACAGGGTGGGGCAAAAGTAGGTTTACAGTTGTGAGTACACTAAACACGGTTTATTCTTGTATTATTATTTATTAATTATTGTATTATTTTCTGTACAAACAACTGTAAACTTACTTGTAGATGGGGGAATTATTTTAAGAATCCAAGAATTTTTCAAGTGCAAAAATGAAAGTGGCCTTGGGGACTCTACCAGGATGCTTTGTTCCTCTATCCTTCATTCCCTTCTTGCCCAATAATTTAGCTTTCCTGCCACACAGGCTGCCTGGCAGAATGTAGCTGCCATCCTTGGGGAAATAGCCAAACCAAGACTAGAACTTCCAGATTCCCAGGGAGGAATTCTGATTAGCGCAGCCTGAGTCAGGTGATTACTTCTGAACCACTCAGCTGAGATCAGAAGTATGTCTTCCTGGGCAAATATTACTGTTACCACTGTGGCCATGTGAATGAAAGGAAAGAAGAGAAGTTCCTACAAAAATCAAGGGTAGATATAGGAGAGACAGAGGGCAGGCAAAAGGATTAGTTTCTATGACAACACAGTGACATTTTCTGCTACAACATAGCAACCTTATAATGGAGTATAGCATAGGCTGTGGAACCAGGCTCCTGGGGCTTAAATAGAGAGCTTGCTGGAATTACCTTGAGAAAACCAATTGTTAATATTCCAGGAATATATATTGCAAGTTGATTATTGAATGCAAATGTTATTAAAAATTAAATTATATAAACTTACATTTAAACAAATTAGACTAAACACTATACATAAAAACTAAGGTCATAAACATCCAAAACTCATCATTTCTTAATTATTTCACTACCTTTTATTATCACCCATGCTCTTGAGGTTATTTATGTCTGTCGTACCTATATGGTGGACATACTATATAATCTCTTCCCAACTCTACAGTCAGTGAGTGACTCCATGTTGGTAGGTTGAGATTGACAATGGTAGTATTTACACTATGAAAATCAGCAAACACTACAAATCATGTCTACCTTGGCCCCTCAATACTCTGCGTCTCAGTATTCTCATCTGTGCGGTAGAGATGATGATGAAAATAAAACCTTCCTCATAGAATTTTGAGGTTAAATGAGTGGATATGTGGCTGGCACATGGCGTTGACTATAATGATGATGATTAGGTAATAGGGGGCTCAGCAGTGTGCTAACCCTGGCTCATTCTAACTCACAAGTGCCTATCTGAGGCATCTCTTTTCCACTCCATGTTAAGGTATGTCACGTTGCTAGCTTGAAATTGGCCATGGTAGGAGCATTTACACCACAGTAATTGGCATCTATAAGACAACCCGTCCCCCACCCTGACTAGAGAGCTGTTTATTAAACGTTTACCAGCACACCACTGGGTATACAGACTGTGCCAGACACATATCCACTCGCTGATAGGTACTCAGCAACAAAGCAGTTCACAGTGGCTAAAATGTCTGGGAAACCCTCAAAAATAGATCCAAGACAGATATGTCCCAAGGACAGAAACTTGTGCCCAGGAAGTGGTGACTATGTGATCCTTGCCAGCTCCCTGTGGCAGCAGTGCCCACCTGACCAGAGTACCCACTCTTCCTTCTCACAGAGCCTGGAGGGCAGCATCAATAAGGCTGGAGACTTCCTGGAAGCCCACTATGAGAAACTGCAGAGACCGTATACTGTGGCCATTGCTGGCTACGCCCTGGCCCTGTTGGGCAAGCTGGAGGGCTCCCGCCTCGAAAAATTTCTGGGCACAGCCACAGGTGAGAGGCAACCTGGTGGATAAGGGGAGATGCATGGCAGGGATTTGAGGGTGGCCATCTTAAGCTGGGCTGCATGGCTCTAAACTGAGCTGGGGTGTGTGGCACTAGGTGTGAAAAGTCCTCATTGTAAGTGGCACAAGAAGGTCCACTGCACCATTTAACAAGTATTTGTTGAGTACTTGCTATGACACAGAAGCAAAAGGACATGGGCTGTGACATCAGACAGGTTCAAGTTCAAATCCTGCTCTGACACATTCTTACTGCATGACCTCGTACAATTCACTTAACCTCTCTGGACCTTGTGTATAAAATGATATCTACATCATAGGATGGCTGTGAAGATTAAATGAGTGATGCAGGTAGAAGAAGGTCTAGTGAATAGTAAGAGATCTATCACTGATATTGTTTTTTCCTTTAGTATTGTTAATAACATTATCATTATTTCAAGGGTAGTTAGGATTGGATAAAATAAGGACATAGGGATTTTATCACAATGAGTAGCACACAGTGAGCACCTAATCATTGGTTCCAGTGATGACACCTTATCAGAATTATGCTCACTTATGTAACATATCTGAATGTATACTGAAGTGGTTTAACACTGTGTAACAGCACAGTGTGGGTGTCCCAAGTTGGTGGATAGCTCCCCTCTCTACAGTGATGCAGGGATCCAGGCTCTATCTTTTCATGGCTCTGCCACATCAGTGTATGGGAATCCATTCTATCCAAGCAGAAGGGCGACAGTCAGGAAGACTGTGCAAGGGAGATAGACCAGGCATGAAAGGGGCCCCATCAACTGCTGTGCACATTCCTTTGGCCAGGGTTCAGTCACATGGCCATACCTACCTGCAAAGGTATCTGGGAGATGTAGTCTAACAGTGTGCCCAGGAAGAGAAGGGAATGGGCCTTGGTGACAGTTTCTGGCATAAGTACTTTCTGAGGCACTTGGGACATCACAGTGAATATGGCACAGCCGCTGCTGTGGTGGCCTCACACTACGGTTGAGGAAAGAAATGAGTTAATAGATTTCTGTAGGGCATCATGGTGCTGGAATGGGAGAAACACAGGATGTTTTGAGAGACAGAAGGAAGGACCTTAATCTGTGTTGGGATGCCATTGAAGCTGAATTGTGCAGGGTGGGTAAGAATTAACCAGGGGTAGATGGAGAAAACAGTGCTCCAAAGAGGGAGAACAGAATATGCAAAGGCTCAGAGGTAAGAAGTTTAGAGAATCTCCTTCGACAACTCAGTGGGGCTGCAGTTCACAATTCAAATGGAAATGTGAAGGTTGACAAGGGAAGGGAGTGAGGCAGAAACCAGCAGACTGAGAGCCACAAATATGGGCCAGGACACCTAAACACCAAGTAGTCTGAACTTTCTCTGAGCTATCTTCAGGCTGGACAAAGCAGTGAGCATGGAAGCTGGTGTTCTCTCTGCAGAAAAGAACCGCTGGGAGGAGCCCGGCCAGAAGCTCTACAATGTGGAGGCCACATCCTATGCCTTGTTGGCCCTGCTACTGCTCAAAGACTTTGACTCTGTGCCTCCTATTGTGCGCTGGCTCAATGAGCAGAGATACTACGGAGGTGGCTATGGCTCCACCCAGGCAAGTGGTCCCACATCCCCTAGGCAACTGCATTCTTACCCTCTCCTGCCTCCCACTGGCCTTCCGGATAAGATGCTGAGATCAAGAGAGGCATTTCATTGGAATGAAGTTGAGAAATTAGGGTTTGTTTGTTTGTTTGTTCATGCACATCTATCTATAGACTCTTGACTAAATTCTGAATGCCCCAAGCTATATTTCAAGCCTCCCTGTCCCTCTTAGTGTCTAGGTCATGTTCCCAGGGCCCAGGTTCAGGTATGAGCCGCTCTCTGATGGCTCTAGTCCATGTTCCCAGTTCCACGAGGCTCCCCATCTTATCCTGTCTCACTGGTGGGTTCTAGACCAAGTTCTCAATTATTGTAGGGAATCATCAAGTCCATCTCTCCCTCTGGTGGGTTCTAGACCATGTGCTTAGGTCCATCAGGCTCCCAGCATTACCTTGTCTTACTGTGGATTCTAGACCATGTTCTCCATTTTCTAGAGCATTACTAAAGATTGCCTTTCTCCCTGGTGGGTTCTAGACCATGGTTTCAGCAACCTCAAGTTCTAGCAACTTCAGACTCCAGTATGGTCTCCTTTCTCTCTGGTGACATTCCCAGTGTCACTTTTGGATTCTAGATCATATGCTCAGTGTCCCCAAGCTCCAACTTTATTATTTTTTCACAAGTTGGAGACACATTCTCAGTGTCTCCAAACTCTTGTCTTAGTCTCTCTTCTCTGCGTGGGTCTCAAGCACATTCTCAGTATTGCTAGACCTTCAGTCTTATGCCTACAATTCCTGACATATTCTAGATGTGTTCGGTGTCTTCGAGCTCTGATGTAGGCCTTGGAGAGTTCTAGAAGATGTCCTCACTGTCTAATAACTCCCAGCCTTACCCTGGTGCTCGCTGGTGGGCTCTAGGTCTCAGCCTTAGTGTCGCCAAGCCGTGGTCTGAGCCTCCCTCGTGCAAAGAGCTCTAGAACGTGTCCTCAGTGTCCACCAATGCCCAGTCTTATCCTCAGCCCCTCTGGTGCGTTTTAGGCCACAGTCCCAGTGGCCCAGCTCTAAGCTGAGCCTCTTTATCCCTCAGTGTGTTCTCAGTCTCTCACACCACCCTCTTTCTCTCTCATGGGTTCTAGGCCACGTTCATGGTGTTCCAAGCCCTGGCCCAATACCACAAAGAAGTCCCTGACCATGAAGACCTGAATCTGGATGTGTCCATTGACCTGCCCAGCCGCAGCTCTCCGATCAAGCACCGCATCCTCTGGGAATCCGCAAGCCTCCTGCGGTCAGAAGAGGTGCAGCTGCCCAGCCAAAGCCGCCTTGCTCTCTTCCTCCATGCCAGCCAGAGTGTCTCAGGAGGCAGGAGGGAGGGCAGATGACCCCTGCAGCCAGGGGAAGGCTTGGTTGCCAACGCCTTCTCTCCCCACTCCCTGCAGACCAAGGAAAATGAAGATTTCACATTAACAGCTAAAGGAAAAGGACAAGGCACCTTGTCGGTAAAGAACAGAGCCCACACCCTCTTGGCTCCCCACCTCCTTCCTCTCAGTCTCTCTTCCCCAGAGGGACCCTCTCCTTCCCAAGTCAAGTAGGCTTACACTTCATCTCCTCTCCCATCTCTCTAGGTGGTGACAATGTACCACGCCAAGATCAAAGGCAAAGCCACCTGCAAGAAGTTTGACCTCAGGGTTAACCTACGACCAGCCCCTGAAACAGGTAGAAGGAATAAAGACCCTATCTGCCACCCTTCCCCCACCGCCATTCTAGTGCCTGCGTCCCTCCTGAATCAGGACCCAGTCCCCCGTCCCTCTGTCTTTATGTTTCAGTCAGGAAGCCTCAGGATGCCAAGAGCACCATGTTCCTTGAAATCTGTACCAGGTGAGACACGGGTCTCTGGGGCTCATCTTGATCATCCCTCTGTCTCTAGCAAGACCACTTGTAAATAATACCTCTGGTACCTAATACTTTCTGGGGGTGTATTGTATGGCTAGTACCGTGCTGAGTACCCTCCAAGGGACAGATAGCAGAGCAGTCCTTGCTTTACATGGCAGTGTGAGACCTGCCATGACCACATAAGCTGAGACTGTGCCAAGTGATGTTAATAATCAATGAGGAAGATTACAATTGTTCCAGGAATTTTACATTTAAAAAAAATTAGATCAAAAACTCTCACACCGCCAGTTATAAAAGTATAAACTAATGAAAAGTAGAGTCAGACGAGTATTTGTTTAGTGCACTGTAATTTAAAACGTTAGAACATTGAGATTAAAGTCGGTTTCAATTATTTTGTAAAGCACTTGTTCAAAGTCCTGTGGTTTGAACAGTGCCTCCTTTCTCCTCTGTATAACCTGTGATATGGAGGGAGCATCTTTCCTCTGGTGTTACATGAAGTGTCATGTTCCCTTCCAAATCTGGGTCAACTTCTGACATTTAACCCTTTGAGCTTAGTGTCACGAGGTATCTGACAGTTCCTTCACTGGAAGCTTTTCGCCACTGCCCCTTCCTCTGGGATATCTTTTTTTTCTTTCTTTTGTCACAACCTCTTGTGCATTTGTGTTGATGACCTGGCCTTCCCTAAGCTTCGCGGGTGGCAGCAGGTCTGCATTCCCATGATCTTCTGCCCCTTCTCTGACTCTGTCGACGGGTTGTCACCACTCTCAGCATCACTGCTCCTCATTTCTTTGTGGCACTTTCGCCTCTGTTGGCCAATTCCCATTTGGTTATTCATTTTGGTAAAATCTCACATGGGTGTTTTACTGGGAGAGAAAGAAGTGACACAGCTACACGTGTGACCTGAATGATGGGTGCTCAGTGACCCGTCACTGACAGACTTTGAAAGAAGCGATGTGATTGGTCATTGATTGTGAATGCACACTTATTTATGTGGTGACTGGTAGACCGCAGAGCTAGCAACTAGATGAGTCCTTTAGGCAACTACTCATGATTAATATACTGTGGCACTGGAATCAGAGCCATGTTGCTGAGGGACTGGTGTTATTGAACTAGACCATGTTAATGGAATCATGCAAAGTGAAAACTGCCTATATTCTTGTCTTCATTTCCTAGAGGATCTGAGGCACAGAGAGGTCCAGTGACTCATCAATTGTCACAGAGAGCTGGGATTTGAACCCATGTAGTTGGGCCTCCAAGGCTGAGCAATCAGTCGCCTTGACCATTAATGAGGCACCTGTCCTTCATTCCTATTTGGACCATGTTTCCTAAGATATAACATTCCTCTGTGCTGCTCTGTGGGAACCAGCAACCTTAGTCTCTGATAAGACCACCTTGACCAGGCACTGACCCCTAGGGCTGACCCCACCTGGGACTCGACCCCTCTCTCCGGACCCCATCCAGGTATCTGGGAAACCACGATGCCACTATGTCCATCCTGGATATATCCATGATGACTGGATTTGTTCCTGACACTGGTGACCTCAAGCAGGTATGAGAAGTCCTGGACTTATAGGCTGAGATTAGTGGGAAGGAGCCTGGGGTCTGGAAGAGGCTGAGGGAGGGAAGGAGATCCAAGAGGGGTTTTCACAAGCCCTTCCCTTCTCCAGCTGAGCACTGGCACTGACAGATATATCTCCAAGTACGAGATGGATAAGGCCTTCAGCAACAAGAACACCCTCATCATCTACCTAGACAAGGTAAGGCTTAAGGCTTCCACTGGGGTCTTCACCCCTATGTGGCTCGCCTTTGCCCTCTCTATTGGCCTTTGTCTTAGAGTCCTCTGCTTGAATAATTCTTTCTAGAAGAAAAGAGGATTGTGCATGAGATGAGTTTAAACATTTTTTTTATTTTACTTTTAATTTTTTATGTAATTTCAACCTTACAGAGAAATTGTAGGGCAGTATAAAAAAGTTCCATATTCTCTTTACCCAAGTTCATTAATTGTTAGTATTTTTCTCCAAATATACATGTCTATCACGTATACATACATGTCTGCCTTCCTTCCTTTTTTTCTTTCTCCTCATTTATTTGTTTTTTAAGCTTTGTTGAGATATAATTGGCATATAACATTGTGTAGGTTTAAGGTATACCATGTAATTATTAGGTATATGTATGTTGGGAAATGATGGGTACAATAAGGTCAGCCAGCACATGTATCACCTCACATAGTTATAGTGTGTGTGTGTGTGTGTGTGTGTGTGTGTGTGTGTGTGTGGTGAAGGCTTTTAAGATTTACTCTCTTAGCAACTTTCAAATGTCCAGTGCAGTACTGATAACCATGGGATGTTTTTATGGGCACAGATAGCAATGTGTTGGCCAGAATTTAATTTCATGGCCACACCAAATAGAAAGGGAGACTGAGAAGTGTAATCTAGCCATGAGCCTTGGAGAAAAAGAAAATAGATTTGTTGAACTGCTCATGAATCTTTGCCACTTCCTGCCCCCCACCTTCCCCACCCAGATCCCTCTTTGATCCTTCCATTTCTCCACCCACCCTCCAGCCCCCAGTAGCCTATGCTGGATTCCCTCCCATGCTGCCCCTCTGACTCATCACCTCCTTCTCCCAGGTCTCACATGACCAAGAGGACTGCATATCCTTCAAAGTTCACCAGTTCTTTAATGTGGGGCTTATCCAGCCTGGGGCGGTCAAGGTGTACTCCTATTACAACCTAGGTGAGTAGCCAACCTAGGGCCTGGGGTCTGAAGGCCCCAAGGATCTATGAGCTGGGGGCCTGGGGGTCCCAGGGTTCAGGACCTAGCATCTCCAGGTCAGAAGGGCTGGAGTTGGGAATATGAGCCCCACTGGCATGGTCTTGGGTGGAGGCCCTAGCTTTTTGATACCTCCCACCCCCTCTGCCCACAGATGAGACCTGCACCCATTTCTACCACCCGGAGAAGGAAGCTGGAATGCTGAGCAAACTCTGCCACAACGAAATGTGCCGCTGTGCTGAGGGTGGGTGCCAGGAGCCAGGAAGTGGCAGGTCATGCCCACCAGATCCCTCACTTCCATGGGGGTGATGCAAGGGGCCTCAAAAGCCCACATCCTGTGGACACCAAGAGGGATGGTCCCTGGGCTGGCCACACCTATGGGTGGGGGTCCTGGCCAGGAAGTGAGACTTAGATCATGTCCCCTACTCACCCACCCCGCAGAGAACTGCTTCATGCACCAGGCAGAGGAAAAAGTCACTCCTGAAGACCGGCTGGACAAGGCCTGCGAGCCAGGAGTGGACTACGGTAAGGAGGGGGCAGGGTGCGTGTATGAGTGATGGTGTGAGAGTGATGGTGTGTCTGGGTGTGTATGGCTGTGGTTATGTGTGTGTGAGACTGTGTGACAGCAGGCATGGCCATGGTTGTGTGTGTGACTGGCTGTGAGTAGTCCTGGCTGCATGTGGCTGTGGGTGACTGACTGGTGTGTGTGTGTGGGTATGTGTGATGAAGGGCTGTTAGTGCATGGAGAACCATGATTATGATTGGGCTGGGTATGTACAAGAGTGTTAAAAAAAGGTGGTTGTGAGTAGATGTGGTTGTGTGTGTGTGTGTGAGGTTTTTGTAGGTAGCCATGACTGTGTGAGATGCTGACAGTGGACAGGAGGAGCTGTCCTGGTGTATATGATGAGTTGTGAGTGGCTATAATCATGTGCATGGCTGTAGGTGACTGTGTGTGTGGTGGTGGTTGTGACTGTGATCACATGGCTGGGTGTGAGAGATGGTGGTTGCAGGTGACAGTAAACGAGGAGGAGCTATTCTCATGTATATGGTGAGTTACGGGTAGCTATAATTGTGCGCATGGCTGTGCGTGACTGCAGGATGGTGGTGGTGTGACCCTGTGCAGCTGCTGTGTTACTGGGGGAGGCAGGAACTGTCGCATGACTGACTGTAATCCTGCAAGTGTCTGTTTGGGGGAACCATATGTCCAGGTGTGCTTGCAAGTAGGGTGCTGCCCCCACCCTGCCCATGACCCGTGCTGGCCCTCCCCCTACCCAGTGTACAAGACCAGGCTGCAGAAGAAGGAGCTGGCGGATGACTTCGACGAGTACATAATGGTCATCGAGCAGGTCATCAAGTCAGGTCAGCCCTGCGCTGCTTTCTGCCTTTCTGCCTCCTCCTCCCTCTTGTGCCCTGGTGCAGCTTCCTTCTCTCCCCTCCAGGCACCTATGAGGTGCAGGCTGGACAGGAGCACAGGTTCATCAGTCACGTCAAGTGCAGAGAAGCCCTGAAGTTGCAGGAGGGAAAACACTACCTCATTTGGGGCCTCTCCTCGGACCTGTGGGGAGAGAAACCCAAGTGAGTGCTGGCCCTGCTCATGTGTGTTTGCCCCACCCGCCTTCCGAGGCTTCTCCTGACCTGCCATCTGTCCCCCCTCCCCAGCATCAGGTACATCATTGGGAAGGACACCTGGGTGGAGCTGTGGCCTGATGCTGATGAATGCCAAGATGAAGAGAACCAGGAACTCTGCAGGGACCTGGCCAGCTTCACAGAGAACATGGTCGTCTTTGGCTGTCCCAACTGACCCCCATCACGGTCCCCCCAATAAAGCTTCCTTTGTGTTCCATGTGATCTCCCGAAGTCTGGAGGTCTTGTGAGGGAGAAGGAGGCAACTATGGTCCCCAGCTGCCTCCCCTACATCTCCGCTCCATCCTTACCTGAAATCTCCAAGAAATCTTGTTTGTATTCTTGCCTGTGCCCTTACCCCCTCACCACCGCCACCAGCAACTCACTACCCCTTCACCTGAATTCTCACCTACTTGCTCGCTTGCCTCCTTACTGCATCCTCACCTGAGTTCTTACTACGTTCTCATCTGAATCTTTACCTCCTCTCTTACCTGTATACTCAGTGCTATCCACCTGTATATTTTTGCATCCTTTTGCATTTTTTACATCGTTGCTTGTAACCTTACCTGTATCTTTCCTTATATTTTCACCTGTCTTTCCACCTGCATTCTCACCTGTATTTTCTCTGTATCCTCATCTGAGTCTTCACCTGCATCTTTACCTACATCCTTGTCTAGGTCTCTTCCTATCTTCTTACCAGCGTCCTTACCTACATTCTCACCTGCACAGTTACCTGCCTTCTCACCTGCACCTTCTGCTGTATCTTTACCTGTGTCTTCATCAGCATCATAACCCTAACAGCCCTCCTCTCCTTGCTCATCTTCGTCCTATTTGTTCCTCACCTGCAGCTCACTCTCACCTGCATTTCCTTTTGTCCTCTAGGCTCACCCCACCCTCCCAACCCGCACTTTCTAGGTGGGTCTGAGCAGACACCTCCACACCTCTGTGGGACCCAGTGGGCTGGCTGTGCCCAGGAGGGGGCGGTAAGGGGCAGGCAGGGTGCTGTTTCCAGCTGGAGCCCCGAGTGAGAGGGGAGGCATGAGTCAGCAGCTGAGGAAAGAGCGCAGGAGCCACTGCGGTCACAGCAGCACCGAGCTGCGTGGGGTGGGGAGGTGGGGAGGGCAACCACCAGGCTGAGTGGAACTACTGGGTACAAAGTGAAACTGGGGCCCCAAAGGCCTCTTCTAACCTCTCGATCCTCGAGGACTCTTAAGGGTGGGATCCAAGCTCAGGGCTCTGGATCAGGTCATCATGGAAAAAAACCTTCAGCCTAGAAGCCAGCCCAGCACAGCCCCCTTCCCCTAAAACCCTCAGGCCCCAGAAACCTGCACCTCCCACTTCCAGGACTATGGGGGAACACATTCACAGTTCACCCCTGCTTCCTCTGGCCCCCCAATTGCCAGAAGCTTTCGTGGAGGGGAGACTCAAAGACCCTCCTCACTCACTAGGAGTCCCAGCAGACCTCTGCCGGCCCCTTCCTCCAGCGTGTGTCCGGCTTCTCATTTCTTTTCTTGCTTATTTCCCCTTTCTCCTGTCCATTTTTTGTATTTCTTTAAAGCCTGGGGCTTTGTTGTGTTTGAGCACCTGTGGTTCTAGGCTGTGAACAGTACAGACAGGATCTTAGGAAACTTCCATTCTGAGACAGCGTGGAGTTGGTTTCAGACGGCGAGGAAGGGAGAGCAGGGCATCACGTGGCGTCTGCCTGGGCTGGGGCCGCCGCAGTGAAGGTATTTAGGTGGAGGGACAGTTCATTTCAAGTGTGGGCTCAGCTAGGCCACAGAAACCAGTTGTTTGTAAAACACCGGCTAAATGTAGCTATGAAGGTTTTTTTTAAAAATAGGATTCACACCTACTGTCAGTTGACTTTAAAAGCAGTTTGTCTTTGATAATGTGGGTGGGACTCATCCAATCAATTGAAGGGATGAAGAGAAAAAAAATCATGTTTCCTGTGGAAAAAGGAATTCAAGACTGGTGTAGAGATTCTACCTGAGTTTCTAGTCTTCAGATTAAAGACTGCAACAGCAGCACAGCTGAACCTCCAACGTGACGGCTTGTCCTGTGGATTTCAGACTTACTGAGCTACACAATCGCGTGAGCCAGTTCCTTAAAATAGATAAATCTCTCTCTGTCTCTGTCTCTCCATATACAGCATATTTGATAGATAATACAGATTAAATAAAGATATAAATTAGATATAGATTAGATATAGAGAGAGCTATAAATGAGATATGGATACAGATGTATAAGTGTAGATATATATTGGTTGTTTCTCTGGAAAACCCTGCTTACTACAGGTGGTCAGGGGAGTCTCCTGTGAAGAGGGGGTTTTTGAGTCAAGACATAGATGACAAGGAGGATCTGGGAAAGGCTGTTCCAGGCAGAGGGAACAGTAAATGCAAAGGCCCTGAGATATGTTTCAACATGGGCAAGGGTGCAGACTTCAACATAGTGACAAACACTTAGTGTCCATTCTAAGCTCAGGGGATGGTAGACGTTTTCCTTAAAGGGCAAGACAGTAAATATTTTAGGCTTTGAGGGGATGAGAGATAAAATTGAAGATATTATGAAGGTACTGCCACCCTGCCCTGCCCTGTTTGCTTGGGATGGGCCACCGGGGTGTTGGGCGTGACTCGAGCACCCCGGCTGAAGGTGTTCTTGGGATGAAGAGTGACCAGTCTGAGGCTTGGCGGTTCAAGCAGGTGAAGGGGGTGAGTGGTGACCCCTAAGGCCCCTTTCCCTCTCTGCTCTGGATCTCAGTCAGCCAGCCTCTCCCAAGGCCCAGCTCTCTCATTTCCACCTCTTGGCTACTGTGAATCAATCTACGGTGAGCCTGTGTGCACATATATTTATCTGGGTACCAGGTTTCAATTCTTTTGGTTACATAACTAGGAGTGAAATGGATTTTTAAACACTTCAGGCAGCTCTCATCTCTCCCCCGTTTAAAATCTTCCAATGGCTTCCCATTGAGTTATTAGCAAACTGAGGCCTGTGGGCCAAATCCAACCGACCTCCTGTTTCCACACAGCCACAGGAGCGGCTCTCAGGGGTGGAGCTTGAGTGAGCTGGAGTGTCCTCCTCTGCCTGATAATCCCTACTCTGCCTCCCTGACAGGCAGCCCAAACCTCACCGAAGTCCACATTCTGTGCTGGTCATGCTGGCCACTACCTACGTGTTGGAATGTCCTCTGTTGGTGACTGTCAGGCACTAAGTAGATGAATCTCATTCTGGGGGTGGGTGACTCAACACGGCTCTTTGCCTCTGGTCAGCTAATCCAGACAACTTAAATGCACATCAACAGATGAATGGATTTACAGGGCATGGTGTGTACACACAGTGGAACATTATTCAGCCACAACAAAGGAGCAGAGCACTGACACTCACGCCCATGTGGATGGACCTAGAGAGCATTATATTCAGTGAAAGAAGCCAGACACGAAAGGCCACACATTGCAGGCTTCCATTTTTATGAAATATCCAGAACACGTAATTCAACAGAGCAAGAACACAGACTAGTGGCTGCCAGGGGCTGGGAAGATTAGGGAACGGGAAGTGACTGCTGAACTGCTATGGTGTTTCCCTTGGGAACATTGAAAATGTTTTGGAACTAGATAGAGTTGCACAACATCGAAAATGTATTAAGTGCCACTGAGCAGCTCATTTTGAAATTGTTAGTTTTATAATATATGAATTTCACCTGAATAAAATAAATGTACATAAATCAACAAATACATAAGCGAGGTTACACTAGCTAGAGGACTGAGAATGAATGATGAGGCGGCTTGAGGCAAAGCAGGAAGGTCAGCTGGCAAGCTATTGCAATAGTCCAAGCAAGAAATGGTGGGTGCCTTAATGTGTCAGACCACTTGGCCCCTATAGCAAGATGCCTTAGGCTGATTGCTTTAAACAACAGACATTTGTCTCTCACAGTTCTGGGAGCTGGAAGCCAAGATCAGGGCACCAGCTTGCTCACGTTCTGGAAAGAGTTCTCTTCCTGGCTTGCAGATGGCAACCTGTTCACTGTGTCCTCACAGGGGTGACAACATCTATCTCATATGTCATAAGGCCAGTAATTCAACCACTAGAGCTCCACCTTCATGACCTAATTATTTCCCAAAACTTGCATTTTCAAATACCATCACACTAGAAATTAGGGCTTTAACATATGCATATCGAGGGACACAAACATTCAGCCCATAGCACTTAGCTAGGGTGGTAGTGGTGGGGATGGAAGCAGAGGGCTAAATGTGAGACCTGGTTTGGAAGTTGAATCATCAGGGTTTGCTGAAGGGTGGGATGTGAGGAACTAGACAAATGGACGTCCAGAATGAGTCCCAGGCCCTAGGTTTATTTCCATGGCTGGATAGTGGTTCCACCCATGACTTTGCGTTTTTCAATTAAAACTTAAAATGCACCTGACTCGTGTGGTTCAATGGGCTGGGCATCATCCTGCAGATCAAAAGGTTCCTGGTCCAATTCCTGGGAATGGCACATGCTTCAGTTGTGGACCAGGTCTCTGGTTGGGGGCATAAGAGAGATAACCGACTGATGCCTCTCTCACTCTTTCTCCCTCCCTTCCTCTTGCTAAAAATAAATAATTAATGTTTAAAATATTAAAACACACACATGAATATGTGTGTGCATGAATGCACATAAGCTTGTACCTGCACATGCCTGGATATATGTATGCGCACACACCAAACATGCATGCACATACCTCTACATGCCCAGATGTGTGAACATGCACACATACACACGTGCTTGCACCTGCATGCACCTCCATGTACAGATTTGTGTCTGTACACATGCAGGTAACATGTGTGCATACACATAGCACACCTGCACAAAGACATGCATGTACACACAAGCATATACACACCCACCCATACATGCACACACAAAAACCACTCTCGTATTTTCTATTACTTTTATCACTATCTAAAACACTATATATTATTTTCTTAATTATGGGACTCATTGTCTTCCTCATCCAACTAGAATAGGAGCTCTGTAAGATCAGGGACTTTTGTCTCTCTTTTTCATGGGCTGTGCCCCTACACCTAGAACAGTACCTGGCACATGGGAGATGTTCAATTAATATTGGGCCACTGGGTGAATGAAGCAGCCAAAAAGGAAAGCTGCGGCCTCCACTCTGCAGTCCCCACCTGAGTCACATCTTCAATTGCCTCTGGAAAGTATGAGAGACTGCATGAGTGAGAGTGAGAAGGGGCCGGCGGGGGTGTGGGGACAGGAAGAAGAGGAGGGTGAGGGGGAAAGGGGAGGGGCTGAACCCCAGCTCTAAAGGCAGCCCCAGGACCCACGGGTGCTTGTCTGCAGCGTGTGAAGCCCAGGAGAATTGGGCAATTGTGGTTTTCCTCCCAGCCCACAGGACCCAGCTGTACGAGCCTAGCCTGGGTGTTTGGGGCCTCATCAGCACAGGCATGGAGGAGACAGTGGTGCAGCCTTCGGTGTTCGTGGTGGACGGACAGACGAACATCCCATTCACGAGGCTGGGGCCCAGCCGCCGGAGAAGAACCTGCAGTATTGCCCAACTGGGTCTGGGGCTCCTGCTGCTGCTGCTGGTGGCCGGGCTAGCTGTGCAGGGCTGGTTTCTGCTGCATCTGCACTGGCGCCTGGGGCAAATGGTCACCCCACTGCTGGTGAGTGGGGACTGGGAGCTTGAGACAAGCTGGTCTCCTGTGTCCCTGTGTGTCTCTCTGTGCATGGGTGTGCAGGAAGTGGACAGACACAGAGCAGCGCAGGGCAAGTTTAGTCACCTCCTGGAACTTCAATTTCTTCATTTGTAAAATGGGCATGAAAATAAGAGTGTCCACCTCAGAGGGAATAAAATACAATATTGTGTGAATTGTGCCCATAGTACCTGGTACATGGCAACTGTTCATCCAATGGAGAACAACGTTCTTTTTTAAAAGATTTTATTTATTTTTTTGAGAGAGGAGAAGGGAGGCAGCAAGAGAGGGAGAAAAACATCACTGTGTGGTTGCTTCTCATGTGCCCCCAACTGTGGACCTGGCCCACAACCCAGGCATGTGCCCTGACTGGGAATCGAACCAGCAACCCTTGGGTTTGCAGGCCGGCATTCAATCCACTGAGCCACACCAGCCAGGGCCCAACTTTCCTTTTTTTAATTAATATTATGGAAACTAAAGGTGTACAACGTATTGATCTGATACATTTGTATTACAATATGATTGCTGTTGTAGTGTTAGCCAACATCTCTATGGTGTCACGTAATTATTTCTTCTAGTTTGGGAACAATTAAGATCTGATCTCTTAGTAAGTTTAATGTTTATAAATCAGTTTTGTTTTCTATAGCCTCTGAAACCAAACTTCTGACATTGGGGATTATTATTAGCTGTCCCTGATCACTATTATTGGGATTGCCACTAATCCACTTTGTCCAAGTCTCTGCATCAGTTTCTGGTTGGCCGTGGATATGGCTGTCTGCTGGCCTCACCTCTGGGTTTGTGTGTCTGTGTCATGCCTACATGGTCAAGACTTTGTGTCCTGTGTCTCCAGGTCATTTCTCTTGTGTCTGGATCTGGTGGCCACACATGTGTGTTGATGTGCCCATGTGGACTGTGCTGCTGTCCTGTGTATACACACACCCACATGTCCATGCAGCTGCCTGTCTACAGCACAGGGGTTGATGTTGTCCTTGTTTCTGGGTCTCGATCCATAAACCATGCATCCACATGTCTGTGTCTACAAGTGTCCAGTGTCACTTATTCACATCCACATGTTGGCATTTGTGTCCACAGTGCCAGGCACCATGATATGCTTTACACATATGAATTCATTGCATCCTAATCAGACACTCTTTGTATGTTCATTTACCGAAGGGAAAACTGAGGCATCTCATGGCTGCGAGGTTACTGGCAGGGGGTGGGGCGGCATGTGCACGTGGCCTGGGTGTGGATCTGAGGGTGATGTCAAACCCATGTTCTGCATGTGAGTCTGAGTGATGCCAGGGCCAGCCCCTCAGGTCCTCACTGTGAGCTCTTCTGCATTTTCAGGAGAGAGATGCAGGATCCCAGGAGCAGCTGATCAAAGGTGAGTCAGGGTCCTGGTCCCCAGGGAGAAGCGTGGGATGGTTCCCACACTGCCCTTCCCTTATTGCCCAATGGGATTTGCACAATGAACCCAAAGCCCCACAGGTACCCTTCCCCCAAGCCTGAGAAGCAGAAGTCTGGGTCACTCCGGAAAGGGTGGGGTTGACACCAGAAGATGGAGTTGATGATCTCTGGGAGGCTGGCCCTTACCCCCAACATTACCTTCACCTCTGACCTCTGACTCTCTCTCCAGAGCGGAAGTCCCACCAGGCCAACCCGGCAGCACATCTCACAGGTGAGGGGACCCTGGGTCCTGGCACGGGATGGGGGTCAGTGTGTCGTGGGGAGACCAGACAGGCATACAATAAGTCACAGTATTCATCCATTTGTTCGTTCAATATTCACTCACAGATCTGCCCAGAACACAGACCCTGCCCGGGTCAATGTATTTCTGATTTTATTCACTGAATAAACGTGTAAGCAAGGATCACTGCCTGTCATACACCATAACACACTTTATACACATTAATTCATTAACTCCTGAGCAGGTACCAGCCATAGCTCCATTGTACTGAGAGGGGAACTGAGGCACACAGGAGTTATAAGGCTGCTAAACCAGGGTGGGCTCTGCCTCAGCTCCTCGATTCTGTCCCTTACAAGTTTTGGTGCTTCTGTCAAGTCCCTGCATTGCTTTACCCCTCAGTTCTCTCACCAACACGAAGGCAGCAGATGAGTCAGGATGTATAAAACGCAAGTGACTTCACTGCTCTATGCCTCAGTTTCCCAACCTGCAAGAGAGGACAAAGCGAATTAATACACATAAAGTTCTCAAACTGCCTAGCACAGGGGTGGAGGCTCAGAGAGGGGTGGTGACTAGCCTAAGGTCACACAGCAAGTGTGAGGCATGTGCTGACCCACCCCATTTGTCTCCCTCCCCAGGGGCCAACTCCAGCTTGGCCGCCAGTGGGGGCCCACTGCTATGGGAGACAAAGCTGGGCCTGGCCTTCCTGAGGAACCTCCACTACCGTAATGGCGCCCTGGTGATCGCCCGCAGTGGGTACTATTATATCTACTCCAAGGTGCAGTTGGGTGGCCTGGGCTGCTCGCGGGGGCTGACCAGCGGCCTGCCTCTCATTCATGGCATCTACAAGCGCACACCTCGCTACCCTGAGGAGCTGGAGCTGCTAGTCAGCCGACGGTCGCTGTGTGGTCGAGGAACCAGCCCGCGCAACTGGTGGGACAGCAGCTTCCTGGGTGGCGTGGTGCACCTGGACGCTGGGGAGGAGGTGGTTGTCCGAGTGCCAGATGAGCGCCTAGTTCGACTTCATGATGGCACCCGGTGCTACTTCGGGGCTTTTATGGTGTGAAGGGACATGTGGCGTGACAGTGGATTGGATGGGGGTCTGACTGCAGAGGTGGCTCAGGAGACAGAGAACCCAACAAGCAGAGACCTTGGAGGGTGTCCCAGGGACCCCAAAACTCAGCAGTTGGGGAATCTGCAGGCACTACCAGGGCCCAAGAACCAGCCCCCACCCCACCCCCACCGACTCCCCAGACGCTGGGGACTCAGCAGGCACCTCTGGAGAGGACCAAAAGGAACTCCAGACTCCACCATGGACAGCACTGGAGACAAAGACCCAGACTTGAGGACTGTTGGCCTCCAACTGGGGTAAAGCTGATCTGCCTGATATTCAGGAAGGAGAGGTGGGTGGGTATTTATGCTTCTGATTCTGAGGAAAGCGGGACTTAGGGCGTCCAAGGAGTTGGCTGAGAACAGAAAACATCACCCTCCCCACTCTCACAAGTGTCAGTGGAAGGGGTGGAATTTACCACCCGGATTCATCCACGTGGAGAGCCCGACCACACCCAGGGTCACCATCACACTCAAGTCCCACCCACAGTCTTGTGACCAGACTGGTCACAGAAAGTTACGCTCAGAGACACAGGCACAGGATGTGCTGGTAAATGTTTAACAACCAGCTCTTCCAGAGGGGACACACTTCCTAGGATTTGCCTATTTCTGTGGTGTAAATGCTCCCACATGGCTGGTTTCTGGCCACCAACACATCACCAACTCCTGGCTGTATCCCGGCGCTGCTGAGCAGTCATATTCTGCTAGGACACCACAGCTGTGCTTCAGCACTCAGGCCAGGGTCTGGCGCAGTGGGCACCCAGAAAAGATTTGAAGAAGGAAGGGAGGGACGGAGCAGGGAGGGGGAGAGAGAGACAGAGACAGAGACAGAGACAGAGGCATCTACTGCATCGCAGAGAGACACATGGCTCCACAGTCTCACTCTTTCCCAACCACATACTCAAGCACACAAAGTATCAGTTTCTCACACAACCACAAACAAGTCACAGACAACATCACAAACACTTGGTCACTGACACTTCATGATAACCACATACGACACACAACACATAAGTCGTCATCATAACGCCAGGCATTTACATGGGCCACACATGACCATCACATCAGACTTCCATGTGCCACGTCACAGTTGGACTCATCATATGCACACTGCATGACAATGACAAGCATACATCACACACACACACACACACACACACACACACATACACACATACACAGCCTGAGGGCCGTCTCAGCCAAGGCTAACCATCCTGGAATGAGGATCAGACTTGGTCTCTAACCCTGGGCCCCTGACCACCGGTCCTGGAATAAACGGCAAAGGTCACATCTGGGTCTGCCTAGTCTTAGGGTTAGGGTGGCTTCTAGAGACAGAGAAAAAGATGGAATGACCCCCCAGAGGTCACTTTATGGATAAGAAACTTGAACCCATCTGGCTCTACTCCAAGCAGGAAGCTTGGGGAGAAGCAGAGACCTCAGGCCTGGGTCTCCCTTCCCCTCAAATCCACAGTTCCTGAGGAAGTGGAGGCCACATCCTGCCCAGCGCCCTTACTGCCGACATCTGGTACAGAGAGACAGTCTAGAAGCGCGGAGTGATCAGGAGCTTGGGAAGAGTGTGGGGAAGGGGCAGTAATGCTCTGCACACAGATGGTCTGCACAAATGAATATATACTTCGGTGTGGATGCAGGGAAGTCCTATTGAGGACCCTGGGATGAGAGCTCAGACCCCAGAGGTGAATAAATTCTTATTGTTATTGTTGATATTGTTGTTGTCATTGCTGTCCAGGACAGGGGTGAAGTAAACAGGCTTTTCAATCTGACAGCCCCAGGTTCCAATTCTACTCCTCCACTTCTTGGCTGTGTGTCTTTGAGCAAGTCCTATCACCTCTCCATGCCTCAGTTTCATCATCTGTAAAATGGGAGATCACAACAGTCCTTGCCTCCTACGTTGGTTGTAATGATTAAATCAGATCAGGCACGGAAAAGGCCATTTCATGCAGCACCTGGTATACAGTTGGAGCTCCATAAGTGTGTGAGTGCCGAAAGTGATTTAAAATAGTAACAAGAGCAGCTCTCGGGCGGGTACTTTCCCTACGCCAGATGTCTTGTGTCTTTACATACACACCTGGGCAGGAGCTATTGCTGTCCCCATGCTCCTGTGTAGAGACAGAGGCAGAGATGCTGAGCCCACCTCCACCCCTAACCCCAACAAAGACACAGGGCTTCATTCCTCTCTGCCCTTACTGGGCTGTCGAGAGGTGGGACAGCCCCAAAGGCCTGGCCCCAGCCTCCGCTGGAGTTTCCTTTACTCTCAACATGATTTTTCTGTTTCCGTGGCTTTGATGAAAAGACCAAGGTGTGGGGCCAATGTATTTATTGCAACCACGAAAGAACTTCCGCCTGGGGATGGAACCTCTCACTAAGCTTAGCCTCCAAAGATCATTCCTGGGAGGGGCCTTCCAGCCTTGAGGTTGAAGGAAAGAGAGGAAGAGGGCGGGTGAGGAAGGAGGATGGGTAGGAGAGGTATGGAAAGAAGCCGGGGAGGGGGGGACGGAGGGGAAGAGGGAGGGGGAAGCAGAGCGCCCTGCAGTGGCAGTCTGCTGTGGCAGGACACCCAGATGGGCTTCTGATCTTGTGTCGGGGCAGGAAGCCCCTAGCTCAGGCCACTAACCTACTTTTCAACTTCTCAGAAGTTTAGCTGCTTGATTTCCGCTTTCACCTCCTGGGCTCCAGCATCTTTACAGATTTTACCCTCCCCTCCATCCCAATCACCTCTTCCTCAAGCCCTGAATTTTGCCATCCACATCCTCCCCTCACCCTCTGGGAAGGGAACTCCCCCCTTCGTTCCGTCTCTTGTCAAGACTTATAGAGGTGGTAGAAGTAAAAATAATCATTAAGTCATTTATTAATTTCCTATCATGATGCTGTGCCCCTCCTGCTTCATGTCACTGCACTCAAACACTAAGATGCCTCTTTTCAGAGAAACAGAATGGTTCTTATGTCAGAGCCAGACTGTCTGGGTTCAAATCCCTGCTCTGCCATTTGCCAGCTGGGTGATCTTGAAACAGTCCATTTTTGGCTTCTCTGGGCCTAGTTTCCTCATGTGTAAAACAGGATGAGTCCCTGGCTGGTTTGGCTCAGTGGATTGAGCGTCGGCCTGCGAGCTAAGTGTCGCTGGTTCGATCTTCCAGTCAGGGCACATCAGAGAAGGAAAACTCTGACTCCAAAAAACCTCCGCTGCCTTGCGGCATACCTCTTCAGGGGAAAGGCTAAGGGAGTGAACCCCGACAGAAAATCTGGAGCCGGAGTCCCTAAGGCGGTTTGACGTTGTAGTCAACACCGGCAACTCCTGCGGCGCACCTGAAGCCAAGCTGTATTGACTCCGTCTTTCCCTTGGACCCTTCAGCTGCGAAGAGAGGGGGGGTCTGCTGCATGGGCAACAGCAGACCCTCCATATCACCCTGCCCAGGCTCTGTAGCTTCAGCTTCACTGGAGAGGACACTCCAGCGTCATCGCAAGATGTCGATTTAACACGGGAGGAGACAGATACTGTGTCACTCCCGAGTCGGACTGCACAGCCATTCTCGGCGGTGCAGATAGACTCTTAAGAAGCTACACCATCGTCTCTCAAGACGGACGGCTGCCGCGGCCGCCGACGAGTAGCCAATATTTAAACATTACGAAACGACACACAAACAAATCCCGATTTCTGGATTTTCTTGGAAAGTTGGAAGTTGTGACAACAACCCAGGTTGGGGTGGGTAGTGGCTGTCTCCATTGGGGAGGGTATGAGCTCACCAGCTCACCGCAGTCTCCACCACTCCTGCTTGTCTCCCATGTGGAGGTTGAATGTCAATTACCTTTCTTCACCATGCGGTTGTTTGTCTTAAAGCAATAATGATCATTAATGATAGGTCTTGCTTCTCATCTACTCACTGGGTGCCAGGCACTGTGCTAAGTGCATTAATTCACAGTAACTCATTTCATTCTCATAGTGACCCTGTTATGATACCCGTTTTATGGATAGTGAAGCCCAGGCACAAAGAGGCTAAGTCACTTCTCCATCAAAGGTGAGACAATAGATGACAACCTGAGATGACTATGAGTTTCAAAAGTAGTGAGAGCTCATAGTTATTTTAATTTCCTGTTACTGCTGTAACAAATTTCCACCAGCTTAGTAACTTGGAACAATACTAATTTTTTATCTTACGGTTCTGAAAGTCAGAAGTCAGACGTGAGTCTTATGGGACTAACATCAAAGTGTCGGCAGGAAGGATTTATCCCTAATCCTTGTCCTGGGTCTGCTTCTGCGGGAACCCAAAATGACACGTGTGTAGGCCACATGACTCTTAAACTCACCAGGAATGCAAATCACTCAACTTCCTTTTTGTTCCTATTGCAATCTCATTTGTGCAAAGGTTCCTTTGCACCAGGGTGCTGAGAAGTTGATATCAGGTACCAGGGAGCCACCCCTCCCCACATGCTCCTTTCCCACGACTGTCAAAGTTCCAAGGCGCTCAGGGAATGTCCAGGCATTAAGAGTGAAGGAGGGGTTTTTGAAATCTGGTGATGTTGCCACCATTGATATGGTTCCTGGCAAGCCCACATGTGTTGAGAGTTTCTCTGACTATCCTCCTCTGGGCCGCTTTGCTCTTCGTGACATGAGACAGACAGTTGCTGTGGGTGTCATCAAAGCAGTGGACAAGAAGGCAGCTAGAGCTGGCAAAGTCACTAAGTCTGCCCAGAAAACTCAGAAGGCTAAATGAATATTATCCCCAACACCCGCCACCCCAGTCTTAATCAGTGGAGAAAGAACGGTCTCAGAACTATTTGTCTCAGTTGGACACTTAAGTTTAATAGTAAAGGACTGGTTAATGATTACAATGCATCGTAAAACCTTCAGAAGGAAAGGAGAATTTTGTGGACCATTTGGTTTTGTGCCTGTGTTTGGCACTTAAGTTATTAGTTTTTAAAATCAGTACTTTGTAATGGAAACAAATTGACCAAAATCTGTCACAGGATTTTGAGACCAATTAAAACAAAGTTTAATGAGGAAAACAAAAATAGTGAAGGAGGGGTCGATCTGACTCCCGAGCTGCACAACCACTCACGTGCGGGGCATCAATGTGCTTCTGAGCCACTGGCCCCCCGGTTTTGTACTTGTCACCTGGCAAAAATGGTGCAGTCTCTGCTAACCCCAAGTGTGGCTGATCTTTGGTGATGAGGCTAATCTTTGGCCAGGAAACTTTCTGAGGCTGCCTGTGGCTTCAACTGCCCAGAGACACCATTGAGTCATTTCCTCTGGGGACCTGCAGCATCTCTGGGCTCTGCAGTGGGGAGCCCCATAGCACTTTCCATGTTTTCAGGGTTCTTTTTTTAAAAAAACAGGGTACAGAAACTTCCTTTATGTCATGGGTGCTAAATTGTGCCCCCTTAAAATCCTTTTTTTAAAGTATATTTTATTGATTATGTTGTTACAGTTGTCCCATTTCTTTTCCCTTTGCTCCCCTCTGCCCAGTACCCTCCTTCCCTCCATCAATTCCACCTTCTTTAGTTCATGTCCATGGATCGTGCGTATAAGTTCTTTCGCTTCACCCTTTCCTATATTATTCTTAACATCCCTCTATTTTGTACCAACCAATTATGCTTCTTAATCCCTGTACCATTTCCCTATTTCTCTCCCTTCCCCCTCCCAGCTGAAAAGCCACCAAATGATCCCCATACCTATGATTCTGCTTCTATTCTGGTTGTTTGCTTAGTTTTTGTTTTCCCTTTGTAGATTCAGTTGTTGATAGTTGTGAGTTTGTTGTCATTTTACTGTTCATAGTTTTGACCTTCTTTTTCTTAAATAAGTCCCTTTAACATTTCATATAATAATGTCTTGGTGGTGATGAACTCCTTTAGTTTTACCTTGTCTGGGCAGCACTTTATCTGCCCTTCCATTCTAAATGATAGCTTTGCTGGGTAGAGTAATCTTGGTTGTAAGTCCTTGCTTTTCATCACGTTGAATACATCTTGTCTACAAAGTTTCTTTTTAAAAATCAACTGATAGTCTTACAGGAACCCCTTTGTAAGTAACTCTCCACTTTTTTATTGCTGCTTTTAAGATTCGCTCTTTATCTTTCATCTTTGGCATTTTAATTATGATGTGTCTTGGTGTGGTCTTCCTTGGGTCTAGCTTGTTTGGGACTCTGTGCTTCCTGGACTTCTATGTCTATTTCCTTCACCAAATTTCCTTCATTATTTTCTCACATAAGCTTTCAATTTCTTGCTTTTCCTCTTCTCCTTCTGGCATCCCTATGGTTCAGATGTTGGCACGTTTAAAGTTGTCCCAGAGGTTCCTAACTCTCTCATTTTTTTTCAATTGTTGTTTCCTCATTCTGTACTAGTTGACTGTTTTTATCTTCCTTATGTTCCAAATCATTGATTTTAACCCTGGTTTCCTTCCCTTCACCATTGGTTTTGTGTGGATTTTCCTTCATTTTATTTAGCATAGTCTTCACTTTGCCATACTTAAGCATGTTTGTGAAGCCTGTGAGCATCTTTATCACCAATGTTTTGAACTCTATGTCTATTAGGTTGGCTGTCTCCTCATCGCTTAGCTCTCCCACTGGAACCTTGATCCGCTCTCTCTTTTTGGCCATACCTCTCTGTCCCCTCGTCTTGACAGGCTCCTGTGTTTGTCTGCCTTTGTGTCTAGGATAGAGCTGTTGCACCTGTTGTGTTGTAAGGAGCGGAGCCTTAGTATTTATCAGTATGGGTGACCCGTTTCACCACATTGTGACGCTGTATCTGGGGGAGGAATCTGAAAGGGAACAATGCCACTTGCTCAGGACTTGTTTTTTTCCAGGTACTTCTCCCAGTTCTGTATGGGACTAATGCCTCTTTAGCTGTTGTCCTGGCTGTTGTTCCCACAGTGGGTGGGTCTACAGATATTCTAGAACCATGGGGGCCCTTTAAACAAGCAGACTCTGCTGAGAGACTGCCCGTTTCTTCCTCCATCCCAATCCCCACTGGTTTGCATAGTCAGAAGCAATGAGGCTTTATTTTCCTTGGCGCTGGAACTGTGAGCTGTGTGGTCTGGTCTGGTGCTGGGAGTGCTCATCAGGTGTCCCTCCCTACTTTTTAAAATGTATGACTGTGCTTCCTGCCGGCCGCTGCTGCTGCCACCAAAACACCGTATCCTCTCTGCTCCAGCTCTGCCCCTCCTACCTGTCTGGATGAGTATTTCTTCTTTATATCTTTGTTTGCTGGACTTCCATGCAGCTTGGTTTTCTGGAACTTCTGATTGTCTCTAATTCTGAGGTAGTTGTATTCCTTCTTAGTTGCGGAGGGAGATGCAGCGTGTCTGTCTAGGCCTCCATCTTGGCCGGAAGTCCTCCCCCCTAAAATTCTTATGTTGAAACTCTAAGCCCCAACATCTCGGAATATGACTAAATTTGGAAAGAAGGCCTTTAGAAGGGAAATTAAGATATAATGAGGCTGTTAGAGGTGGTCCTAATCCAATATGACTGTTGTCCATATAAAAAGAGACACACACAGAGGGAAAACCATGTGAGGACACAGAGAAAGAATAGCCATCAACAAGTCAAGGCTTCACCAGAGTGGAGAGGACACAGTGTAGAGGCAGTATCTACAGTGGCTGTGGCAGGCCAGCAGAAAGCACAGTCACACATTTAAAAAAGTAGGGGAGGGACACATAGGGAGCACTCCCAGCACCAGACCAGACTGCACAGCTCACGGTTCCAGTGTTGGGAAAAATAAAGCCTCATTGCTTCTGACTGTGAAAACCAGTGGAGGTTGGGGCAGAGGAAGAAACTGCCAGTCTCTCAGCAGAGTCCTTTTGTTTAGAGAGCCCCCACTGTCCTAGAACATCTGCAGACCCACCCACTCTGGGAACCACGACCAGGGCAACAGCTAGAGGAACAGCAAGAAATTAAAAACTTATGTGAAAAAATAATAAAGGAAAACTTCCCAAATTTGGCAAAGGAAATAGACATACAAGTCTAGGAAGCACAGGAAGTCCCAAAAAAACTAGACCCAAAGAGGACCACACCAAGACACATCATAATTAAAATGACAAGGGCTAAAGATAAAGAGAGAATCTTAAAAAGAGTAGAAAAAACGGAGTTACCTACAAAGGGATTCCTGTAAGACTGTCAGCTGATTTCCCAAAAGAAACTTTGCAGGCAAGAAGGGAATGACAAGAAGTATTCAAAGTGATGAAAAGCAAGGACCTACAACCAAGATTACTCTATCCAGCAAAGCTATCATTTAGAATGGAAGGGCAGAGAAAGTGCTTCCCAGACAAGGTAAAGCTAAAGCCATTATTACATAAAATGTTAAAGGGACTTATTTAAGAAAAAGAAGATCAAAACTATGAACAGTAAAATGACAACAAACTCACAACTATCAACAACTGAATCTAAAAAAATAAAAACAAAAACAAACTAAGCAAACAACCAGAATAGGAACAGAACCATAGGTATGGGATCATTTGGAGGCTTTTCAGCTAGGAGAGGGAAGGAGAGAAATGAGGAAATGATGCAGGAATTAAGGAGCAGGTACAAAATAGACAGGAGGGAGTTAAAAATAATGTAGGAAAGGGTGAAGCCAAAGAACTTACATGCACGACCCATGGACATGAACTAAGGGGGGTGGGATTGCTGGAGGGAAGGAGGGTACCAGGTAGAGGGGAGCAAAGGGAAAAGAAATTGGGACAGTGTAATAGCATAATCAATAAAACATACTTAAAAACAAAAAACGGAAAACAAACAAGCCAGGGCTTCAGAAGGAACCAGGCCTGCCAACACTTTGATCTCAGAGTTCCAGCCCCCAGAACTGCAAGGCCACATTTTTGTCAAATAAGCCCCCCAATCTGTGGTGCTTTACTCTGGCAGTCCTAGCAAACTAATACAACACTTCTCTTTCCACCGGCCCTAGGTAATCTTGTTCTTGACTAAGAAGGTAGGGAGAGGCACTGGAGGTGGGATCCTTATAAGTGAATGAGAGAGGCGGGGAGGCAGAGGCAGAGCAGAGAGAGGTGTGCAGTGGAGGCACAGATCAGAGGAATGGATGCAATTGCCAGGGAGGAGGGTCCACTAGCCAGGAATGCAGGCACCCTCTAGAAGCTGGAAACGGCAAGGAAACCCTCACCCTAGAACTTTCAGAGAAAATACAGCCCTGCTGATACCTTGATTTTAGCCCAATGAAACTGATTTGGACTCTGACAGCTAGGACGGAAAGAGAACAGATTTGTGTTGTTTCAAGCCTCTAAGTTTGTGGTACCTTGTTGCAGGAGCCGTAGCAGACTCCCACAGCGGCGATGTGGGTGGCACGCCACAGCATCCATGACAGCCCACCCTCATGGCCCTTGGGTCCACATGCTTAGTGAAGTGGTCCCCGCATTTGGGGAAAGCCAGTGCGGGGGTCCTGTTCATCTCTATTCCAACCAGAAAATGAAAGCATAGTAGTCCCTCTCTATATTGCAGTTCACTTATCGCGGCCTCACTGTATGGCAGGATTTTTTTAAATATTATATTTAATTATTTATCGTGGATTTTTCGCTATATCGCGGGATTTTGCGGTACTGTATACGTATGTTGTTAAAGTTATGTAGGTTTAAGAGTGTAGAATATATTTAAGAACATAAGTAGTGTTTATAAAAATGTGAAAAAGGTTAATAAGTTAGTGGGAAAGGTTAATAAGGGACTGGGAACGGTTTATAAGTGTGTGGGAAGGGTTTATAAAGCCTTAAGATATATATAACTACTAAAATAAATGTAAGGTTCTTGCTTCGCGGATTTTCACCTATCGCGGGGTGGGGGGGTTCTAGAACGTAATACCTGAGATAAGTGAGGGAATACTGTACTGGTGAATGGGATGAACTACAGCTTCCACTGCTGCAGCTGAATCTAATAACCTCAGCTAGTGCTCATCAGCTCTCCCCCCCACCATCCATCTAAATTCCCTCCACTCTCAGCTGGAGTTTCTGCTTACCCAGTGGGGTGACCCAGTTCCTCATCCCTGAGGTGTCTGGCACTGTGATCACCATGCTTTCAGACACTCAAGAGTGGCACGAATTTCTGCCATCCCACTGTGATGCCATATTGCACTTGACACACTACTTTCGTGTGCGAAAAGTGTGAAGTGGAGCAACTTTGGAGGCTCTTGCTGTCTTTACCACAGAGAAGCTTACTGACACCTGATCTGCTCAGTGATTTCCACATGCCGACAGCTTAACAGGCATCATCTTTAAACCCTCGCAACTGCCCTATGATGTCGATGCAGTTATTGTGCTCTCAATAAAGAAGAGAAACTGAGGCATAAGGGGGTGGAGTAACTGAAGGTCCTTCTCTCGGAAGTGGTGGAGGCTTCTGACCCCAGAGTCCTTGCCTTAAACCACACTCTTAAATCTGTGGTGTGGAACTCCAGCCTACGTGTAGACCCGCTGCATTATCCACTCCTGTACCAATGGACACATAGTTTGTTTCATAGTATCATCCTCATGTGGTGCCAGGGGTCCTCCTCTCGCGGGTCCTGGGTACCCTCAGATGAGAGTTGGGAGAAGGGTGCTGAGCCTTGCACGTTTACCTCTATCCTAGGGTCTCAGGGACTTAAAATCCATGATTTTCAACAAGTTTCCTGTATGCCCCACCCTTTCTCCTCTGTACTCACCCCACCTCCCACTTCTGGACACTCTCACCAAAACTCGGCCCTGGGGACTAGGTTGACACTTTCTTTGGGGGCTCTCCTATGTCACCCCTTGGCCAAGTCCCTTCAACTCACTGAGTCTATGTTTCTCCAGCTGTATAATACAGGAGAAAAATGGCTCATCCCTTACCGAGTTGTTGGGAAGAGTCAAAGATGCATCTATGGGGGGATAAATATTTTTTTGTTTTTTGTGCTTTTTTGAAGGATAAAATTTTGAAATAATAATTGATCTTTCTTCTTTTCTCCTCCTGATCTAAATTTCCAGTCTGTCAGTTACTGGTTGAGTGACCGTAAGCAGCTGACTTAACCTCCCTGTGCCTCAGTTTCTTCATCTGTAAAAAGGGGATTATAAGATTCCCTACTACTTCATAGCTTATTTTAGAACCGCCACTACCTGGGCATAGTTAAGACATGCCAAGTGCTTAGTTGAGTGGGTCCTGGCTTAGACTAGGCACTCAGTAACATTAACCATCATTGCAGATGTTATTTTTATTTATTCCCCTTGCCCCTTTCTCATTCAAGCGGTAGTCGACTTTGCGTGTTCATTCCTTCCCAAGAGAGATGGTGGGAAGCAGGAATAAACTATAAGCCTCTTTCTGGCATCAATCTCCAAAAGCCTAACATGATGAAGGGGTTTGAGGTTTTCCCAAAATTGGGGGGATAAATAGGAATAATTCTGAAGAACCACCCTGGGTGGTTCAGAGCCCCCATGAAACCCACTGAAGCTGGTATTGTTCCTGCATCACATCCAAGTCCCCCATCTGCCTGGTCCTGCGGCCCTCACTCCCTTATAGGTGTTGAACCTGACAGCATTTCACAGCTACCTTCCAGCATGCAAATCTCCATTGCAGAGTCTGTTTCCTTGAACCTCAGTCTATTTAGAGGGGCCTCAGCTGATAGAGACAAACCCGGTTCTTACTGCAACTACATAGATGTGCTGAGTAAAGTATAATAAAATACTGTGACATATAGATGAGCTTGCAAAGAAGAAAGAAAAGTCCCTCAATGCCAAAAGGAAGAGAGAAGTTAAAGCAGAGTGACAATGGTGAGCTGTTGCTGCAAGGGCTTTAGTCCTAACAGCAGGCTCTATAGGGCAAAAGATGAAAATCTGATAACCCTTGGGGACAGAGATATGGCTCAGCTCTGTTGGACACAGAGGAAGGGAAACTGAGGCCCCCACTCAGAACCTGAAGCTTGGAAATGTAGTCTGTTCTGATTATAATAGTGTCTAGAAAAACTCTCCCTATTCTGGTGGGGGGAAAGGCACCCAGAAGAAATCAAGACCTCAGACCTGCTTCACGTGTTAATTGAGTGAATATGGGGTCTCTATTTAACAGAAAGTGCAAGAACCAACAGCAAGCTCCATGGGAGCAGAGAATTTATCTGTTTTGGTCACCTTTTATCACTAGAACCCAGAACAGAGCCTAATACACAGTAGGTTTTCAAACAATAATGGATGAATAAATGAACTGTGGTTGGTTTTGACCAATAGAATGTTACAGATGTCGCATTATATGAATTCTAGGAACTAGACATTAGGCAGCCTAGTAGCTTCCGCTTTCGCCTTCTTGGAGCACTTAATGGCCATGTGAAGATGTACAGCTATCTTGTGAGAGAGAATGGGTGGACAAAGAGGCTCTGGAGGATGAAAGACAAGAGAGGGAAGCTGTAGCAGTTCCACCAGCCTCAAATGAGCTGTCCCTTTCTGTGGAGCTGAAACAAACCAGCCCCACCACGCCCTGCCAGGCCAAATCATAGAACTACAAGCAAATAGAACAGTTGTTGTTTTACATCACTAAGTTTTGGGGTGGTTTGTTATGCATCAGTAGGTAACTATAGAATCTGAAATCCCTTTTCAATAATTATACAGATAAGCAGGCAGACAAAGAGATGAATAAACAGATGGGTGTTTGGATGGGTGGTTAGATGGATAGGGGGTGAATGAATAGATGACTGAAAAATGTGAATGGATGTGTGTGTGAGTGGATGGGTGGATGAAGATGGACGAGTGGATGAGAGGTTGGAAGGGTGGGTGGATGATGGATGATGGATGGATGAGTGGGTGGATGAGTGCATATATGGATGCACATATGGGTGCATGGTTGGGTGATGGGTGGGTGGATGAATGGATAAATAGATGCATGGACCAGCGGTATATAGGTTGGTGGGTGGATGGGTGGATAGATGGATGGTCAATTGGATGGATGGGTGGATGGATGGATGGATGGCTGTATAGATAAAAAGAGCGATGAACGATGGTTACACATATATATTCTAAAGCAAACTCTAAACTTAGTAACAGCCTATTTTGGCATAAAATAAACATTAACTCATGTGATCTAGGCATTTATTGTATGATGTACCCCCAGTTTTAAGTTAGAATCTGTGTGTCCAAGAGGCAAAAAAAGAAAAAACAGGGCTAATATGTATTCCAGATTTATGTCTCACTTAGAGGAAGCAATAGGTTGTCATGTTACCATCATTGTGATGACAAGGAATGTCCTCTGAGAGCATCCTTCCTTTCCCAGGAGGAAGCCAGACAGATAAATCCTATTCCTTTGGTCAAGGTGTCTATTTCTATATCAGTCCACACTGCTACCTGGGAAGTCAGAGCCTGTCTTATTTTTCCTCTTCAGAATTATCTCAGTTATGTAGAACTCTTTACTTTTACTCATCAAGTTCCATGGGGAAAAAAACAACAACCCTGTAGACATTATTATTGGAACTGCATTGACTGTAGATCAAATTGGAGGGTATAGATTTTTTATAACATTGAGTCTTCCAATCAATGAACATGGAATTTACTTCTAATGTTTCTCAATAATGTTTCATAATTTTCTTCATAATTTGAATCCTTTTTAGATTTATTTCTAGGTGTTTTACATTTGTTGGTGCTGTTATAAATGGCATCTTTTTGAAATTATATTTTCTAACATCTGTTGCTGGTATGTATAATGCAACAGATGGTTATAGTCATCACAATGACATTGAAAACATGTCCCTATATGGACAGTCTTTTCTTGTTTTCAATCTTTGAGTGCTTTTTAATATTTCACCATTTATGATGAATCTGCTATAGGGTTTTTAGGTAGCTCTTGTTAGATTGAGGAAGTTCCCTCAGTCCTAATTTGCTAAGAGATTTTTAAAAATCATGAAGGTGTTATGTATTATTTAATGATTTCTCTATCTCTTAAGAATATCACATCATTTCCCCCCCTTTGGGTTGATAATATGGTGAATTATGCTCATCAATATTCTAATGTTAATTCAACCTTTGTTCCTGGGATAAATGCAACTTGATCATGATGTATTTTTTAATACATTACCAGAATTAATTTACTGATGTTTTACATAGGATTTTTGCATCTGTGTTTCAGAGGGAGATTTTTCTGACTCATACAATTTATTTCAGGGTTTGGTATCAAGGCGAGGCTGGCTTCATAAAAGGCACTGGGCATAGGTATATTTTTCTATATTCTAAAATAGTTTGTATACGGTTAGCATTATTGGCTACACAGATAGTTAGGAGAACTCACTGGTAAACACATCTGGATCTGGTGTCTTATTTGTGGGCAGGGTTTTTGTGGAGGAAGGTTTTAAATTTATTATTCAATTTCTTTAACGAGTTTTAAATTCTTCAAACCTTGTGCTTTTTCTTGATTTGGGTTTTTAAGGCTACATTTTTCTAGACATTTGCATATTCTATCTACATTTTCACAATTATGAGTGAATAGATGCCACATTGGTGAATAAAATCATACTTCATGTACTCTTATTTCAACCTCTGCAGGCTCTGTAATTATGTTCCCTTTTTCATTAATATTTCTAATTTGCACATTTTCTTTGTTTTTCCTTGATCAATGTGCCGGAAGTTTATCTTTTTTCTTCTTTTCAAAAACTAAACTTAACCTTCTTATTATATGTTGTTTTCTAAATTTTCTTTTGACTCTTTTCTTCCTTCTGTTTTTTATGGCATTATTCTGTTATTCTTTTCTAAAACTCTGAATTCAACACTTAGTTCACTGATTTTCAATTAAGGCTCTCAATTTTCCTGTGTTACTCTGGTTGGAGGTCTTAAGTTTGATATGTAATGATTTTCTTTTTCTTTTTTTTAATTAAGATCTTATTTATTTACTTTTAGAGAGATGGGAAGAGAGGGAGAAAGAGAGGGAGAGAAGCATCAATGTACAAGAGATACATTGATCAGTTGCCTCTTGCATGCCCCCAACTGAGGACCTGGCCTACAACCCAGGCATGTGCCCTGACTGGGAATTGAACCAGCAACCTTTTGGTTCAGAGGCTGGCACTCAATCCATTGAGCCACACCATCCAGAGCATGATATGTAATGATTTTCAGCTCTAGAGATGAAAACATTGCATTCCTGTGTTCTGTTTTGTTAAAAAATTTTGTCTGTCTTTTTCCTTTTTCATATTTTAAGTTTTATGCTTCTCATGCCTGTTTATTACCTCTTGGTGCCAATTAACAAAATGGCCATATTCATCCTTGAAAACTACAAGGATTCCAAATGGACAATTGAAAAAAAAAAAAAAAAAGGAGGAAAAGGAAGGAAGGAGAAAGGAGAAAGGAGGAAGGAAGAGAGAAAGGAAGGAAGGAAAAGATTCTCCAAACATTTTTAATATTAATTAATTTTTTTAACTGTGGTAAAACATACATAACAAAATTTATCATTTCAACCATTTTTAAGTGCACAGCACTGGCATTATTTACATTCATGTTGTTGTGCAACCAACACCACCATCCATCTCCAGAACTTTCTCATCTTCCCAACTGACACTCCAACCCCATTGAACACTAACTTCCCATCCCCCACCCCCACCTAGCCCCTGGCTCCCACCATCCACTTTCTGTCTCTATGAATCTGACAGCTTTAGGGACCTCATATGAGTGGAACAATATGGCGTCTGTCCTTTTGTGCCTGGCTTATTTCACTGAGCATAATGTCTTTAAGTTTTTTCCATGTTGTAACTGGTGTCAGAAAATGTCCTTCCTTTTTAAGGCTGAGTAATATTCCATTGTAGGTATGTGCCATATTTTACTTACCCATTCATCTGTCAATAGACACTTGGGTTGTTTCCACCTTTTGGCTGTTGTGAAGAACCCTGCTCTGTACATTTGTGTACAAATATCACTTTGAGTCCCTGCTTTCAATTCTTTTGGGTATGGACCCAGAAGTGGAATTTCTGGATCATATAATAATTCTATTTTTTAAAAATATTTTGAGGACTCACCATGCTGTTTTCCATTGTAGCCAGACCATTTTACATTCCTAACAGTTCCCCAAGTGCCCCCCCTTTTTTGCTGTGTATTTTGCCATGGCTCTGTGCATGTTCCGTATATGTGGCCATGAGATCAAACTTGCTCATTATATTGTTGAAATCTATATCTTTACTTTTTTGTCTGCTGAAGCTATCAAGCTCAAGAGGGGCGCTTTATAAATTTCCCTCTTTGGTGGTACAATTATCTAATGTAAGGTATTTTACATTTTTCCCCCATTCCAGCTCTTCAAATTCTGCACAGCATTTTATACTAATAGCATATCTTGCCATCTGCATGTTTGAGTAGTTCTGTCACTTTTTGCTTCATTGATTGTGAGACTATGTCTTAAATACACATTTAGAATTGTTATATTTTCATGACAGAGACTTAGTTATCTCTAGTAAGGCTTTGTACATTAAAGTCCATGTTATCTGAAAATAAAAGGGTTAAGCCAACTTTCTTTTCAGTCATTTCATCCTTCAATTGGCAAGTTGTTATATGGCTTATATTTAAATGTAAACATGTTGCTGGACTTTATTTTTTCTTATCCTGTCTTGACAATTTTTGTCTTTTCATTTGAGTATTTAGACCAATGCAATCTAGAATGTGAGCCATCTTTGTAATTTAAACTTTTCTAGCCACCACAGTCAAAAGATTTTTTTATGGTGAAATTAATTTTAGCAATATATTTTATTTAACAATATATCTAAAATGTTATAGCTCAGTGGATTGAGCGTCGGCCTGCGAGCTAAGTGTCGCTGGTTCGATCTTCCAGTCAGGGTACATCAGAGAAGGAAAACTCTGACTCCAAAAAACCTCCGCTGCCTTGCGGCATACCTCTTCAGGGGAAAGGCTAAGGGAGTAAACCCCGACAGAAAATCCGGAGCCGGAGTCCCTAAGGCGGTTTGACGTTGTAGTCAACACCGGCAACTCCTGCGGCGCACCTGAACCCAAGCTGTATCGACTCCGTCTTTCCCTTGGACCCTTCAGCTGCGAAGAGAGGGGGGGTCTGCTGCATGGGCAACAGCAGACCCTCCATATCACCCTGCCCAGGCTCTGTAGCTTCAGCTCCACTGGAGAGGACACTCCAGCGTCATCGCAAGATGTCGATTCAACACGGGAGGAGACAGATGCCGTGTCACTCCCGAGTCGGACTGCACAGCCATTCTCGGCGGTGCAGATAGACACTTAAGAAGCTACACCATCGTCTCTCGAGACGGACGGCTGCCGACGACGACGACGACGACGATCTAAAATGTTATCTCTTCAAAATTCGGTCAGTATAAAAATATTAGTAAGATAAGCAGTTCAAGACCATTCACATTTCAGGTACTCCGTGGTGACATAGGTCTGCAGCACAACAGGGAACAGCGTGGATTTAGACCATCTACCTTCATTTCAATTACTGTTACGAACGGATTTATTTTTGTGTTTCCTGTTTCTCCTTTTCCATACTGCTTTTTCTCTCCTTCCTTGCCTTGGTTGGGTTATTTCTCTCATTCCAGTCTCTTAGTTCAGAAATGACCCCGCTTTATTCAAATACTTTTGGACACTTCTAGAAATATTTTAATTTATAAAATTAATCTGTCAATGCCTAACGCTGTTCAGGGTTTTTCATTTCCAAAGCCCCCGGAACGGTCTTCCTGTATCCACTCTCGCCCCCTACAGGCCGTTCTCCTACCAGTGGTCAAAGTAAGATTTTGGTACACATTTTTTTTTAACCCGTCATGTTTATTTAAAATCACACATAATCTTAGGCAGACATCTGTTTGCCCAAAGAAAATTTTAGAATCAAATATCTTCTCATACTCTTCCAGAAATGAAAACTACTAATCAAAAGGAACAAAAAACAACTCAAGTATCATGAGAAGCAAAAAGTTTGTAGGAACTGTGAATTCAGTTTTTATTTTTAGTGGTTGAAACATCCTACATTTATTTTTTTATTGAGGTATGATTGACATGAAAGAAAGCTGTACATAATAGCATAGGAAGTACAGTCAATAATATTGTAATAATTACATATGGTGCAAAGTGGGGGTCACTTCATAAATTATATAAATGTCTAACCACTGTGATGTACACCTTAAAATAATATAAAATAAAATTGAATGTCAACTGTAATTTTAAATTAAAAAATGAATGTATTTAATGTATGTATATCAATGAGTTTGAAGACAAGCAAACACCTGTAAAACTGTCATCATAATCAATGCTATGAGCTTAACCATCACCTCTAAAATTTTCCTCCTTCCTTCCTTTTTGTGTATAATAAGAACATTTAACCTAAAATTGGCCCTCTTAAAAAAATTTAAGTATACAATACAGTTTTGTTAACTATATGCATTATGCTGTATAGTAGATCTCTAGGACTCATTTCTCTTTCCAAACCAAATCTCTGTCCCCATGGAATACTAACTCCCATTCCCTTCCCCCAGCCCCTGGCACACACCATCTACTTTCTGTCTCTATGGTCTGACTCCTCTAGTGACCTTACATAAGTGGAATCACATGGTATTTGTCCTTTTATGTCTGGCTTATTTCACTGAGCTGGTTTAGCTCAGTGGATTGAGCGTCGGCCTGCGAGCTAAGTGTCGCTGGTTCGATCTTCCAGTCAGGGTACATCAGAGAAGGAAAACTCTGACTCCAAAAAACCTCCGCTGCCTTGCGGCATACCTCTTCAGGGGAAAGGCTAAGGGAGTAAACCCCGACAGAAAATCCGGAGCCGGAGTCCCTAAGGCGGTTTGACGTTGTAGTCAACACCGGCAACTCCTGCGGCGCACCTGAACCCAAGCTGTATCGACTCCGTCTTTCCCTTGGACCCTTCAGCTGCGAAGAGAGGGGGGGTCTGCTGCATGGGCAACAGCGGACCCTCCATATTACCCTGCCCAGGCTCTGTAGCTTCAGCGTCATCGCATGATGTCGATTCAACACGGGAGGAGACAGATACCATGTCACTCCCGGGTCGGACTGCACAGCCATTCTCGGCGGTGCAGATAGACTCTTGAGAAGCTACACCATCGTCTCTCGAGACGGACGGCTGCCGACGACGACATTTCACTGAGAAAGATGTCCTCAAGGTTCATCCACATTGTAACATGTGTCAGAATTTCCTTCCATTTTTAAAAATATGCTTCATTGATTATGCTGTTACAGTTGTCCCAATTTCTTTTCCCTTTGTTCCCCTCCACCGGCTGACCTCCCTCCCTCCAGTTGTGCCCCTCCTTAGTCCATACCCATTGGTTGTGCATATAGTTCTTCTCAACATCTTCCTATGTACTCCACTCCCTCCTACTCTGCTTAATTCCTGTACCTTCTCCCTCCCTTTCCCTCCTTCCCTATCCCTGCTCACCTCCCCCCCATAATGTTCCCCATACCTATAATTCTTTTCCCACTGTCGTTGCCTACTTAGTTTGCCATTGTTTCGATTCCCTAGCTTCTGTTGTTGGTTGTTGTGACACAGTTTTCATTTTAATGTTCATAGTTTTGATCCTCTTTCTCCTAAACAAGTCCCTTTAACATTTCATATAATGGTGGTTTGGATCTAATGAACTCCTTCAGTTTGAATTTGTCCTGGAAGCACTTTCTCTGCTCTTCTATTCTGAATGATAGCTTCGCTGGATAGAGTAATTGTGGTTGTAGGTTTTTTATTTTCATTACTTTGAATATTTCTTGCCAGTCCCTTCTTGCCTGCAGAGTTTCTTTTGAGAAATCAGCTGATAGTCTTATTGGGTCCCCTTTGTATGTAATTCTTGTCTTCTCACTTGCTGCTTTTAAGAGTCTCTCTTTCTCCTTAATTTTTGACATTTTGATTATAATGTGTTTTGGTGTGGTTCTCCCTGGGTCCAGTTTTTTTAGATCTCTCTGTGCTTCCTGGACCTGTAAGTCTATTTCCTTCCCCAAGTTAGAGAAGTTCCACTTCATTATTTTTTCACATAATTTTTCAATTTCTAGTTCTTCTTCTTCACCTTCTGGCAACCCTTTGATTCAGATGTTGGCCCACGTATAGCTGTCCCATAGGTTTCTGAGCCTCTCCTCATTTTCCTCACTTTCCATTTCCTCTTTCTGCACTGGTCGACTGTTCCTTCCCTATGTTCCAGTTCATTGATTTGATCCCTGGTTTTCGTTCCCTCACCACTAGTTTTGTATGTGCTTTCATTCATTTCAGCAGGACTAGGCTTCATTCCTTCCCCGTCTTGTTTAAGATCTGCTGTTAGGTCTGTAAGCATTCATACAACCAAAACTCTGAACTGTGCCTCAGAAAGATTTCCTATCTCCTGATTCGTTAGATTAGATATTTACTGGCTGGTCAGCTGCATCACCAGGATCTCTATCATGATCTGTGCTATCCTGACAGTTTTATGTTTACCTTTGCTTCCTGGGTGGGGCTGTTGCACTTCCTACGCTATAGGGGGCGGAGCCCCCTGCACTTGTCACTACTGGGTAACCTTTCTCACCACACTGTAGCATTTTGTGTGGAGGCAGGGGTCCACGATGGATTCTTGCCATTCATTCTCTGCTGAGAGACTGGGATTCTCCTCCTCCGTCCTCACCCCCTCCAGCCCTCACAGTCCAAGGCAATGGGGGTCTGCCTTCCCTGGCATTGGAATCGTGAGCTGACAGGTTTGGTCTGCAGCCAGGGGTGCTCCCCAGGCGCTTCTTGCCTCCCCTTAAATATGGGTGTCTGTGCTTACCACCATCCCACCGTTGTCTCCACAGCTGCCACCACCAGCACAGCTTGACCTCTCCACCCCAGCTTCGCCCCTCCTACCCATATGGATGAGCACCACTTCTTTATAACTTCATACGTTGGACTTCCACGTAGCTTTATTTTCTGGAACTTCTGGTTATTTCTGGTTTTACGGTAGTTGTATTCCTTCTTAGTTGTGGAAAGAGATGGAGTGTGTCAGTCTAGGCCTCCATCTTGGCCGGAAGTCTCAGACTTTCCTTCCTTTTTATGGCTGAATAATATCCCATTGTCTTGATATACCACATTTTATTTGTTCATTCATTTGTTGATGGACACTTAGATTGTTACCATGTTTTTCCTTTTGTAAATAATGCTTCAAGAAACTTGGATGCACAGATCTCTTTGAGATCCTGATTTCAATTATTCTGGATTTGTAACCAGATAAAGAATTGATTGATAAGATTTGAGGAATAGCCATATTGTTTCCCATTTCAGCTGCACCATTTTGCATTCCCACCAAGAGTGCACAAGAGTTTCAGTTTCTCCACATCCTCAACAATACCTGTGATATCTCACTGTGGTTTTGATTTGCATTTCCCTGATGGTTAGTGATGTTGCTCAAGCACCTTTTCCTATGCCTATTGGCCTTTTTGTATATTATTGGGTACCTGCTAATATTTTCATTAGAACTTTTTCATATAAGTTTGTGAAGGAAATTGGTGTATTCTTTTAAGTGCCTTTTCATAACCATACATGTGCATTTATGTTGGGTATATGGCTAGAGGTGTATTTGTCTATGTTCAACCTTCAAGAAGAAGAAAAAAAGTGGTTACTCTTCTAGGTATGAAGACCTGTTATAAGGCTACAGTAATTTAGACTGTGCGACATTAGTGTAAGAAGGGACTACAACCCAGGTAGATTGTACATGTAAAAGTCAAAGGTCAAACAATAAAGCTTCTAGAAAGTAAGAGACTACTGATTTATGTTATGGTAAGCAACAGTTTTTTTTAAATGCAAAAATACTAAATGTAAAGAAAAATATTATTAAAAGTATTATTAAATAAAATATTATTGCTAGATTACATTGAAATTAAGATCTTCTGGCCCTGGCTGGTGTGGCTCAGTAGGTTTAGCACCAGTCAGCAAATCAAAGGGTCACCGGTTCAATTCCCAATCAGGGCACATGCCTGGGTTGCAAGCCAGGTCCCCAGCAGGGGATATATGAAAGGCAAACACACACTGATGTTTCTCTCCCTCTCTTTCCCTCCCTTCCTCTCTCTCTAAAAATAAATTTAAAATCTTAAAAAAATAAATAAATTAAGATCTTCTGTTTTACAAAAGGCACCAGTTCAGAGAATGAAAAGGTAATCCACAGGGTGAGAGAAGATATTTTGCAAAAATATAATTGACAAAAGGCTCACTTCCAGGGTATACAGTATTTCCTCACTTATCGTGGTATTACGTTCTAGACTCCCCTGCGATAGTTGAAAATCCACGAAGTAGGAACCTTACATTTATTTTAGTAGTTATATATATATATTAAGGCTTTATAAACCCTTCCCACACACTTATAAACTGTTCCCAGTCTCTTATTAACCTTTTCCACACTGTTATAAACACTACTTATGTTCTTACATATTCTACACTCTTAAACCTATGTAACTTAAAAAACATACGTATACAGTACTGCAAAATCCCCGATAGAGCAAAAAATCCGCAATAAATAATTAAATATAATATTTTTTAAAATCCCATGATACAGTGAGGCCACAATAAATGAACTACGATATAGAGAGGGACTACTGTATAAAGAATTTCTATAAATCAAAAATTTTTTAAAGGACCAAAAGGTGAAAACCAACACTTCATGCAAACAATAAACATTAAAGAGTGCTCAACTATAATAACCATCAAGAAAATGCAAATTAAAATCACATGGGGCTTCCAGCCAAGATGAAGGTGTAGGTAGACATGCTTCACCTTCTTGGATTACAACTACCTCAAAACAAGCAAACAAGAAAAAACAACCAGAACTGCCAGAAAATCAAACTGTATGGAAGCCCAACAACCAAAAATTTAAAGTAGATATTCATCCAGATGGGTAGAAGGGGTGGAGCCGGGGACCTGAGGAGGAAAGGATGCGGTGTGGCTTGTGAGGCATTGGTGGCAAGGTAGCAGCTGGCTGTGGCCAGTGAAATGAGTGGTCTAGCATTCACATGTGGTGGATAAAAGCTGGGGTGGACACCTGAGCCCAGGCTAGACCACGCAACTCACAGTTCCAGCTGGGAAAATAAAGCCTCATAGCTTCTAGCTGTGAATAATAGTGGGGCTTAGGTCAGTGGAAGAAACTGCCAGTCTCTCAGAAGAATTTGTTTATAGGGCCCCCACTGTCCTAGAATGTAAGCAAACCCACCCACTCTGGGAACCATCACCAGGGCAATAGCTAGAGGGACACCAGTCCCATACACTTAATGGGTGAAATAATTGAAAAAGGGCAAGTGCTGAGCAAGTAGGATTGATACCTCTCTTACCCCTCCCCCACATACAGCACCACAAAGCGGTGAAACAGGTTGCTCCACATTGACAAATGCCTATGGTTCTGCCCCTTATAATGTACCAGGTGCAGCAGCTCTACCTAATACACAGAAGCAAACACAGGGAGGCTGTCAAGTTGAGGAGACAAAGAAGTATGGCCCAAATGAAGCAACAGATCAAAACTCCAGGAAAATAATTAAATGAAACAGAGATAGCCATCCTATCAGATGCAGAATTCAAAACACTGGTGATAAGGATGCTTAGAGAAATGATTGAGTACAGCAAAGGCATAAGGGAAGAAATGAAGTAAAATAAAGAAAAATCAGCTCTGACTGGTGTGACTCAGTGGATTGAGCACTGGCCTGTGAACCAAATGGTCGCTGGTTCAATTCCTGGTCAAGGCACACTCCTGGTTGTGGGCCAGGTCCCTAGTTGGGGTTGCATGAGAGGCAATCACACATTGATATTTCTCTCCCTCTCTTTCTCTACCCCTTCCCCTCTATCTAAATAAATAAATATATAAAATTGTTATAAAGGAAAGAAGAAAGAAAAATCCAAAGGAAACCAACAATGAAGGGAAGGAAGCCAGGATTCAAATAAACAATTTGGAACATAAGGAAGAAATAAATACTAAACCAGAACAAAATGAAGAAACAATAATTCAAAAAGATGAGGAGAGTTTAAGGAGACTCTGGGACAGCTCCTCAAGTGCCAACATCTGAATCATAGAGATGACAGAAGGAGAAGAAGAAGAGCAAGAAATTAAAAAAAATAATAGAGGAAAACTTCCCTAATTTGCTGAAGGAAACAGAGATACAAGTTCAGGAAGCACAGAGAGTCCCAAACAAGTTGGACCCAAAGAGGACCACACCAAGACACATCATAATTAAAATGACAAAAATTAAAGAGAATCTTAAAGGCAGTAAGAGAAAAGCAACGAGTTACCTACAAAGGAGTTTCCATAAGACTATCAGCTGATTTCTCAAAAGAAACTTTGCAGGCAACAAGGGACTGGCAAGAAATGTTGGAAGTGATGGAAAGCAAAAACCTACAACCAAGATTACTCTATCCAACAAAGCTATCATTTAGAATGGAAGAGCAAATGAAGTGCTTCCCAGACAAGGTAAAACTAAAGGAGTCCATCATTACCAAGCCCTTATTATATGAAGTACTGAAGGGACACATTAAGAAAAAGAAGATCAGGACTTCCAGCCAAGATGGAGGCTTAGACAAATAGACAGTGTCTGCCTCCACAACAAAGAAGGAATACAACTACCTCAAAACTATAGACAACCAGAAGTTCCAGAAAATTGAGCTGCATGGAAGTCCAATAAACAAAGATATAAAGAAGAAATCCTCATCCAGACAGGTAGGAGGGGCAGAGCCAGGGTGGAGAGGAGGTGGTGTGGTGGTGGCAGCAGCTGCAGCAGCAGCAGGCCAGTGGAAAATGCAGTAACACGTTTTAAAAAGTAGGGAGGGACACCTGGGGTGCGCTCACAGCACCAGACCAGACCGCACAGCTCAAGGTCCCAGCGCCGGGGAAAATAAAGCCTCATTGCTTCTGCTGTGCAAACTCGTGCAGGTTGGGGTGGAGGAAGAAACTGCGGGTCTCTTAGCAGAATGAGGAAACAACAATTGAAAAAAATGAGGAGAGGCTTAGGAAACCCTGGGAAAACTTTCAGCACACCAACATTCGAATCATGGGGGTGCCAGAAGGAGAAGAGGAAGAGCAAGAAATTGAAAACTTATGTGAAAAAAATAATGAAGGAAAACTTCCCATATTGTGCAAAGGAAATAGACATACAAGTTCAGGAAGCACGGAGAGTCCCGGGTGAGCTAGACCCAAGGAAGACCACACCAAGACACATCATAATTAAAATGCCAAAGGTGAAAGATAAAGAGAGAATCCTAAAAGCAGCAAGAGAGAAGCAGAAAGTTGCCTACAAAGGGGTGCCTATAAGACTATCGGCTGATTTATCAAAAGAAACTTTGCAGGCAAGAAGGGAGTGGCAAGCAGTATTCAATGTGATGAAAAGCAAGGACCTACAACCAAAATTACTCTATCCAGCAAAGCTATCATTTAGAATGGAAGGGCAGATAAAGTGCTTCCCAAACAAGGTAAAGCTAAAGGAGTTCATCATCACCAAGCCATTATTATATGAAATGTCAAAGGGACTTACTTAAGAAAAAGAAGGTCAAAACTATGAAAGTAAAATGACAACAAACTCACAACTATCGACAACTGAATCTAAAAAATACAAACAAAATGCAGATAGGCAAACCAGAATAGGAGAAGGGGGATCATTTGGCGGCTTTTCAGCTGGGAGGGGGAAGGGAGAGAAGTGGGGAAATGGTGCAGGGATTAAGAAGCATAATCAGTTGGTACAAAATAGACAGGGGGAAGTTAAGAATAATATAGGAAAGGTTGAGGCCAAAGAACTTATAAGCATGACCCACGGACATGAACTAAGGGGAGATGGGATTGTTGGAGGGAAGAGGGGTACTGGGCAGAGGGGAGCAAAGGGAAAAAAAATGGGACTACTGTAACAACATAGTCAATAAAATATACTTTAAAAAATAAATAAATAAACCGGTTTTAAAAAAGAAAAAGAAGATCGAAACTATGAACAGTAAAATGACAACAAATTCACAACTGAATCTAAAAAACAAATGAAGCAAAGAACCAGAACAGGACCAGAATCATAGATATGGAGATCATATGGAAGGTTATCAGTGGGGAGGGGGAAGGGGGTGAATGGCAAAAAGGTGCAGGGATTAAGAAGCATAATTGGTAGGTACAAAATAGACAGCAGGATGTTAAAAACAGTAAAGAAAATGGAGAAACTGAAGAACTTATATGCACGACCCATGGACATGAAGTAAGGAAGGGGGATTGTTGGAGGGAAAGGTGGTACCAGGCAGAAGGGGGAAAGGGGGAAAAATTGGAACAACGGTAATAGCATAATCAATAAAATATACTTAAAAAAACAACAAAAATGAAAAATATGAATAATGCAATGGCAATAACTGCATACCTATCAATAATTACTATAAATGTAAATGGATAAATGCTCCAATTAAAAGACAGAAGGTGACTGAACAAAGAAGAAAATAAGACCCTACAGTTGCTGCCTACAAGAGACTCAGATCGAATGATACACGAAGACTGAAATTAAAGGAATGAAAAAAGGTATTTCATGCTGATGAAAATGGAAAAAAAAAAGCTGGGTTAGCAATACATGTATCAGACAAAATAGACTTTAAAACAAAGCCTATAACAAGAGACAAAGTAAGATGTTCCATATACAAAAGTCAAGATATGGAAACAACCTAAATGTCCATTGATAGACCACTGGATAAGAAAGATGTGGTCATACATATGATAGAAAATTACATGGCCATAAAAACAAATGAAATCTTACCATTTGCAACAACATGGATGGATCTAGAGGGTATCATGCTAAGTAAAATAAGTCAGACAGAGAAAGGCAGATACCACATGACTTCACTTATATGTAAAATCTAAAGAACAAAATAAATAATCGAAACAGAAACAAACTCATAGGTACAGAGAACAAACTAATGAATGCCAGGGGGAAGGGGGTTGGAAGCTGAGGATGGGGAGATGAAGAGATTAAGAAGTACAAACTGGCTGTTACAAAATAGTCATGGGTTTGTAATAAGTACAGCACAGGGAATATGGTCAATTATGTCATAACTATATATGGTGTCAGGTGGGCACTGGATTTATCAGGGCAATCATTTTGGAAGTTATATAAATGTCTAACCAATCACTATGCTGTACACCTGGAACTAATATAATATTGAATGTCAACTGAGTTAAAAAATAAAAATAACAAATTAAAAAAGTTACTATATGTCAGAGAGCTGAGGTTGTGATAATGATAATAATAACAATAGCAGTAATAATAATAGTCACCACCAGTTTTTTACTACATACTAGCCCTGTGCTAGATACTTGATGAATAACAACTCTCAATCTTTACAGCAAATCTATGAGGTAGATAACATTATTACCTCCAGGGAACTGAGGTACAGATTCAGGGATCAGGGTAAGGAAGGCAATGTGAGTCATACAAGCGCATGGTCATGTGCAGTCTTTTATTTTAAACATTTTGGGTGAGGGTGGTCAAAAGGTACAAACTTCCCCTTGTAAAATGAATAAATCGTGGGATGTAATGCATAGTGACTATAGTTAATAATACTGTATTTGTATATTTGAAAGTTGCTAAGAGACTGAATCTTAAATATTCTCATCATAAGAAAAAAATTGTTAAAAAAAAAGAAAAGAAGAAAAAAACCCATTTTGATACTTTGTTTATCCTGCCCATTTTTTGGCAGTAATTTTTGACTTTTAAAAATATTACCCTAGAGCCTGTCTGGTGTGGCTCAGTGGTTGGAGCTTTATTCTATAGACCAAAAGGTTGCAGGTTTGATTCCCAGTCAGGGCACATACCCAGGTTGTTGGTTCCATCCCTAGTTGGGGAGCATACAAGAGGCAACCAATCAATGTTTCTCTCTCACATCGATGTTTCTGTTCCTCTCCCTCCCTATTTAAAATTAATAAGCGTGTTAAGTGAGGATACAAAATAAATAAATAAATAAATTTTAAAATGAAAAAGCATTACGATAGAATATTATTTAACTTGATCACTGGGTTCTGGGGTGCCCCCTTGCTTTTGCACTTGAGTATCTCACTAACCTTGCCCTGCTATGCTGGCTGGTTTTAGAATCTAATCTTTTGGCTTCTGAGTCATACACGCCTTTACCATGGAGAAATGGGGAAAATCCCAATTTTTCCAGGCCTAGAGAGGGGACAGGGATGGAGTAGGAGAAATCAGTGCTAAGACTGGGTGTCCTGATACCCCTTCTCCTAGCTGAAATCCAAGAAGTTAAGGGAGAAGGGCTGTAGCCAAGGCACCTTTGTTTCCTTCTGGTTCAGATCTCTGCAAAGGAGAACACCAAGGGTCATAGCCCTCTGACAAGCTGGAAACATCCACAGCAAAGGAACGCCCCCAGTTCCCAGGGGTGTATGTTGTTGTGGGTGGTTAGGAGTGCCCCATGGGCAGAGCAAAAGTCGGCCAAAAATAAGCCTGGCGGGCTTGAGGCTTCGAAGGTGATCTTACTTCCTGTTTCCAGATTGCTCCCCAGGGGCTTCTCCCCTTGCCTACACTGTGCCCAGACTCCCCTGACTTCTCAGAAGTAAAGGGAGTCAGCTGGCAAGGGGAGGAAAGTTCACCATGTTTCTTCTCTGCAGCCTCTTGCATAAAGGCGAAGCCAGCTCTGGCTTCAGAACCTCCACCCTTAGCAGAACTGCACGGTCTAGAGCACAATCGATCGATGGAGAGCTCCCCAGTGACACCAACCCTGTAACCCAAAGCAGTGGAAAAACCCAGGATCTGTTTACTGGTGCACAAGTGTGAGAAAGAAGGCACCAGCTAGGTTTTTAGCCAGAGGCTAAGCCCTCACTAATAAATATTTTTTTGGGTTTTTTCCCTTTGTTATTACAAATCACACCATAATGAATTTTTATGTGTGTGTATCTGTGTTTGTGGCTCATGCACTTGAGTGCACTTTACTTCTGCAAATAAAACTGCTGGGTAGAAGGGGATGTGTATTTTGTTATCTTGGTTGATTTTCCCAAACTGTACTTCCAAATGTTTGGATCCATTTCAACTCCTAGCCTCTAGTTCTCTGAATATGAATGAGACTGTGTTCCAACACACACACACACACACACACACATATATACATTTTTTTTTTAGAGAGAGGGGAAAAAAGGAAGAAAGAAAGGGAAAGAAATATCAGTGTGCGGTTGCCTCTTGCATGCCCCCAGCCAGGGACCTGGCCTGCAACCCAGGCATGTGCCCTGACTGGGAATCAAACCAGCGACCCTTTGGTTCACAGGCCAGTGCACAATCCCCTGAGCCACACTGGCCAGGGCTGTATTGTTTTTAATAACCTGGCTGCCCATATTTGTTTTGTATTCCTAGAGGGTATCAGTCACTTTTTAATGACTTTACTTCTAAATTATATAATCTTAAGGAAATCAGCCTTGGCTGACAGTGGCTCTTTCTTAACTTCTTTTGGTAGAGGCAATCCTTGGCTTGTAGATGCATCTCTCTATAGCCTGTCACATGGCCATCTTCCTGTGTCTCAGTGTGTCCTTTTTTTTTTCTATAAAGACACCAGTCTTTGGCCCTGGCTGTTATGGCTCAGTTGATTGGAGCGTTGTCCTGGAAACCAAAGGGTCACAGGTTCAATTCCCAGTCATGGCACATGATTAGGTTGCAGGTTCAGTCCCCAATCGAGGCATGTTCAGGGGGCAACTGATCTCTCTCTCTCTCTCTCTCTCTCTCTCTCTCTCTCTCTCTCTCTCTCTCCCTGCAAAGATCCTATTGCTAAATGAGGTAACAGACCCAGGTTCTGGGTGGACACAATTGGAGGAAGGGGGACACTATTCAACCTACTCCAACCATCAGAAACAGGTGGACTCCAATGACCAAGGGGAAGAGAGAACTGAAAGGCAATGTAGGGTGTTTATAAGATCAGGTCAGGAAGGGGTCATTCATCTGCTTCTACTCTTTTCCTATTAGGCAGGTGAGCCATGTGGTCCTACCAGGTGTGGTCTTGCTATGTGCCAAGAGGCTGAGAAGATGAAGCGGAGCACGTGGATGTTTGGGGAATCCCTCCCCAACCCCCACATACCTGGGTGCTTGCTGGTCTCTAGAAGATGCTCCTGTGAAGATTTGTTGAATGAATGAATGAGTGAGTGAATGAATAAGTGAGTACCTGGAAGGTAAGCGTCGGGAGTGGAATTGGAAGACCCAGGGACAGGCAACTCCCTGGCTTGAGCGAGGGACCTTCAGAAACTGGAGGGAATTTCCCTGCACTGGAAGAACTCAAGTCCGGCCCCTTTGCAGGGGCATCCCCACTGTGGGGCGTGGTGAGTCCTTGCCAGGTTGTAGCACACCAAGGGTCTTAAGCCTCCAGCGCTGAAGTTCATTTCCTGAGTGAGCTCTGTGCCTTGAGCGGCGCAGTGCTGCGGGAGAACCACAGCTATGATGGAGGAGGAGGGCCCCGCCTGCCCGGTGCGCTGCCTGCCTAGGGCGCTCATTGTGAGAGCTGCTTTGCTGTTGCTTTTCTTGAGCTTGATGATATACGCCATCATCTGCAGCCAGCGTCTCACACAGCAACACTGGCTTGAGTCAACTGGGGTAAGTCCAGAACGAAAGAGACATACACCTGTCACCTGCTGGAGGGTTTGGGGACCTCCGGGTGGGCCCCGGCCTGGCGGGGTGCGGGGGGAAGGGGCGGTGGGCAATCAGGAAGAGAATGGGGCAGAGAGACCAGACGGAGCATAGACAGACAGAAAGAAAGGCAGATTGACAGCAACAAAAAAAGACAAAACTAGAATGATGGCTGAAAGGAAGAGAGATCTGGTTGGGAAGGGACAGCAAGAGATAGAGACTGGAGCAGGGACGGAAGGCAGAGGCAAGGCTGCCCGGGGTCTCGGCTCAGAGATAGTCCTGTCAGGAGGTAAATCCCGCCTGGGGATTCCGGGGCGGAAGGCTGCGTCTGGGAAAGGTGCAACGGGTGGCGCCGACAAGGAAAGACTGGGCTTCGGTGTTCACCCAGCAGGCTGACTCAGAGGCTGCTGGGGGCTTCACAAAGTTGGGAGACAGGGTTCCAGGAGCCCCCAAGGACAGGAGGAACAGCACCTGCTCACCTGAGAGCCCAGGATACCCTCCCCTACAGGGATAGCCTCTGGAGGCTGGGCAGGGGGCTTTGCAGCGGACAGAGATAGGTGGGCGCGCATCACACCCCCTCTCCCCCTTATGTCCAGGACACTAAGTTCTTTAAGGTTTTTTTCTTATGCCCAGGCTAGTTCAAACATACTTCCTCTTTAAGAAGTTTTTTTCTTTTTTCTTTTTACAAGTCAGCCCCTTAGGATGAAGAGTGGGCAGTGGAGAGTTCTGATTTCTGTGTTTTCTTGTTTCTTCCAGTGGGACATAGCTGAACTCCAGCTGAACCACACAGGTGACACAGGTAAATGGGGTAAAGTGGGGTGGGGGGATAGAGAAAAAAAATGAAAGAGAGAATGAGAAAGAAAAAAGAAAGAAAGGGCAAGAGAAAGAGGAAATAGGGAAGGGGAAGTAGAGAGAGGGAATGAGCAAGAGTGAGAGACAGAGACAGGGCAGTTTTCCTGGGTGGGTGCTACCTTGCTTTTTCCCTCAGTCCTTCATATTTTATCTCCTCCCTTGAGAAAATAAAAAAACAACTAAAACCCACTAATAGCAATTGCTAACATTTCTTCATTCTTTCCACAAACATTAGTTGAGTACCTACTATGACCCAGGCACTGTTCTGGGTGGCGAAATAGGGAAGACCACCAACAAAAAGCCCTGCCTGCCTTCTTTTCTTCTTCTGTGGGGACAATAAATAAAGGAATGGGAAAAGTATGTAGCATGCTAACTAAAGCACATATAGAATGTTTTGGAGAAAAATGAGGGGTGGGGGTGATGATATGAACTCATCCCTGAGAAAGTGAGATCAGAGCAAAGATGTGGGGAAGGTGAGGGAGTGAGACATTTGGTGGTCTCTTCCCACCTTGAGGGTTAGGTTTCAGCCTAAATATTTTGGACATTCGCTCTGTAGCCATCAGTTTTCCTAAACCTGCATCCTTCCACCTCCCAACCCTCTGCCTCCAGGACCACGGCAGGACCCCAGGCTCCACTGGCAGGGAGGCCCAGCGCTGGGTCGCTCCTTCCTGCATGGACCACAGCTGGATAACGGGCAGCTGCGTGTCCAGCGTGATGGCATCTATAGGCTGCACATCCAAGTGACACTAACCAACTGCTCCTCCTCCTCCTCAAAGAACACTGTGTCCCGCAAGGCTGTTCTGGCTGTGGGCATCTGCTCCCCGGCCACCCGCAGTATTAGCCTGCTACGCCTCAACTTTCACCTCAGTTGCAGCGTTGCCTCCCAGCGCCTGACACCCTTGGCCCGTGGGGACACTCTTTGCACCAACCTCACTCTGCCGCTGCTGCCATCCCAAAATGCTGATGAGACTTTTTGGGGGGTTCATTGGGTGCACCCATGACTGTTGCACTTCCTGACACAATTTTTGGGGGAAATGTTTGTTCCCCCTTTTTTCCGTTTTTAAAAAAAATATTTGTTTTTTACACTATGCAATAATGTATAATAAATATATATATATATATATATATATTTGGTTGCATGCCCCTTTCTTTCCTTAGAATGAACCCTGTAAGACCTCTCTCTTCTTCATAATCGTTGTGCAGATATGTTGTGCCCCACCCATCACTCAGGAAACAAGCCCAGACATGCTGGGCTTTCTTTAGATTGAGACGTTGTCTGGACTCTCAGGCTCAAGTACAGGCTGAGAGCACACACACAGCTCACACACACAGATCCCCCATGTACACACGTCTGTGTTTATAAGGCCCTGGAAGGACTCTAATCCTATCATGTTGGATGCTTGCCTAAGGTCACTTTTTATTGGATTTTGGGAGGCAATTGGGGAGGGTTGTTTACCACAAAAAGTTAATTTCAGAACAAGAGTGACAGGTTTTCATTGGCTGCAGGTGGCAGGCAGCCTGTTTCTTAAATGAGCTGTGAGAAAATTATCTTTCTTACCGCTATGCAATTTAAGTTAAGTGGTATTTTTACATTTCTCCCTTTTGTAAAGAGCTTTCTCTGAAAACATTATTGATCAGTGTCTAGTTATTTGTGTACTTAGGAATATTTCTTTCATTCTTTTTTCTTTCTTTTTAATTTTTTTGTTTGTTTGTTTGTTTGGTCTGTCTGTGTCCCTCAAAGCCAGGAAGGACATTTCTCAAGAATTATGTCCCACAAGAAGAGAGCAGGGAGTGATTGGAAACCATAAAGGCCACTTTTGAGCAACAAGGAAGGTAGAAGAAGGGGGTCTCATGCATTTTCTAGTTTAAGCTTATATTTTGTCTAGGGTTAAGCATTGGAAATAATCTCAAAGCCCTGGGCTATCATCACTCCATTTTTGTATCATGTCTTTGAAGCCTAAACAGGTAACAAGTACAAAATCTTTAAATAATTGTGCAAAATAAAACTAAAAGCAACATGATAAATCCAGTTTGTATGATGACTCTAAACCAAGACCTGAAGGTTGACAACTCAACAAATCAAAGGACAATGGAGAGTCAAGTGAAATTTTTTGTAACGGACAGTTAAACTGTCCACTAATGACATATTTCATTGTCAAAAAGAATTCACTGGGGGGAGGGGAGTTGCAATCTAGTGTGTGCAGACTTGGTGAGCCATGTGCACACTGAACTGGACAAAGATGGAGAGGTATTTAGAGAAGGGAAAAGGAATTTCAGTTACAACCACAGAGCTCTGTTGTGAGCACAGAATTCTTCCTGTAGGGTTCTCCCGATGACAGAGTGGGAGAACTTCTCCTCTAAGCCCCAGCTCTTCCCACAGACCCTGCTGATTGATGATGTCCAGCTTCAAGTCTATGTCATAATTTTTTAACTAATTTTTAAAGATTTAATTTATTTATTTTTAGAGAGAAGGGAAGGGAGGAAGAAAGAAAGGGAGAGAAACATCTGTGTGAGAGATAACATTGACTAGTTGGCTCTCACATGCACACCCCCAGCTGGGGACCTGGCCTGCAACCCAAGCATGTGCCCTGACTGGGGATCAAACCTTTCGGTTCACAGGCTGGGACTCAATCTACTGAGCCACACCAGTCAAGGCTCTATCATAATTTTTATCATAACCAGTAGGCTGAGTTTCTACTTCCCCAACAAGCAAATAATCAAGACCTATTCTGCTGTCTAAACACACTTTGGCTAAGGAATCAAGTGATCTTTTTGGGCAACAATTGCTTTGACAGTGGAATCAGCAATGTTTCCTAATATCAGAGAGAGATTTCTGAGCATATGTTCGTTGGTACAGGAGGGAACCATTTTTTTCCCAGAGAGAAAGAGATAGAATCAGGTTTTTCTTGGGAACTGTCTTTTGTGACTATGAAGGTTTAGTGAGGAGGACCAATGGGTGCCTTGGATGTGTTTATGAAGGGCATATAAAACATTAAATACAGCAGATCACATTGTCCTTTTGTTGTCAGTGGAAATGGAGCTCTTTCATGGGGCAAGAGAAAAACATTTCAGGAGACTATACATGAGAGGTGAGGTTTTGTGGTAGGATTCATTGTAGAAGCAAAATCCAAGGACTGCCCTGGGGTTTCTGGTGTCCCATCTCCATCCATCCTGCCATGGGAAAAAAAAAATCTAGACTTCATCAAGCCCAGTACAAAGGCCAAAGTCCAAAAGTTCTGTCCCATTAGTTCAGTCCAGTCCAGTCTCTGTCACAACCTGGCTAGCTTAGTCTGTATTCCTGGCTGCACTCCGGCTAGCTGTGCCCAGGCCAGCATCACATGGCTCCTATGGAGAGAAAATGCATGAGTTAATAGGGCGAGTATGCGTTACCAAAAGAGAGACAGAGACAGAGAGAGACAGAGAGACTTTGTTAAACTTGGGTTATTTATCTGGAGCTTAGAAAGGACCAGGTGCTTCTTCAAACTAACCAATCAATTTCCCAACCTTTTGCAGGCTCGTGCTGGACCCACCCCCTAAACAATCTATTTCATAGATCTCTTGGGGTTCTGTGCTCCTTTTTTAATCCAATTCTTTAACCAGGCTCGACTGACAGGCTTCTTGGTCACCATCTTACTTTTTGTTTTTTGTTTTTTAATTATATTTTATTGATTATGCTATTATAGTTGTCCCAATTTTCCGCCCTTTGCCCCCTTTCACCTAGTACCCCCATTCCCTCAGACAATCCCCCCACCATTGTTAGTGTCCATGGCTCATGTGTATAAGTTCTTTGGCTACTCTATTTCCTATACTAAACTTTTCATCCCCATGGCTATTCTATAACTACCTATTTGTACTTCTTTTTTTTAAGTATATTTTATTGATTATGTTGTTACAGTAGTTCCAATTTCCCAACTGATTTTCCCTTTGCTCCCCTCTGCCCAGTAGCCCCCTTGCCTCCAGCAATCGTACCCCCTTAGTTCATGTCCATGGGTCATGCATGTAAGTTCTTTGGCTTCACTCTTTCCTATATTATTATTAACCTCCCCATGCCTATTTTGTTCCTACCAATTATGCTTCTTAATCCCTGCACCATTTCCCCATTTCTCCCCTTCCCCCTCCCAGCTGATAACCCTCCAAATGATCCCCAGACCTACTCTGGTTTGCTTATTTGGATTTTGTTTGTATTTTTCAGATTCAGTTGTTGATAGTTGTGAGTTTGTTGTCATTTTAATGTTCAAAATTTTGATCTTCTTTTTCTTAAGTAAGTCCCATTGACATTTCATAAAATAATGCTTTGGTGATGATGAACTCCTTTAGCTTTACCTTGCTGGGAAGCACTTTCTCTGCCCTTCCATTCTAAATGATAGCTTTGCTGGATAGAGTAATCTTGGTTATAGATCCCTGCTTTTCATTACATTGAATACTTCTTCCCAGGCCCTTCTTGCCTGCAAAGTTCCTTTTGATAAATCAGCTTATAGTCTGATAGGCACCCCTTTGTAGGTAACTCTCTGCTTTCCTCTTGCTGCTTTTAAGATTCTCTCTTTATTTTGAACCTTTGGCATTTTAATTATGATGTGTCCTGATGTGGTCCTTTTTGGGTCTAGCTTGTTTGGGACTCTCTATGCTTCCTGGACTTGTATGTCAATTTCCTTCACTAAATTTTGGAAGTTTTCCTTCATTATTTTTTCACATAAGCTTTCAATTTCTTGCTCTTCCTCTTCTCCTTCTGGCACCCCTATGATTTGAATGTTGGCACATTTAAAGTTGTCCCAGAGGTTTCTAAGCCTCTCCTCATTTTCAATTCTTGTTTCCTCATTCTGTAATGGTTTATTGTTTATTTCTTCCTTATATTCCAAATCATTGATTTGAACCCCAGTTTCCTTCCTGTCACCATTGATTTTGTGTAGATTTTTCTTTGTTTCATTTAGCATAGCCTTCACTTCTTCTCTTATGCATTTGCCATACTTAAGCATATCTGTCAAGCCTGTGAGCATGTTTATTAACAGTGTTTTGAACTCTTCGTCTATTCGGTTGCCTATCTCTTTGTTACTTATTTTTCTCACTGGAACCTTGATCCATTCCCTCTTTTGGGCCATACTTCTCTCTCTCCTCATCTCGACAGGCTCCTGTGTTTGTTTGCCTCTGTGTCTCAGGTAGAGCTATCACACCTGTTACATTGTAAGGGGAGGAGACTTAGGGATTCATCAGTACAGGGTGACCCATTTCACCACGTTGTGGTGCTGTATGTTGGGGAGGGGTCTGAGAGGGAACAATGCCACTTTCTCAGCACTCACACTTTTTCCATGCACTTCTCCCACTGCCATATGGGACTGGCACCTCTCTAGCTGTTTCCCTGGTTGTTGTTCCCAGAGTGGATGGGTCTGTGGATGTTCTAGGACTGTGGGGGCCCTTTAAACAAGTGAACTCTGCTGAGAGACAGGCGGTTTCTTCCTCCATCCCAATCCCCACTGGTTTTCACAGTCAGAAGCAATGAGGCTTTATTTTCCCCAGTGCAGGGACTGTGAGCTGTGCAGTCTGGTCTGGTGCTGGGAGAGCTCCCTAGGTGTCCCTGCCTACTTTTTAAAATGTGTGACGGCACTTTCTGTTGGCCTGCAGCTGCTGCCACTGCTGTCTCTGCCACACCACAGCCCCTCTGCCCTGGCTCCACCCCTCCTACCTGTCCAGATGAGTATTTTTCTCTTTATATCTTTGTTCATTGGAATTCCATGCATCTCAGTCTTCTGGAACTCTGGTTATCTCTAGTTTTGAGGTAGTTGTATTCCTTCTTAGTTGTGGAGGGAGATGCAGTGTGTCTGTCTAGGCCTCCATCTTGGCCGGAAGTCCTCACCATCTTAGTTTTTACTGCACATTCCTTGTAATAGAAGCATCTCCCCTTGCACCATTTTGACTTTTAGTTGGCATGCACTTGGCATACTTTAGCTAAGGAATTTCCCCTTTATTGTTTTATCTCCCCCACCCCACTGCCCTGGTAATCTGTGGGAAACAAACTGGTGGGTCATTGAGGAGTGTGTGAAGTTTTAATTTCCTAGTGAAGCAGGCCCAATATTGGATTCAGCTTCCCAGTTTAGGCTTCTTAATGTCTGATCCCCTTTGCTCACTTCCTTTATTAATATTTACCTACCTATGCTAATATATTTTCCCCCAAAGCATCTAGGGTCTTGCAATCTTACAAGGGTAAACGGATAAAGGTCTCATCTTCTGTAGTTTTTTCTTGCTGTCAAGGGGCATATTCCTGCCTATTCCCAGGCCCACGGATTCTTCCTATGTGCCAAAGCAAGAAATGAGTAAAAAGGGAAGGGACCCTTCACTCAAGGTAGAATTTTGGAAAGTACAAGTCAGTCTGGTGCTGTCTTTGGGAGGCAGCATATGCAATATCTAGACGATGGCATTGCTGGTCAAGCTGGCATCTTTGTTGTATTCTAGAGGTGATGAATTTGACAAGAAGGTTAAAAATGCATAGTCCAAAAATGAGGAGGATTATAGCAACTAAAGGACTGGTGAGAGGCAAGCATAAGGTGGTTGAGGGAGGGACTAATTTTACAGTGCCCCAGATTAGGCTGGAGAAAGGGCTTCACTGGAGGAAGGTGTGTCATATCTGTCTAAATCCCTATTGTTTACCATACTTAACGTCGGCCTGCGAGCTAAGTGTCGCTGGTTCGATCTTCCAGTCAGGGCACATCAGAGAAGGAAAACTCTGACTCCAAAAAACCTCCGCTGCCTTGCGGCATACCTCTTCAGGGGAAAGGCTAAGGGAGTAAACCCCAACAGAAAATCTGGAGCCGGAGTCCCTAAGGCGGTTTGACCTTGTAGTCAACACCGGCAACTCCTGCGGCGCACCTGAAGCCAAGCTGTATTGACTCCGTCTTTCCCTTGGACCCTTCAGCTGCGAAGAGAGGGGGGGTCTGCTGCATGGGCAACAGCAGACCCTCCATATCACCCTGCCCAGGCTCTGTAGCTTCAGCTTCACTGGAGAGGACACTCCAGCGTCATCGCAAGATGTCGATTCAACACGGGAGGAGACAGATACCGTGTCACTCCCGAGTCGGACTGCACAACCATTCTCGGCGGTGCAGATAGACTCTTAAGAAGCTACACCATCGTCTCTCGAGACGGACGGCTGCCGACGACCATACTTAATTAAATTTAGGCTGATGGGAACACTCTAAGGTTTTTCCCCTAAAGAATGTTGGACCTTTTCTGTCTGAACCATGGGGGCAGAAAAGAAAAAGCAGTTTCAAGTAAAGTCAATACTTCACCAACTCAACCATCTAGTCCTAACAAGAAGTCAATCCAGCCAGATCATTGAGTCTCATTTTTGGAGGCAGTGGTGTAGATGGGCTTCTAAAGTGAAACTAAACTGTGTAAACAAACAATCAGGTAAGTAAGTAAGTAAGTAAGTAAAAATGGAAGAAAAAATATAAAGGTTAATAAACACAGCAAATCAAAAACCAATCTCCAAGTCTATAAGACTGTCAGCTAAAAAGACTTCCAGATGGAAGGTTTTTGTTGAAATGAAAGCAAGCAGTGACAGTCTGAAAAATTCTCTTTGCCTGCAGTTTGAACATCTCTGATTGTGTCATTGGGTGCTAAAGTAAATTCTGTATGGCATACACAGACACAGCCTTAGGAAAAGTTTTAATTCTAAGTAATTCCTAGTCCAAATACGGGAGAAAAAAAACCAAAAAATTAGTTTGAATGGCTATGGAAAACAAGAAGAATTTAGGAACCAGTTCAGTTTGCAGGTAAAAAACAAAACTTTCAAGACAATTAACTGAACCAGAGTTTAATATCCACAAGTGGGCCCTGTGATTTCTACTGAAACACAATTTCTCTACACAGAGTCGAAATTGGGAGACAAATAAATATGCCCAAAATAAAGAAAAAAAAATCCCCAGACAGGGAGGTGGGCAGGTCAGGGGAGAGCAATTGGGGAAGGATGGGACAACTATAATAGAACAACAATGTTAAGGGGGGGGGGGGACCAGACAAAAATTAAATAAAATTAAGGCAATCAAAATACCAGGTGCAGAGCTTAAAACAGTGGTTATGAGGATGCTCAAGGACCTTAGGGGAAGAATGGATGATATCAGTGAAACCTTAAACAAAGAGATAGTAAATATTTAAAAGGACATAGATATAGGAAACTAGCTATTTTCAGGTGATCTTGTTACAGAGTGGGATCTACAGAAAATCCCCAGAGCCTGTTGGGGAAGGATGGGGGAAGGGGACAGCTTTGCATATCTATGGCTGGTAGCTAGTGTTTAGTTATGCAAATAGCTTTGGTTCTTTCAAGGGCCCGAGGAAATGGGAGGGGTTTTGACCATAGAATGGTGAGAAAAGATCATAGGAGGTCTGTGCAACGTTCTGTGAAGGGTCAGAGCTGGATACCCTACCCACTGAGCCACAGACCATGGTCAGGGATTTAAAAATAAGGCAGCAGCAATTTTGAGAGAGATGCACATGGTTTGCCAGTAGGTAGAGAGAGAGAACCATGCAGTTTTAGAAGGAAAGAGATCAATGCAGCTTCGAAAGGACGAGGACAGAACCATGCATAATCCAGTGCAACACGACACATGTTTTCCTAGACTGTTATATGGAAGCTGATGACATTGTACTCCACATCATGAAGAAGAGAGTGGACAGATAAGGGGTGGGGAACTTCTGGGCATGTTTTTGGCTTCTAGCCTTTTGAGGAGCAAGGGAAGTGCTGGGTCCCATGGAAGGCCAGGGTTCTGAGCTGAAGTGCTCAATGCCCTCCCCAGGTTAGAATATTGTAAATAAAGACCTGTTTTCCTCAACACTAGATGTTGGATTTTACACCAAGGCAACATGTGAAAGAACCCCCTTTCACTCTGTAACATCTGCTTATTCACTTTTTCCATTTGATTTGTTACTGCATTTTTCTATAAGATAGTAGGATTATGTGTGTTTATCTAATCTGCTATATTCTAGCCTATAGTTCAGCATTAAATTGCCCCTCTATTGGTGACAGTATTGAATGATACTGTATCAAATAAAAATAAAAAAGGACATAGAAACCATAAAAGAAAAGTCAGAAATGGTACAATACTTAAAATAAAGAATATACTAGAAAGAATCAAAAGAAGGTTAGATGAAGCAGAGGACTGAATCACCAATATTGAAGACAAGCTAACAGTAAACACCTAAGCAGAGCATCAAAAAGAAAAGAGAATATTTAAAAATGAGGGAGACTCCCAGCCAAGATGGAGGCCTAGGCAGACACACTACATCTGCCTCCACAACTAAGAAGGAATACAACTACCTCAAAACTAGAGACAACCAGAAGTTCCAGAAAATTGAGTCGTATGGAAGTCCAACAAACAAAGATATAAAGAAGAAATATGCATCCAGACAGGTAAGAGGGGCAGAGTCATGGTGGAAAGGACGCAGTGGCAGTGGCAGCAGTGATGGTAGCGGTGGCAACAGTGGCAGCGGCAGTGGCAGCGGCAGCGGCAGTGGCATTGGTAGTGACAGCGGTGGCAGTAGTAAATGGGCAGAAAGCATAGTCAAGCATTTAAAAAGTCAAGAGGGACACCTGGGGGAGCACTCCCAGCACCAGACGAGACCAAACAGATCATGGTTCCAGCATCAAGAACAGTAAAGACTCGTTGCTTCTGACTGTGCAAACAAGTGGGGGGTTGGGGCAGAGGCAGAAACTGCCGGTCTCTCAGCAGAGTCCACTTGTTTAAAGGGTCCCCATGGCCCTAAAACATCATCAGACCCACCCACTCTGGGAACAATGGCCAGGGCAACTGCTAGAGAGGTGCCAGTCTTATACAGAAGTGGGAGAAGTGCATGGAAAAATGGTGAGTACTGAGCAAGCAACATTGGTACCTCTTGGACCCGTCCCCAACATACAGCACCACAACGTGGAGAAGTGGGTTGCTCTGTACTGACGAATACCTAAGGCTTCACCCCTTAAAATGTAACAGGTGTAACAGCTCTACCTAAGATACAAAGGCAAACAAACACAGGAGTCTGTCAAGATGAGGAGAGAGAGAAGTATGGCCCAAAAGAGAGAACGGATCAAGGTTCCAGTGAAAGAACTAAGTGATGGGGAGATAGCCAACTTAAGAAAGGAGAATATAGCCAACCTAACAGATGCAGAGTTCAAAACACTGGTGATAAGAGGGCTCACAGGCTTGACAGATATACTTAAGTATGGCAAACACATAAGGGAAAAAGTGAAGACTATGCTAAATGAAACGAAGGAAAATCCACATAAAACAAGTGGTGAAGAGAAGAAAATCAGGGTTCAAATCAATTATTTGGAATATAAGGAAGAAAAAACACAGTCAACCAGTGCAATATGAGGGAACAAGAATTGAAAAAATATAAGGAGAGGCTTAGAAACCTCTGGGACAACTTTAAATGTGCCAACATTCAAATCATAGGGGTGCCAGAAGGAGAAGAGGAAGAGCAAGAAATTGAAAGCTTATGTGAAAAAAATAATGAAGGAAAACTTCCTAAATTTAGTGAAGGAAATTGACATACAAGTCCAGGAAGCATAGAGAGTCCCAAACAAACTAGACCCAAAGAGGACCACACCAAGACACATCATAATTAAAATACAAAAGGTTCAAAATAAAGAGAGAATCTTAAAAGCAGCAAGAGAAAAGCAGAGAGTTACCTACAAAGGGGTGTCTATAAGACTATAAGCTGATTTATCAAAGGAAACTTTGCAGGCAAGAAGGGCCTGGGAAGAAGTATTCAATGTAATGAAAAGCAAGGATCTACAACTAAGATTACTCTATTCAGCAAAGCTATCATTTAGAATGGAAGGGCAGAGAAAGTGCTTCCCAGCAAGGTAAAGCTAAAGGAGTTCATCATCACCAAGCCATTATTATATGAAATGTTAAAGGAACTTATTTAAGAAAAAGAAGATCAAAACTATGAACATTAAAATGATAACAAACTCAACTATCAACAATTGAATCTAAAAAAAAAATAAAAACAAAATCCAACTAATCAAACCAGAATAGAAACAGAATGATAGGCATAGAGGTCATTTGGAGGGTTATCGGCTGGGATAGGGATAGGGGAGAAATGGGGAAATGGTGCAGGAATTAAGAAGCATAATTGGTTGGTACAAAATAGACTGGGGGAATTTAAGAATAATATAGGAAAGGGTGAAGCCAAAGAATTTATATGCATGATTCATGGATATGAACTAAGGGGGGTGGAATTGCTGGAGGGAAGGGGGCTACTGGGCAGAGGGGAGCAAAGGGAAAATAAATTAGGACAATTATAACAACATAATCAATAAAATATACTTTAAAAAATTAAAATAAAAATGAGGAAAATCCAAGAGACCTCTAGGACAACACTAAGAGTACTAACATTCACTTCATAGGGGTACCTGAAAAAGAAGAGAATGAGCAAAGGATAGAGAACTTGTTTGAAGAAATAATGGGATCCAAGATGTCAGAGGAGTAAGTGGAAGCTACACTAACCTCCTCCCAGGACCAATCTGGAATTACAACTTGATTGTGGATAAATCATCTGGAATAACCAACTGAACAGTAGTTGGAGAGAATTCTTATAACCACGGAGAGACAGAAAAGGCCATTTCATCACAACATGACTGGTAGGAAGTGCAGAGATGTGAAAGGGCTGGCTGGGCTCCCACAGGTGGCAGCTGAAGGGACTGAGAAACAGCTTAGCAGCTGAAGGTTCCCCCTGAAAAGGGCACGATCTAAACCCCCAGCTGGGCTTCCCAGCCTACAGCAACAGAGCAGATAGTAAGATAGCAACCAGTTTTGAAAAGTAAAAAGCTGCAGGGTTTTTTTGGTTTTGTTTTTTTGTTTTTTGTTTTTGCTGGCCTGAAAGAAACAGCTGGAGACAAAGAGCTCTTAAAGGAATCACATTGAAAATATATTGACACCCACTTACCCTGTGCTCCACCAGAGGGAGGGCAGAGAGGACTAGATACACTTAAGGAGAGTTTGGGGTGGTGGAGAAGCTGACCTGTTCCCAGTGCTGACTCATTCCCCATACTGCAAGCAGGCCATTTCCCTCCAAGTGGCATCGGCCTGAAGGGAAGCAATAGCCCCACCCTCAGGAATTAATCTGTCCCACCCTCAGTGCTTAAGCCTGACAGCTGATCACAAATTGATAGATTAACAACTAAAGGAGACAAAGGCAGTAGATCTCTGCTAGTCTCCAACAGGCTGCCTAGGCCCAGACTGGGACACGATATGAAACCACCAGGGGCAGATCCAGGAAGTGCAGATCAATCTAAGAAGCAGAAACAAACAAGAAGAGTCACAAAAATGGGGAGACAGAGAAACAACACCCCATTGAAAGGAAAGGAGGAATCCCCAGAAAGTGCTAAATGAAATAGAGTTAAGCAAATTATCAGACATGGAATTCAAAATATGGATTATAGGGAAGCTCAATGAGCTCAGTGAGCTCAAAGAAAACTACAAAGAACTCCAGGGAAACTACAAGGAACTTACTGAGAATTACCCCAGCATGAAAAAGGACATATAAGCTATCAATAAGAGCCAGGAAGAAATGAAGAATACAATTTCTGAATTGAAGAACACAGTAGAAGGAACCAAAAGCAGGCTAGAGGAATCAGAAGATCAGCTCAGTGAGCTGGAGGACAACCCAGGAAAAAATTCCCAGACAGTACAGAAAAATGAAAAAAGAGTAAAAAAGAATGAAGAGGTTTTAAGAGAGCTGCAGGACAACATGAAACATAATAATATCTGTATCATAGGAATACCAGAAGGAGAAGAAGAGGAGCAGGAGATTTAAAAAACCTATTTGAAAAAGCAATAACCAAAAACTTCCCTAACTTGATGAGTGAAAAAGTCACACCAGTCCAGGAAGCACAGAGGGTGCCAATGAAGATGAACCTCAACAGGCCCACTCCAAGACACATCATAATTAAAATGGCAAAACTCAAAGACAAAGAGATACTCCTAAAGGCAGCAAGAGAGAAACAGCTAATAACATACAAGGGAGCTCCAATATGGCTATCATCAGATTTCTCAACACAAACACTACAAGCCAGAAGGGAATGGCAAAAAAATATTTCAGTCAATGAAAAACAAAGGCCTATAACCAAGACCATTCTACCAAACAAGGCTCTCATTCAAAATAAAAGGTGAAATAAGGAGTTTCCCAGACAAAAGAAGGCTAAAAGAATACATCTCCAACAAACCAGCATTGCAAGAGATGCAAATGGGTCTGCTTTAAGAAGATGAAGGAACAGAGAGAGACAGAGAGGAACACAGGTACAAAGGTGAAAAATGACAATGAATAAGTACCTATTAATAATAATCTTAAATGTAAATGGAATAAATGCACCAATCAAAAGACATAGGGTAGCTGAATGGATTAGAAAGCATAACCCACATATATGCTGTCTACAAGAGACTCATCTCAGAACAAAAGATCTACACAAACTGAAAATGAAGGGATGGAAAAAATATTTCAAGCAAAAGGACATGAAAAAAAAGGTGGGGTAGCAATACTTGAATCAGACAAAACAGATTTCACAGCAAAGGCCATAAAAAAGAGACAAAGAAGGGCATTTCATTATACTGAAGGGAACAATCCATCAAGAAGATATAACCCTTGTAAACATATATGCACCCAACATAGGAGCACCCAAACATATAAGGAAAATCTTGAAGGATTTCAAGAAGGATATTGACAGCAGCATACTCATAGCAGGAGACTTTAACACCCCATTGTCAACACTAGACAGATATTCGAAGCAAAGAAACACCAAGGATACTGAGGCATTAAACAACACTGCTGATCAAATGGAGTTAATTGATATAAAAAATATAGACATTTTTACTCCAAAAAAGCAAAATATACATTCTTTTCAAGTGCATATGGAACATTTCAAAGATAGACCATATGATAGGACACAAAACAGGCCTCAACAAATTCAAGAAAATTGAAATTATATCAAGCATCTTCTCAGATCACAATGGCTTGAAATTGAAAATCAACCTCAAGGAAAAAACTCAAAAACATTCAAACTCATGGAGAATGAGTAACATGCTATTAAGTAATGAATGGGTTAACAAGGACATCAAGGAAGAAATCAGAAATTTTCTGGAAACAAAGATAATAAATATACAACAGCCCAAAACCTATGGAACTCAGCGAATGCAGTCTTGAGAGGAAAGTTCATAGCAATACAGGCGTACCTAAAAAGGATAGAAGAATCTCAAATTAAAAATCTAACCCTACAGCTACAAGAACTAGAGGAACAACAACAAACAAAGTCCAGAGCGAGTAAAAGAAAGGAAGTCATCAAGATCAGAGCAGAATTAAATGACATAGAGACTAAACAAATAATTCAAAAGATCAATATAACCAGGAACTGGTTCTTTGAAAAGATAAATAAAATCGATAAGCCTTTAACCAGGCTCATCAAGAAAAAAAGAGAGAGGACCCACATAAACAAAATCAGAAACAAAAAAAGGAGAAATCACAACCGGTTCCACAGAAATAAAATAGGTTGTAAGGAATTACTATAAACAACTGTATGACAAGAAATTTGACAACCTAGATGAAATGGAAAGATTTCTAGAAACATAATCTTCCAAAACTGAATCAAGAAAAAGCAGAAAACCTGAATAGGCCAATAACAACTAGTGAAATTGGAGCAGTAATCAAAAAATTCCTGGTACACAAAAGCCCTGGAGCAGATGACTTTACAAGTGAATTTTACAAAACATTTAGGGGAGAACTAAGCCCTCTTTCTCAAACTATTCCAAAAAATCCAAGAAGAGGGAAGACTCCCAAACTTCCTGTGAAGCCAGTATTACCCTAATTCCAAAACCAGATCAAGACACAACAAAAAAAAGAAAACTACAGGCCAATATTGCTGATGAACATAGATCCTAAAATCCTTAACAAAATATTGGCAAACTGGATCCAGCAACACATTAAAAAGATCATATACCACAATCAAGTGGGATTCACCCCAGGAATGCAAGAATGGTTTAATATTCACAAATCAATAAACATAATACACCACATAAACAAAATGAAAGACAAATATCAATGATCATATCAATAGATGCTGGAAAAGCACTTGAAAAAGTACATCACCCATAAGAAACTCATCAAAATGGGAATAGAGGGAGCATACCTTAACATAATAAATGCCATATATGAGAAACCTGAAGCCAACATCATACGCAATGGGAAAAAACTGAAAGCATTCCCCCTAAGATCAGGAACAAGACAACAATGTCCATTCTCTCCACTCCTATTCAACATAGTCTTGGAAGTTCTAGCCACAGAAATCAGACAAGAAAAAGAAATAAAAGGCATCAAAATTGGAAAAGAGAAAGTGAAACTGTCATTATTTGCAAATGACATGATGGTGTGCATAGAAAATCCTATAGACTCCACGCCAAAACTACTCGACCTAATAAGTAAATTTGGCAGAACAGCAGGGTACAAAGTCAATATTCAGAAATCGAAGGCATTTCTATACATCAACAATAAAATATCAGAGACATAAACTAGAAAAAAGTCTGATTTACTATAGCAACAAGAAAAATAAAGTACCTAGGAATAAACTTAACCAAAGAGATAAAAGACCTGTACTCTGAAAACTACATAACACTGAAGAAAAAAATTAAGGAAGATATAAATAAATGGAAGCATATACCATGTTCATGGATGGGAAGAATCAACATCATTAAATGTCCATACTATCCAAAGCAATTTATAGATTCAATGCAATCCCTATTAAAATACCTAGAACAAATACTTCAAAAATTTATATGGGACCAAAAAAGACTGCGAATAACCACAGCAATTGCGAGGAAGAAGAACACAGTAGGAGGAATCACAATACCTGATATCAAACTGAATTGCAAGGCCACTGTGATCAAAACAGTCTGGTACTGGCATAAGAACAGACACATAGATCAATGGAACAGAATAGAGAGCCCAGAAATAAATCCAGCCCTATATGGTCAACTAGTATTTGATAAAGGGGGAAAAAACATAAAATGAAGTTAGAAGAGCCTCTTCAACAAATGGTGCTGGGAGAACTGAACAGGGACATGCAAAAAAATGAAACTAGACGACCAACTTACACCATACACTAGAATAACTTCAAGATAAATCAAAGACTTAAATGTAAGCTGTGACACCATAAAAGTCCTAGAGAAAACATCGGCAGGAAAATTTCAGATATCCCATGTAGCAATATTTTCACCGATATATCTCCTAAGGCAAGGGAAATAAAGGAAAAATAAACAAATGAAATTACATCAAACTAAAGTGTTTCTACTCAGCAAAAGAAAACATCAACAAGATGGAAAGGGAACCAACCATATGGGAAAACATATTTGCCAATGATACCTCAGACAAGGGATTGATCTCCAAAATAGATAAAGAACTTATACAACTCAACACCAAGAAGACAAACAACCCAATTAAAAAATGGGCAAAGGACCTGAACAAACACTTCTCCAAAGAGGACATACAAAGGGTCCACAGGCATATGAAAGGATGCTCAACATCACTAACCATCAGAGAGATGCAAATAAAAAACCACAATGAGATAGCACTTCACACTGGTCAGAATGGCCATCATCAACAAATCAACAAACAACAAGTGCTGGCGAGGATGTGGAGAAAGGGAACCCTAGTGCAGTGTTGGTGGGAATGCAGACTGGTGCAGCCACTATGGAAAACAGTAGGGAATTTCCTCAAAAAACTAAAAGTGGAACTGCCTTTTGATCCAGCAGTTCCATTGCTAGGATTATACCCAAAGAATCCTGAAACACCAATTCAAAAGAACCTATGCACCCCTATGTTCATAGCAGCGCTGTTTACAATAGCCAAGTGCTGGAAACAGCCTAAGTGCCCATCTGTACATGAGTGGATCAAAAAACTGTGGTACATTTACACAATGGAATACCATGCAGCAGAAAAAAAGAAAGAATTCCTACTATTTGCAACAACATGGATGAAACTAGAGAGAATTATGCTTAGCAAAATAAGCCAGGCAACGAAAGGCAAATACCATATGATATCACCTAATACAGGAGACTAATGAACAACACAAACAAAATAGCAAAACTGAACCAGAAGCTTGTAAACAAGGAGCAGACTAACAGTGACAAGGAGGGAGGGATGAGCCAGAGAAGGGGGAAGAGAAAGGGGGGAAGGGAAGGGTCTAGTCAAGGAACTAGTATAAATGACCCATGGACATGGACAATGGGGTGGGAATTGACTGTGGGTGAAGGGGTGGGTAAGGTGGGAGGTAGCATTGGGGGAAAAAGTGGGACAACTGTAATAGAAAAACAATAAAAAATAAATTTAAAAATTTACATAAGTTAACACATGAGTAAAAGATAGGCTATTATAATAGTAGATCCTATTGGAACCACTATATACAAGGTATGTCCAAAAGGTAACCAGCCATGTAATATGAAAAGCAGAGACATTCATTGAAGAAGATACGAGATATAACAATCATTGTACATAGGAGAATGGTACCTCAGTCCTCTTCAAAGTAGGCACCTTGGGACCTTACACAGTTCTCCCAATTGCCATCAGCTGCCTCGTCATATTTTCCTGAATCTCATCAACAGTCTGAAATCTCTTCTCTTTCAAAGGTGATTTTAGCTTTGGGAAAAACCAAAAGTCACAGAAAGCCAAATCTGGGCTGTAAGGGGGTTGAGTCACCTGGGTGATTTGACATTTCACCAAAAAACTCTGCACAAGAACAGGCATGTTGTCATGAAGAAGCTGCCAATCACCAGTTTCCCCTGGCTTCAGCCTCCTGAATCATCCAAATAATTATTGCAGAGGAATGGTCAAGCTTAATGCAAAAGTTGATGCAGATTTGTTGTTCTACTCAGTCATTATGAATGTGATGGCCACACAGTACACATGCTCACTCATTGGCATCTATCACTCCCACTGACTAGTACAGTGAAGTCGTCAATGTTCACGCATGCACATTCCAGTCCACTCTCCTTGGCTGCCAGGTTACATCAATGTCGCATAAACCATTCTCATTACATTAACAATGGTTGGACTTTTTCCCAACAAACCTCATATAATAATCAACTATTGTGGGAGCCTCAGGCTTATAAAGTACAAATTTTCATTTTATAAAATAAAATGAAAGTAAGATTCAAGACAATGATTTTGTGATTTGGGTTCAAGTCTCTCTCAGGAGGCTGAGAATTAACAATAAAATATGCAAAGAGATTAGGGAAAATATTAAGGATAAACTCTTTCAATGAAAACTCTATAATTTTAAAACACAGATGATTGAGGTCTGAGGCACACTTGCTGTACTGATTTATATGCTACTTTGTCAAGGTTTTCCACTAAATATTCTCTGATTTATAACATGAAAAATATTTTTATTATTTTGCAAAGGAGAATTTTCTATGTTATATATTGTTAATTTATTACAGTATTTTTCAGTATACATTTTGAAACATGTAATTCTCAACAACTTGATTTATGGTACAGAATTCATTTTTATAAAATTGTTATATACTATTATATCATGCAGAATATATTGATTTTTACAGTTTAAACTTCAGTCTCATTTATTACAGTAAATGTCTTTTGACATGGCCTCTAGTTAAAATAATAAGAAAAAATAGAAATTTTCATATTATTAAAATAACATACTATTCCTTTTTTTTTTTTTTTTTTTTAAGAAATAATGGCTAAGTCCTTGATGATGTAGCTCAGTGGAGTGAGCTGTGAAATGGAAGGTCACTGGGTTTGATTCCCAGTCAGGGCACCTGCTTGTGTTTTGGGCCAGGTCCCCAGTTGGAGGCATGCAAGAGACAACTGATCAATGTATCTCTTGCATATTGATGTTTCTCTTCCTCTCTTTCTTCCTCCCTTCCCGTCTTTATAAAATGAATAAATAAAATGCTGAAAATAAAGGAAGGAAGGAAGAAAAAAAATTTCCCTAACCTGGTGAAAAAGAGAGTTACATAAGTCTGGAAGCAGACCCACACCAAGACTCATCATAATTAAAATGGCAAAAGTTAAAGATTAAAAAACTTTTTTTAAGTATATTTTATTGATTATGTTGTTACAGTAGTCCCAATTTTTTTTCACTCTACTCCCCTCTGCTCAGTACCCCCCTTCCCTCCAACAATCTCACCCATCTTAGTTCATGTCCAAGGGTTGTGAATATAAGTTATTTGGCTTCATCCTTTCCTATATTATTCTTAACTTCCCCTTCCTATTTTGTATCAATCGATCATTCTTCTTAATCCCTGCACCGTATTCCCATTTCTCCCCCTCCCCTCTCCCAGCTGATAACCCTCCAAATAATCCCCATACTTATGATTCTGTTCCTATTCTGGTTTGCTTAGTTGGATTTTGTTTTTATTTTTTAGATTCAGTTGTTGATAGTTGTGAGTTTGTTGTCATTTTAGTGTCCATAGTTTTGATCTTCTTTTTCTTAAGTAAGTCCCTTTGACATTTCATATAATAATGGCTTGGTGATGATGAACTCCTTTAGCTTTACCTTGTCTGGAAAGCACTTCATCCACCCTTTCATTCCAAGTGATAGCCTTGCTGGATAGAGTAGTCCTGGTTGCAGGCTGCCTTTCATTACATTGAATACTGATTGTCAGTCCCTTCCTGCCTGCAAAGTGTCCTCTAAGAAATCAGCTGATAGTCCTATAGGCATCCTCCTGTAGGCAACTCTCCGCTTCTCTCTTGCTGCCCGCAGGACTCTGTCTTTATCTTTCACCTTTAGCATCTCAATCATGATGCGTCCTGGTGTGGTCCCCTCTGGGTCCCTCTCGCACAGGACTCTCCGTGCTTCCCAGACCTGTATGTCCATCTCCTTCACAAAATTTGGGACGTTTCCCTCATTTTTTTTCAATTCCTGCTTCCTCATTCTGCACTGGTTGACTGTTTTTTTCTTCCTTATGTTCCAAATCATTGATTTGAACCCCAGTTTCCTTCCCTTCACCATTGATTTTGTGTGGCTTTTCCTTCATTTTATTTAGCATAGCCTTCACTTCTTCTCTTATGCGTTTGCCATACTCAAGAATATTTGTCAAGCCTGTGAGCATCTTTATCACCAGTGTTTTGAATTCTGCTTCTGTTAGGTTGTCTATCTCCTCATCTGTTAGGTTGGCTATCTTGTCATCACTTAGTTCTCCCACTGAAACCTTGATCCATTCCCCCTTTGGGCCATACTTCTCTGTCTCCACATTCTGACAGGCTCCTGTGTTTGTTTGCCTCCGCGTCCCAGGTAGAGCTGTCGCTCCTGTTACATTGTAAGGGGCAGAGCCTTAGAGATTCTTCAGTACAAAGCAACCTTTTTCACCACGCTGTGGCACTGTATGTGGGGGAGGGGTCCAAAAGGGAACAATGCAGCCAGCCCAGCACTCGCCCCTTTCCAGGCACCTTGCCCACCTCTGCACCGGACTGGTGCCCCTCTAGCTGCTGCCCTGGCCGTCTTTCCCAGAATGGGTAGGTCTGTGGACATTCTAGGACCGTGGGGACCATTTAAACAAGTGGAGTCTGCTGAGAGACCAGCAGTTTCTGCTTCCACCCCTACCCCCATTGGTCTGCACAGTCAGAAGCAATGAGGCTTGATTTTCTCCGGTGCTGGGACTATGAGCTGCTAGGTCCAGTGAGGAGCTGGGAACACTCCCCAGGTGTCCCTCCTGACTTTAAAATATGTGACTGTGCTTTCTGCTGGCCTGCTGCTGCCGCCACTGCTGCTGCTGCCACCACACCACATCCTCTCCACCATGGCTCCGCCCCTCCTACCTGTCTGGATGAGTATTTCTTCTTTATATCTTTGTTTGCTGGACTTCCATGCAGTTTTATGTTCTGGAACTTCTGGTTGTTTCTAGTTTTGAGGTTGTTGTATTCCTTCTTCGTTGTGGAGGGAGATGCAGCATGTCTGTCTAGGCCTCCATCTTGGCCTGAAGTCCAACAAAAAGAATCTTAAAGGAAGCAAGAGAGAGACAGTTAGTTACCTACAGGGGAGGTCCTATAAGGCTGTCAGCTGATTTCTCAACAGAAACACTTCAGCCCAAAAGGGACTGGCATGAAATATTCAAGTGCTGCAACCAAGACTACGTACTCTAGCCAGTAAAGCTAGCATTTAAAATTAATGGTGAAGTAAGGAGCTTCCAAAACAAAAAATAAATAAATGTAATAAAAGGCTAAAGTTTATTACCATGAAACCAGTATTGCAAGAAAAAGGGACTACTTTAAGAAGAAGAAGAAGAAATAGAGAGAAGCAAAAGTATAAAGAAAAGGTGGTAATAAATATTACCTATCAATAATAACCTTAAATGTAAATGGATTAAATGCTCCAATCAAAAGACATAAGGTAGCTGAATGGATAAGAAAATGTGACCCATACATATGCTGTGTCCAAGAGACCCACATCAGAATAAAACATACACACTGGCTGAAAGTGAAGAGTGAAGGGATGGAAAAAATATTCCATGCAAATGGAAGTGAAATAAAAGGCTGGGGTAACAATACTTATATCAGACAAAGTAGACTTCAAAACAAAGGACAAACAAGAGACAAAGAAGTTCACTAGATAATCCTAAAGGAATCAACCCAACCAGAAAATACAACTCTTGTAAATGTATATTCACCCTGCTGGTGTGGCTTGGTTGGTTGGAGTGTCATCCTGAGCATCAAAAGGTGTGGGTCCCATTCCTGGTTGGGGCATATGCCTAGGTTGTGGGTTGGATCCTCAGTTGGGGAGTATGCAGGAGGCAACAGGTTGATCTTTCTCTCTCACATCTCACATCTCTCTCTCTCTCTCTCTCTCTCTCTCTCTCTCTCTCTCTCTCAGCACTGAAAAAATGTCCTTAGGTGAGGATAAAAAGAAAATATATATGTACCCAACACAGGAGCATCTAATATATAAAGAAACACTTGGTGGACTTTAAGGAAGAGATCAACAGCAATACAATCATAGTAGAAAATTTGAACACCCTACTGTCATCAGTGGATAGTTCTTCCAGACAAAAAACAAATCAATAAGGTAACAGTGATTTTCTGTGACACACTGGATAGAATGGATTTAACTGATATTTACAGAACATTTCATCCTAAAGCAGTAGAATATACATTCTTCTCACATGCACATGGAATATTCTAAAAAGTAGACCACATTTTGGGACATAAAATAAGTCTTAACAAATTCAAGAAAATTAAAATCATATCAAGCATCTTCTCTGACTGCAATGATATGAAACTACAACAAAGAAACTGAAAAACATTAAAACACATGGAGGTTAATTTAAATAGCATGTTGTTCAACAATTAATGGGTTAAAAATGAAATCAAGGAAGAAATAAAAAATTACTTGGAAACCAATGAAAATAAACACACAAAAACTCAAAAATCTATGGGACACAGTGAAAGCAGTCCTGAGATGGAAGTCCATAGCATTACAGGCCTGCCTCAAGAAGCAAGAAATATCTCAAATAAACAATCTAACTCTACATCTAAAAGAACTATTAAATGAACAACAAAGCCCAGAGTAAGTAGAAAGAAGGAAATACTAAATATCAGAGAAGAAATAAATGACATAGAAACTAAAAAAACAACAAAAAAAAGATATCAATGAAACTAAGAGCTGGTTCTTTGACAAGATAAACAAGATTAACAAACATTTAACCAGGCTCATCAAGAAAAAAAGAAAGAAGACCCAAATAACTAAAATCAGAAATGAAAGAAGTAACAATTAACATCACAGAAATCCAGAGGATTGTAAGAAAATACTATGAACAACTATATGCCAACAAATTAAAGAACCTGGTAGAAATGGATTAATTCCTAGAAACATACAATTCTTCCAAAACTGAATCAGAAAGAATCAGAAAACCTGAATAGACCAATTACAACTAATGAAATTGAAGAAATAATCAATTGGACCAGGTGGCTTAACGTGAATTTTACTAAACCTTCAAAGAACTACACATTTTCTCAAACTATTACAAAAGATTAAAGAGGAGGGAAGACTTCCAAGATCTTTTTACAAGGCCAGCATTATCCTAATTCCAAAACCATATAAAGACACTCCAAAGAAAAAATTATAGGCCGATATCCCTAATGAACATAGATGTTAAAATCTTCAACAAAATATTAGCCAACCACATCCAGCAATATATTTAAAAGATCATACACCATGATCAAGTGGGATTTATTCTGGGGATGCAATGTTGATACAGTAGTCACAAATCAGTAAATGGGATACATCACATAAACAAAATGAAAGATAAAAATTACATGATCATATCAATAGGTGCAGAAAAAGCATTTGATAAAATCTAGCACCATTTGTGATTAAAACTCTCAGCAAAGTAGAAATAGAGGCATCATATCTCAAAATAATAAAGGCCATATGTGATAAACCTACAGCCAACATCATACTCAATGGGCAAAAACTAAAAGTGTTTCCCTTAAGATCAGGAACACGACAGGGATGTCCACTCTCACCACTCTTATTCAACATAGTACTGCAAGTCCTAGCCATAGCAATCAAACAAGAAGAAAAAAATGCATTCAAAGTGGGAAGGAAAAAGTAAAACTGTCATTATTCACAGATAACATGATATTGTACACAGAAAACCCTAAAGACTCTACCAAAAAACTACAAGATATAATAAGTGAGCCCAGGAAAGTAGCAGGATACAAAATTAATATTAAGAAATTAGTGGCATTTTTCTATACCAATAATGAACTGTCAGGAAGAGATACTAAGAAAACAATCCCATTTACCATGGCAACAATCACACACACACACACACAAAATAAGGCACCAATTAATAAATTTAACAAAGGAGGTTGAAGACCTATACTCAGAAAACTATAGGACATTAGAGAAAGAACTTGAGGAAGACACAAATAAGTGGAAGCATATATCATGTTCATGGATTGAAAGAATTAATATCATTAAAATACCCATACTATTCAAAGCAATCATAGTTAGCACAATTCCTATTAAAATACCAATGACGTATTTCACAGATCTGGAACAAATATTTCAAAAATTTATATGGAACCAAAAAAGATACTGAAGAGCCTCAGCAATCTTGAGAAAAGAGAACAAAGTTGGAGGTATCCCAATACCTAATATAAAACTCTATCACACGGCCATTGTAATCAAAACAGCCTGGTGCTGGGATAAGAAGAAATATATAAATCAATAGAACAGAACAGAGAGCCCAGAAATAAACCCATGCCTTTATGGTCAATTAATATTTGACAAAGAAGGCAAGATAACAAAGTAAAGACAATCTTTTCAATAAATGGTGTTCGGCCCTGGCTGCTGTGGCTCAGTGGATTGAGCACTGGTCTGCGAACCAAGTATCACTGGTTCGATTCCTGGCCAGGGCACATGCCTGGGTTGCACGCCATGTTCCCAGTTGGGGGTGCACAAGAGGCAACCACACATTGATCTTTCTCTCCCTCTCTTTCTCCCTTCTCCTCTCTCTAAAAACAAATAAATAAAATCTTATAAAAATAAATGAATAAATAGTGTTGGGAAAATTGGACAGGTATATGAGAAAAAAATGAAACTAGATCACCAACTTACGACATACTCAAGAATATAATCAAAATGGATAAAAAACTTAAATATAAGTCACAAAACCATAAAAATCCTAGAAGGAAAAATAAGCAGTAAAATCTCAGACATCTCTCATAGCAATATTTTTGCTGATACATCTCCTAGGACAGTGATTTTCAACTTTTTTCATCTCATGGCACATATAAACTAAAAAAATTAACAAATGGGACTACATCAAATTTAAAGCTTCTGCACTGCAAAGGAAACCATCAACAGAATGAGAAGAAAACCCACCACAAAGAAGACATATTGCCAATGATACATCTGATAATGGGTTAATTTCCAAAATATATAAAGAACTTCTACCACTCAACACCAGGAAGACAAACAATCCAATTTAAAAATTGGCAAAGTACCTGAATAGACACTTCTCCAAAGAGGACATACAGATAGCCAACAGACATATAAAAAATGCTCAATGTCACTAATCATCTGAGAGATGAAAATTAAAACCTCAATGAGATATCACCTTACACCTGCCAGAATGGCCATCATCAATAAATCAACAAACAGCAGGTGCTGATGAGGATGTGGAGAAAAGGGTACCCTTGTGCACTGGTAGTGGGAATGCAGACTGGTGCAGCCACTGTGGCAAACAGTATGGAATTCCCTCAAAAATTAAAAATGGAACTGCCTTTAAACTGAGCAATCCCACTTCTGAGAATACATCCTAAGAATCTCAAAAGAGTAATTCAGAAAACTATATGCACTTCTATGTTCATTGCAGCATTATTTTCAATAGCCAATACCTGGAAACAGCCCAAGAGCCCATCAGTAGATGAGTGGATAAAAAAAGCTATGGTACAGTTACACAATGGAATACTACACAGCCAAAAAAGAAGGCAATCTTACCTTTTGCAACAGCATTGGTGGACCTGAAGATTATTGTGCTAAGTGAAATAAGCCAGTCAGAGAAAGACAAATACTATGTGGAATCTAATGAATAAGATAAACTGACAAACAAAATAGAAAACGGATACATGGAACAGACTGACAGCTATCAGAGGGGTGGGGGGGACTCAATGAAAGAAGGCAAAGGGATTAGCCAAAGAACATATATGCATAACACATAGACTGAGTCAACAGTGTGGTAATGGCCAGAGGGAGTAGGGACAGGGACTTGGTGGAGGTGGGCAAAGTGGGGGAAAATGGGGACATCTGTAGTAGTGTCAACAATAAAAATAAAGTTAAAAAAAAAGAAGCACAATTTCTCTTCCTAAAATTACTCTTATTTTCTTCAAAGAAACTGCATTAAATCCAGTTTCAATTTGGCCTGATTATTTGCATAAACACAACAAGAACAGCAATTGATCATGTAGGCTCTTTTAAATCTGCCTTGCTGGAATCTCATAAGAAATATTCAGACTGAGCTTTAATCAACCCCTCAGGGTGAAGAAGCCAAACCACACAAATGCCATTAGGCTTTGCATGCAATACCTATAGGTGTGAGCAAATCCCTCAAGTTCTTGAGTTCCCCAAAATGTCTTGAGGTTCCCTCCTAGCCATCGCTCAGGGAAGCAACCTTTGTTCTTTTCCTGGAAAGACTGCCATGCACCATGCAAATAAGCAAGGTACCAGGCCATTTCTCCAATGGGCTTTTACTAGCTTTGAAAGTCCATCTTAATTCCCTTAAGTTTTCTGGTGACACCCAGAGCCCAGACATGCTTCTCTTTCAGATATGCCATCCCAGTCAAAGTTTTGGTTAATAAAATCACAATTGGAAACTGTTTCTTATTGGATTCATGCAAAAAAAATGTATTGCCATGACTCACTCATTAAGAATTGCTAAATTCTAGAAAAGTTTGGTAGGGAGAGAAATATAAAGCAAAAGGAAAATTCTTGTCCCTTCTAACATAGCGAAAAACACTAAATTCCAACTTTGTATAGAACCACTAAAAAGTAAGCAACTACCATTTCTTAGATTGGCAAACACATCTCATAACTTCTAGAAACATAGGCTCTCTACTGGCAAACATACACTTTTAAGAGATACACTTTCTCATGAGATAAATATTATAAAACAAAACTCACTGATTTAGAAAGGAACAGTTGAAATAAGTTAAATTGATTTGCTCAAATGCCTAAGGTTTTTCTCTCTTGAAAAGTTTTACCTCCCAGAAATTTCCATTTAAAAGATGAAGATAAGAGTTCTTGCAAGCCAGGTATTTGCTTTTCAAATGTACAGACTTTGGTTTAATAAAACCAATTATCTATAAGCTCTTTCCTTGAGAAATCCAGAATTAAATTTTTGCCAGTTGGTGAGTATGCACCTCAAAAGAGGTTTCTTGAGGCACTGTGGATGGAGGCAGTATTACCAATTGTCTTCGAGGAGAGAAAACTTTCTTGCCCTGGCTGGTGCTGCACACTGAGAGGTCACCAGGTTCAATTCCCCATAAGGGCACATGCCTGGGTTGCAAGCTAGGACCCCAGTTGAGGGTGTGTGAGAGGCAACCAGTCAATGTGTCTCTCCCTCTCTTACCCTCTCCCTAAAAAATAAATCAAATATGTTTTTAAAAGTTATTTTAAAATAAAATAGTAAGTTTTAAAAAAAGAAAAAGAGAACTTTCTTCCTCAAAAAAGGAGAAATTGGGTAACTTGGATAGACATGAGTGTCTGCGGTGCTTCCTAGCCCTGGTCACAGATAAAAACCGGGATGGTGTGGGACCACTTTTTTCTGGCCATTGGCATCCCAAAGCTTGTGCCTCCCCCACTTTCCCCATGGGGGCAGAGACCTTCCCCTAGATTTCTAGGTGTGGAGTTTTACCAACAGTCAGTGGTGATCAGGCACTGCTAGTTGGGTTTATTTAACTCCACATGGGCTATTCTGATTGCCTCTAGTCTTAAGGAACCTTATGGGGGTTCCCACCCTCATGTCTGTTTGTAAAAGAGGTGCTTAGTACCTCTACTACCTCAGGCGGAAAAGCTCATTCTATAACTCTGGGCTTTAATAGTTCTCTGCCCTTCATATTCTCAGCAGCCCCTGTCCTTCAAGAGGCCTAGTAAGGTTAGGGCAGCCTCCCTGTTAAACCATCCTGAGAACTAGCTGGGTGGGCCAGAGATAACACCCCTGGGGGCAAATCCTGTCTGTCTCCTTTAGGAAGAGCACAAATGCTGGTACTTCTGGGTATGAGGCGGTGCAAAAGCTGTGGGAGAAATTAACAAACATTCATTCAGGCCCCAGATTAGTTTTCTCTTGTGGAGGTTCTTTTAAAACCATTACTTCCTTTTAGTTTACTAGAAACCTTCTCATTTCTGTACCTGCATCTGAGGCTTTCTACTTATTGTACAAGAAAGTAACCTTTTCAACAACTATTACGTTTTATAAGATGCCTAGTTTAAAATACAATAGTTTCAAGTTTAAAATAGAGCTGCTACATGACCCAGAAATCCCACTTTTGGGTATTTATCAGAAGAAAATAAAAACACTAATTTGAGAAAAACATATACTCATACCTATGCTTATTGCAACATTACTTACAACAGCCAAGATATGGAAGCAATCTAGATAGTCATCCATAAGTGACTGGATAAATATGATGTGGTACATATATACAATGGAATTTTACTCACTCATAAAAAATTTTTAAAAAAAAGAATGAAATCTTGCCATTTGTGACAACATGGATAAGTAAGATAAGTCAGAGAAAGAAAATACCATATAATTTCACTTACATGTGGAATCTACAAAAAAAAGAATAAGAAGAAGAAGAACAAACAAAACAGAAACAGACCCAAAAATACAGAGACCAGGGGTGTTAAGGGATGAAAAGGAAAAAAATAAATCAACTCTAACAAAAATAAAGTAAAATAGTTTTAAAATCCTTAAAACATTAAAGTTTTACTAAGTTAAATACTAGATATTCATTGACTATTTAGATCATTTCCAAATAAGATAACATACTGAAACCTTAATTACTAAAAGTAAGTTTAAGTTTACTTGCTTTTGGCTTCTTATTTGAACTAAAGATTTTGGGGTCTGTTAGTATATGTCTCATACCACACTGAAAAATTGGGGACAATTGCAATGGAAGAATATTCTGACCAAAGGCCTCGAAGCCCCTCAAGAGTTAGGCAAAAACACTTTTTTTTACAGAAAGGCGTAGACGATTCTAGAAAGAACTGAGCATTCTAGAACTGAGGAGGTGGGGTGAAAGGACAGCTTGATAGGACAGCAGATCAGGGGATGTTCACCCTGGGGCCGCCTGTCCTCAGAAGGGTCTGTGCACTGACTGGGGTGAGGTGGGGCTAAGTTCAAGGGCCTGTAGGAAGGAGAGGAGTTTAACCAAATTTTAGTTAATAAGCATTTTGTTCTGATTGATCAGTGGGGACAAGCAGTGCAGCTATCGCACGTGAGGCAAAAAATGGGAATTTGGGGAGTATGCGTCTGGTTTTGTCACAGATAAACTGGGACATCTGTAAGTCTTATCTAGGTCATATGGGGAAAATGATTCCCTGTAGTAAGCAGTTTGTCGTTAACACAAATGATAAGAGAATTTCTCAACCTTTAGGTAAAGTTCAACCTTGCCAACTCATAGTAGCAGATAGAAAAAAAAAAAAAAAAAGCCTTCAAGAACCTGCCGAGTGCTTTGTGTGCCCTTCGATTTATTCATCCTACAAATGTTTAAGGAGAACCTGCTATGCGCTTCTGTGTCTGCTAGGGGTACAGTGTGCACCGTACCCCTTAATGTTCCCTGTAGTGCGGGTTGGGTCCAGACAGGAAACCAACAGCACCTCCCCCGTGTTTAGACAAGGCAGCATGTTCGACAGTGGACAGGCTACACGAACCTGCCAGGAATGGTGTGGACCCCAGGGGCTAGCCACAGCCTGCATAGGCGAGGGGAGCAAGCAATTGCCAGACCCCAGATTTTTGCTCTGGTTGTAGCAAAGGGATACAGGAGAAGGCCTTAGGTGAATGTTCAAGTACAATATTCAAAAAGTGAAAACCACAAATGTCATACTATTATAAAATGAACATGTGTCAAAGATTTTGTTTCATTCGTTCAATAATGAAAGAACTGGTAGGGTGGTAAGGCAAGTTCAAAGTCAAGGGACACAGTGTACACAGTCAAAGAAACCTTGAAATAAATTTGCTAATAGATACAAAACTGATGAATGCTTGTACATGAATATCTCTTGCAGTATTATTCACAATAGCCAGTAAGTGGAAACAACCTAAATCTCCATTAACAGATGAACGAAAAAAGAAACTGTGCTACATTCATGCAATAGAATATTATTCAGGCATAAGATGGAGGGAAGCCCCGACACAGGCTCCAACATAAATGAACCTTGAAAACATAATGCTCAGTGAGACCAGTCAGACACACAAGAACACATATTGTATGATTGCATTTATATGAGATATGCAAAACAGACAAATCTGTGAGGACAAAAGATAGATTAGTGGTTACCAGGGGCTGGGAGCAAGAGAGAATGAGGAGGTGGATAGCTAAAGGGCATAGGATGTTTTTGGAGAGGTGATGAAAAGTTCTGAAGTTTATTGTGGTTGTATAACTTTGTGGATACAGTAATAGCCACTGTGTTGTACACTTTAAGTGGCTTGTGAATGTGAATTATATCTCAGTCAAACCATTACCACCAAAAAAAAACCTAGTTTTAAAAAAAATTCATCCCATAACCTTTGTCTTTTCTCCTGGAAAGAACCTACATGTTCACATGTAATTTTACTCTAATAAAATTGAAAATAGCTAATTCAAACACAGGTACATTTTCTACTTAAATTACATTATATGAATGGTGCCAGATGGGTACTAGACTTGTTAGGGGGACAACTTTGTAAATTACATACATGTCTAACCACTATGCTATACACCTGAAACTAATGTCAACTGTAATTGAAAATTTAAAAAAAAATTTTTAAGTTGTTCTTAATCAGAATGAAACTTGTACTTGGTAAATTCAGCCTAACTCTTTAGCACTCACAGCACCTAGTTGTCCAGGTCCCTCCTGAATGCAGAAGGACCAGCCCACCCCTACTCTCCGATAAGTTGGAATAATATGTGAGCATCTCTTAAAAGACTATGGAGATAAAATTCAAGAGGAACATCAACAAATCCCCAATACCAAATGAGCAGAACAATAGGAGACTTTTGGGAAATTCACATATGGGACTAGGCCCACAGGCTACATGTCCTGAAGCTTTCTTGCATATGTGGGTACGGGGTTTGATCTCACAAGATGACTGCTGAACACTTTTTGTAGCTGGTTGGATATCACATTTTAGCTCTGATTTTTCATCCTGAGAGCACTTAAATGTTTCTGCGGGTCCATTTCCTATAACTTGAAAGGCCTTCCAACTCTCTGGTTGCCACAAGCATGTCTTTCTTTTCTGCTCACCCAATAAACAGCTGTGCCCCACTTAATAGATTTTCCAAACAAAACATCTAGAGCAGCAACTTCACAAAATATGCCCTCAGTGGTGTTTCCCCAAGCACAGCTCTCTAAGAAGTGGGTGTGAGAGTGTGTGAGAGTGTACATGTGTGTGTGTGTTTTAAGTTATTATGTGCCTTGTGCAATTTTTCTTTATCTTGGGGATTTTGACTGTGAATTTGATGCATGACAAATATGGTTCCAAACACTTTGCTTGGTCTACAAAAGATCATTAATGTTTTGTGACCACATCTGTTGTAATGGTGGGTTGTTTTATGTGTAGATATTATTGCACTAGTTCCAGGCACAGAATATGAATCATACATTAGGATGGACATTGGATATGATGATGATCACATAGCAAAGGTCTGTGGTCCTAGGTCTACAAATGAGGAATTAACACAGACCAGAGATGGGCCATGGGACACATGACCTCTGCCATGGGAGAAAAATACTCTGACTCCAAACCCTAAAATGCCCACGTGGAGTCTGTGCTCACTCATTCTCACAAAGAGCTCCCTGGATACTGAACCCCTGGAAAGAAAAGGGCTACTGTGGAAGAGAGGCACCAGGGTTTGCTTGAGAACATAGGACAGGTGGGCTCAGAGCTGGACCAGGCTACTTGGGAGGAGCCTCCTCTCCCTCATATTAAAGACAGATTTCAATCATTTGGTCCGGTTCCTGGAAATTCTTTTAAGAGGTCTCCGTGTTCAACTTCTTGAGCTTTGTTTATCAACCCCTTGCCCAAAGTTGCTTTTCACCTTCTTTCCAAGGCTGGGGAACAGAAAGCAGTCTCTGTTTCGAGGAGGTGGATGTTAAGTATACACTTATTTTTCACTGTGTCTTGTTTGGGACCACATTTTACAAAATGCCTCATGTCATTTACTATTGTTTCTGGGAAGGAAAGTTTTATTAAAATGATTTTAGAGGGGAGGCCCAGGGCCTGGGTGGTAAAAATAAAATAAAATAAAATGATTTTAGTTTGAATACAATTTTTTTTAAATTAAGGCTTATTTTGAAAAATTCTGAGTTTCATTCAAGTGTATGCCAATAGCTTCCAAAGTAAGGTAATATTCTGAGACAGTTCTGACCAAATGGCTTAGAAAAATTCCTGGAATATTCACATTCAAAGAGTCCTTATTAATGAATGTCTTTAACTTAAACCTACCCAAAAAAATTTAAGCCTTTGGTAAAAAATAAAATAAAAAACACTGTGGGCAAGGGAAGAATGATTAGGCGGACCACGCAGGATTTGTGTGTAGTGAAAATAATCTCTGTGATTCTATAAGAGTGAGTACATGTCATTAACTTTTCTCCAACAGCAAGAGAGAACCCTGTCAGGTAAACCATAGACTCTGGATGATAATGATGAGTCAAGGCAGGTTCATCAGTTATGGGGCATGTGGATAGTGGGAAGAGGGCAGGGAGTGCATGGAAACTCTATGCTTTCTGCTCAATTTTGCTATGAACTTAAAACTGCTCTAAAAAAATAAAGTCTAATATAGTTTGCAAAATTTTCTCTCATTCTGTGGATTTCCCTTCCAATCTGTTTATGGTGTCTTGATGTACAAGTTTTTATTTTACTTTTTAAGAATTTTTATGAGTTTATTTGAGCCAAACTGATGACAATTACTGGGAAGCAAAATCTCAACAGATTGAGAAAATGCTCCAGAGAATGGCAGTTTTGCCACTTATTTCATACATCAGAACCAAAAGAGAAGATGTAAGGGGTTTATATGAAATCCATTGGTGATAGATTAGGGAGGGGTGAGAAAGCAAAGTGGGAAAATCTCTGGGATTGGATAAAAAGTAAAACAAATAAACACATACTTTTTTACATTTGTATGTATGGGATAGTTAACAGTCAATATGAGAATAGCCTAAAGAACAAGTATAATTATTATTCTTATTATTTTCAATATTAGCAACAGGTAAAGGCAATCAAAGAAAGAAAATTTAACATTAATTTGTAGGTATACAGGCCTTGTCAACATCTTGGGATAGTTGTCTACCTCTGATGTCAGCAGCTTCTCATCCTCAAGAAGTCTTTGATCTCTTCTTAAAGCAGGTCTGGAATTCCAAGTGAAACTCACCCAAGTTCACCAAATGCAAAACAAGAAGCCAGTGGGCCACAATTGGCCACTGCAAAAGAAATAAAATAAAATGAAATAAAATGAAACAAAATAAAATGTCTATGTTTTTTTAAAAACTAGCACACCTAATACACCTGAATTGTACTGCATGTAAATTAAAGCTCAATTCATGACTTTTAAAAGATAACAGTCTTCAAAATGATTAAATAACTTTTGAATAAGCCTGGTGAAATGCACCACTCAGATCTCTCAAAGAAAGAACCTATTGCCCTGGCCTGGTGGCTCAGCTGGTTGGAGCATCATCCCGTGCACCAAAAGATCATGGGTTTGCTTCCCAAACAGGTCACATACCTAGGTTGCAGGTTCAATCCCTGGTTGGGGCGCATACAGGAGGAAACCTATGGATGTTTCTTTCTCACATCAATGTCTCTCTCTGAGATCAATAAACGTATCCTCAGGTGAAGATTTTTTTAAAAAAAGAAAGAGCCTACTATTCTGCTACAAAAAAATGCAGCTCCTCAAGCACCCTGCCTAGATCTGGCTCTCCGCCAGCAGCCCAGACATAATGATCACAGCAAAGGCCCTGGGACTCTGCCCAGTGCGGGATCATGTGTGAATCAGCTTCACTACAGATTTCCACATTGACTTTACTGGATTGTAGTCTGAGGTCTTTCTGCCCAGTCCTCCTTCCTTCCCACTTCCATTTGTGAGTTATTCTCTCTCAATAATTATCTTCCACTCCTCAGCATCCATTTCCTAGACAATGCAAATGACACCATAGTAAGCAATGATACTGAAAGGACATGAAACCATCCTCCTACTGTATCCCAAGTTGGAGATAATTTTTTCCTAACATCAGGTGACCTGGCAGAGAGGGAGCAAGGGGGATACAAACCCAGCCCTCAGTCATCTCCCATCCTACACCCCCTTTCAGCACCTCCCATGAGCTAAGCCCAACAGGGAGCCAAGGGTGGGAAGGGACCTTCAGGCCATCAATAAAGGTCTTCTTCCCATGAGGAGAAGGGCAGACAGTTCATCTGAAGAAACAAACAAAATATCTGAACACTCAATGAACCAAACACTGGCCTAAGAGGCAGATTGTATTAAGCTAATTCTAGCTGTTGTAACAGACAAACCCCAAAGTCCCAGTGACTTAACACAATGGAAGTCTACCTCTTGCCCACATAAAGTGTAAAATAAGTGTTTCCTTCTTGTCAGGAAGCTCTCCTCCAAGCAGTGACTTGGAAATCCAGGCTTATCCTATGCTGTAGTTCAACCATTTATCCGTGGCTCACCCACAGAAAAGGAAAGATAATAAAGGATCATTATCAGGAGTTTTTATGGTTCATCAATGGAAGTGGAGCATGCTACTTCGTCTCAGAGCTCATTCGCTAGAATGCAGCCAACTTACAGCAAACACAGAAAAGCACAGTCTAATAGCTGTGTGTGCCCAAGATGAAAAAGGAACAGTTTTGGTGAACAGCAAGCCAGTCTCTGGGAGGGCAGCAAGCAAATTATTACCAAATATAAACATTTTTAAAGGTAGTTTTGATAAGATTCAAAAAGGCATAAGCTCAGAGTCCAGAAATAAACCCTCACCTATATTGTTAGAAACAAGGTCATAGTGACTCCCAAACCAGTAGCAAAGTCATTGGTAACAAAAGGCAAATGTAATTAAAGGGTCTTAAGGGCAAATGTAATTAAAGGATCTCTGAGAAGGGAGTGGATAACATTAGCATATTCACAAATCACAATAGGGGCATTTAGATGAACGCGTTAGATTGTACCTCCGGAGTATCCAGTCATGGAGAAACGGGGAAGGAGGAGAGGGGAGGGGAAACTAGTTGCGTTAGGGTGGGGAAGCTAAGACTATAAAACCAGGTTCCTTTGTCTACTTGGGGCGCACATTCTCCTGGCTGTGAGGGTGCGCCCGGCTCTGCAGACTCGTGAATAAAGGCCTCGTTTTACTGCTCAAGTCCTGTGTCCCAGTTTTTATTGTGAGCGTTTCTCACAATTTGGGGGCTCGTCCGGGATCCTCCGCCTGTGTGCGGGAAGGGCTCTGAGCCAAGGTGGGGAGACGCGTCCTACCCGCTTTTGGGTGGCCCGCTTGACCCAGGGCCCACCCGCCTCAGTGTCCGGAAACGACCCGAGACTTCTTGTTGGGACAGCAGTGGATCGACGCAGGGGGAAACAAAAGCAAACACCGCGGCAACCAGGCAACCTCGTGCACGGGCCAAGGTAGGAAAATTGGACTTAAGTACTGCCTTGGTGGTTGGGCATCCTCGGGAAGCTGATTGTGCGTGTGGCTGGTACGAGTTGTGCGTGTGGCTGGTACGAGTGTGGAGTGCCTCTCCGCTGGGTCCGCTGTCCCGTGAGGGAGACGGCCGGAGTGCACCTCCGCTGGGTCCGTTGTCCCATGAGGGAAACGGCCGGAGTGCATCTCCGCTGGGTCCGTCCTCCCGTGAGGGAAACGGCCGGAGTGCTCTTCCGCTGGGTCCGTTCTCCTGTGAGGGAACGGCCGGAGTGCTCCTCCGCTGGGTCCGTTGTCCTGTGAGGAAATGGCCGGAGTGCACCTCCGCTGGGTCCGTTCTCCCGTGAGGGAACGGCCGGAGTGCACCTCCGCTGGGTCCATTGTCCTGTGAGGGAAGCGGCCGGAGATGAACGAAGCATCTCGGTCTGTGTGCAAGTAAGCGAGTGTGGAGTGCCCCTCTGCTGGGTCCGTTAGGTTGAGAACACAGCCGGATTCAGCCACGGGAATCAGCTGAGGATGGGAAATGGAAATTTTAGGCCTAGGGGTGGGGACCAAAAGTAAGGAAGAACAGACAATGGTAAATTATTGTTGTTTCCTTTGGCCAAAGGAACCCATTTAGGGGAAATCTGTCTCCTAGCCCCGATTTGGGTCTGATGAATGTTGGGTTTGTTAAGCCCTGGTCTTATATGTGTGTTCAGCTTTTTTGGATTGTTTGTTTGTTTGTTTGTTTGTTTTTGGAGAAAGAAGAGAGGGGCATCGCTGTGTGGTTGCCTCTCGCTCGTGCCCCCAGTTGGGGACCTGGCGTGTGGCCTGGTCGTGTGCCCTGACTGGGAGTTGAACCGGCAACGCTTGGTTCGCGGGCTGGTGCTTGGTCCACTGGGCCACAACAGCCAGGGCCAGGCATCAGCCTTTAAGGAAGAGAGGGAATATGCTCTCTGCTGATCACCACCTACCAGCAGATCCGCAGGTCTCTTCCCTGTAAAAAAGAAAAAGAGAAGGCCTGGGACCCTCTGTCCTGTCTCCCACTGCCTTATAGCCCTGGCCAGCCGGCGGCCAACTGGGCAGAGGCACCGTGGACGGACAGTACAGACGGAAGAGGCCAGGAACACCTAGCAGATACCCCACCAGTATCCGCCCCCATGACACCTAAGGCGCTGATGGCAACTTATCTAAATTAAGAAAGGAATTGAAACAATGTAAGCAAGACCTAAAGAACTTCCCCATTCCCTCAGAGCAGCCGGTTTCCCCTTAGGGAAGTCTCCAGGGGTCCAGGACATATTAGATATGTCAAATGCTCCTTCAACAAGCACTGAAGTTAGAAACTTCAAACGCAATATGAAGTGCTTGGTAAAGGACCCCCTTGGACTGGTGGAACAACTAGACCAGTTCCCCGGACCCAGCATATACATGTGGACAGAATTAATGTCTATACTAGACATCTTCAGTGGGGAAGAGAAGGGAGTGATCAGACGGGCTGCTATGAGGATATGGGAAAGGGAACATCCCCCCGGTCAGGAAACTGTCCCGGCCTAACAGAAGTTTCCCAGTATAGACCCTGATTGGGATAACAGGCCGGAGGCTAGGGCTCAAATGAAAGACCTTAGGAGCTTTGTCATCAGGGAAATCAAGGAGTCCGTTCCCCATGCACAGAATGTCTCCAAGGCATTCGAAATACAGCTCCATCAGATCCCTGCAGAAGCTCAGGGACAAAATGAAGTATTCTGGTCTAAATCCAGAGAATGCTGTGGGACAGGGACTCTTAAAAGTCACCATTGTAACAGAAACTGGCCAAATATTTGTAAGAAATTGCAAAAAGTAAGTGAATGGGCCAATTAAAGCAACTGAAAAACTCTTCAGGGAAGCTCAGAAAGTGTATGTTAGAAGAGAGGAGGAGAATGAGGAAGTAGCCCTCTTTAACTCTCTAAATCCGGGAGACAAAGGAACTGTTTTGGCGCCAAACTGCGCCCAGGTAAAGGCGCCTCCCATGGCACCACCCCTTCCGCAGGTAGGGGCCGCTCCCGCGGCACAGCCCTCTCCCCAGGTGGGGGCGGTTCCCGCGGCAGCATCGGAGGCTCCTGGGGCGCAGCCCCCTCTGCAGGTGAGCGTGGCTTCTGCAGTGCCCACCCGTCTGCAGATTCAAGGGACTTCCCTCTCAGCACGCCTTTTGGTTATGGCCTCTGAAGTGACTGCAAAGCCAATGACTCCACCTCTGCAGGAGGAGAAATGGGTCTCTCCCTCCAGAGCCTGCATGAAGGTTGTGATTTGGACACTAAGCCTCATAGGTATACTGCCATTTAGGGTAAGCCACGTGAGTGCTCCACCATGGTGGATAAGTCACGTGGGTTTGCCACCATCTTGTGGGTGGTACTTATGGGTGCCACTGTCTTCAAAGATGCTGCATGTAATTCTGCAGCCATCTTTGAAGTGGGCAAAATGGTGGGTTAGATATGCTCTTAAGGTGATGTGCTTTGTTTGCAAAATGGTATATGTCTAAACATTCAAGTCATTGCTGCATGACAGGTGTTTGCAAGGTCTAAGCTTCAGAAAACTGCAGAATATCTACAAATCTAGGGAAATTTTAGCTGCTAAATACTGAGTTTGGGTAGAGTCCTTTACAGTGTGGAAAAGAATTGGAAATGGCTTATGGTTAAATCTGAATGGGTAAATATATGGAAAGTTTGTGAATGTTGCAGAAAGTCTGTGGAAAGTCATAAAAATGTATAGAAAGGTTGTGAAAGTTTTTAAACCTGGGAAAAGGGAAACCTCAACTACTTGTGGTCTAATTGTATGGTTACTGTACCTCTGTATTGGCATTAAGCCATTGGGGACCTATGAAAGGTCATTTGGAATTCCCTGTATTGGTTTGGCATTTAGCTGTTGGAAACCTAGAATTCTCTGAGGCCTAGGAAGGGTCTGGAATTCTCTGTATTGGTACTGGCCATATAATCTGAAAGGAAAATTGAGGTTTCCCAGAGAAAATTAAAAAAACTTCACATGTAGGAAAGTGAACAAAAGAAAGTATAAGGCATGGAAATGCAATTTTAGGGAATATTAGAAGGACAAGAATTTTCCTTCACACTGTATATTTTTCTCCCTACCTGATCCCTCCAGAACTTGGCAATTTAAAGAAGTAAGTAATTACATTAGGTTTCTTTGCATAAAACTAAAAAGACAGTTGCTAATGGTGGTTATGTCAGCCGAGGCTTTGACTGGAATGTCATGCCTGAAGGAGGCATGCTTAGGCTAATGAAAGCCCATGAGGGAAAGGCCTGGCACCTTGGCTGGTTGTGCGGTCCATGGCAATCTTTCTAGGGAAAAAACGAAGATTGCTTCCCTAATAAATGGCTAGGAAGAAACTTAAGGCACAATGGAAAACCCAAAGGATTTGGGAAAGCATGGGTTTTACAGGCAAGGCCAGATGGCAGGTGTGTGGCTCAGCTTCTTGCCCAGGGGGCAGACTGAAGGTCAACCTGAAGAGTCTTTGTATAAGTTCCAGCAAAGCAGACTTAAAAAATCTTATGTGGTCAATCACTGCTCTTGTTGTGTTTATGCAAATGAACAGGCTAAATTAAAACTGGACTTAATGTAGTCCCTTTAATAACGAGGAGGGTAATCTTAGGGAGAAAAATCGTGATTTGAGGAAAATCACAATGATCAGTGGTAGACTATAAACTAGTGCAGCTGTGTCTATAAAGTTTATTTTAATTAAAAGTTTGTTTTCATTCAAAAGTTAAACCAGGTCTGTGATATCAACAATGCTTAATTTACAGGTAAGAAGAATATCAAATGCCTTGCAACTGGATGTCTTCCCAATAAGAGTCTTGCAAATTTAGAAATTGGTTTGTGAATTGTGTTGTGTGAATTAACATGTGTGTGTTCTTTCTGTTTTCATAGGATATAAGCCTATAATCTCATTACCTGAGTGATTGTCTGTACATAGAAGCCTCACTTAAGAAGCCCATCTGCATTGCTGCCTCCTGAGACTCAACAGTTTGGCTGAACTAAGTGGTTGGGTTGGCGAAGTATGGGTTGGTCAGTGGGCTTCACTTTAAACTGGTCTCTCTTTTGCTTAAAATAACTTTCACCAAGGAGCTCCTTCCCGAAACTGCCAGCCTCTCCAGTGCAACCCTCTTCTTCTGACACTGAACCAGCCACAGACCTTAAGTCAGGAACCCCATGTGGCTGCCAGAGTTTATGGCCTAAAAGCTAATGTATCTGACATAAATCCAGTAGGGTGGCTGCTAGGTCTTCACTTAGTGACAGCTACTCCTTCCCTAGAAAATCTAACTTCTCTCAGCTACACCTCAGAAAAGACTCCAGAATAAACCAGCCAAGGTAAAAGTTTTTAAGGTATTAGATCTCAGACAAACCTTAGAGATAGAGACTGGGTACGGAGACGCAAATGCTTGGGTAGAATGGGTCAAATTTGCTGTTAATTCCCTGAATAAAAGCAACTGTTATGCTTGTACCACAGGGAGACCCCAGGCACAGGTTGTACCATTTCCACTAGGCTGGGACTCTGACCCCTCGGGAATCACCTGTATGCTCGCTCTCTACCAGGATGAGAATGCATGGGGAAATGGGACTTGCAGAAGCTTGTCTCTCCTCTTCCCTCTATAAGGAGTAATGGGACTCAATCCCTCCCTTCATACTCAGTGGGGCCCATGAATTACTCTTCTTGCCTCTCTAGGTGGGAAGCGAATTCAGGTACCCCTGCAGAAGAACTCCGAACATGCACTCATACCAGAAATGCGAGCCACCTTCACAGTGGGGCCGGCGACTATATTCCCCTCCAAGTCCCCAGAGCAGATGTCTGGTGGTATTGTGGGCAAAGGAGTCTCTGGAAAATCCTACCTGACAGGTGGAGTGGAACCTGTGCCCTGGTTCAATTGGCTATCCCATTTACCCTAGCATTTCCAAAACTGGTCCAGACTAGACTGCCCCTGTTAGGGAAAAGAGGTCAGTGGTGCCTGGTGGATCCTTTGATCCTCATATCTATATTGACGCAATTGGGGTCCCCAGAGGAGTTCCAAATGAGTTTAAAGCTAGAAATCAAATAGCAGCAGTGTTTGGGTCAGTGCTCTTCTGTTGATTTATTTATTAAATGCCACCAGTTGAGTGGCTTGGGAGAACAGGATGGTACTGGATATGATGCTGGCGGAAGGGGGAGGTGTATGTGTAGTGCTTGGGGGGCAGTGTTGCACCTTTATCCCTAATAATACGACCCCTGATGGATCTATTACTAAGGCTCTGCAGGAACTTAGCAAATGAGCTAGTGGAAAACTCAGGTATTGAGAATCCCATAACAGGATGGTTAGAAAATTGGTTTGGCAACTGGAAAGGAATAATCTCATCAGCTCTGGTATCCCTCATAGTGGTAACAGGCGTCCTCACAGCTTTAGGCTGCTGTATTCCATGCATCAGAGGTTTAGTTCAAAGACTAATTGAGACTGCACTAACTAAACAGATGCAGCAACTTTTCATAATCTCCTCCTCCGAGAGACCAAAGGGAATCCTAACCATGAGGAAGAAAGTCAAGAAATCCTCCTTAAATTTGGAGGAATAAATAGAATGGTTTGAGTAGTCAATTTTCCAAAAGAGACAGGGGGAAATTGTTAGAAACAAGGTCATAGTGACTCCCAAACCAGTAGCAAAGTCATTGGTAACAAAAGGCAAATGTAATTAAAGGGTCTTAAGGGCAAATGTAATTAAAGGATCTCTGAGAAGGGAGTGGATAACATTAGCATATTCACAAATCACAATAGGGGCATTTAGATGAACGCGTTAGATTGTACCTCCGGAGTATCCAGTCATGGAGAAACGGGGAAGGAGGAGAGGGGAGGGGAAACTAGTTGCGTTAGGGTGGGGAAGCTAAGACTATAAAACCAGGTTCCTTTGTCTACTTGGGGCGCACATTCTCCTGGCTGTGAGGGTGCGCCCGGCTCTGCAGACTCGTGAATAAAGGCCTCGTTTTACTGCTCAAGTCCTGTGTCCCAGTTTTTATTGTGAGCGTTTCTCACATATATGATCAATTAATCTGTGACAAGGAAAGCAAGAATATACAATGTGGTAAAGACAGTCAATTCAATAAATGGTTTTGAAAAAATTGTACAGATACATGCAAAAAATAAAACTAGACCACTTCCCTACACCATATACATGAATAAACTCAAAATTGATTAAAGTCTTAAATGTGAGATCTGAAACCATAAAACTTCCAGAAGAAAACATAGGCATTGCTTTGTCTTACATTGCTCTTAATAATATTTTTTTCTAATATATCTCCTCAGGCAAGGGAAAAAAGAGAGAGAGAGGAAGAAAGAAAGAAAGAAAGAAAGAAAGAAAGCAAAAAGGAGCTATAGTAAACTAAAAGTTTTAGCATAGTGAATGAAATCATCAACAAAACTAAAAAACAATCTACTGAAGGGAGAGGAGATTCGCCAATGATGCATCCAATAAGGGGTTAATATCCAACATTTATAAAGAATTAATGCAGCTTAACATTTAAAAAAATTCAATTAAAAAATGGGCAGAGGACCTAAATATACATTTCCCCAAAAAGGATATGCAGATGGCCAATAGACATATGAAAAGATGATCATGGTCACTAATCGTCAGAGAAAGGCACATTAAAACCACAATGAGGTATAACTTCACACCTGTCAGAATGGCCATCATCCATAAATCAACAAACAAGTGTTGGTAAGGATGTGGAGAAAAGAGAACCTTCATGCATTATTAGTGAGATTGCAAATGGGGGCAGCCACTACAGAAAACAGTATGGAGTTTCTTTAAAATTTTTTAAGTAATCCTGGCTGGCATGGTTCAGTTGGTTGGAAAGTTATCCCACAGCTGAAGGCTTGCAGGTTCGATTCCCAGTCAGGACACATGCCCAGGTTGTGGATTTGATCCCAGGTCTGGGCACAGATGCAAGGCAGCCAACAGATGTTTCTCTCTCTCCCTTCGTGTCTCTCTAAAAAGCAATGAAAAGTGTCCTCAAATGAGAATTTAAAAATTAAATTAAAACTAGAACTGCTTTTTACACAGCAATTCCACTTCTCAGTATATATTGGAAAAAAATCCAAAACACTAATTTGAAAAAATATATGAATTCCTAGTTCATTGCAGCATTATTCACAATAGCCAAGATGTGGAAGCAACCTAAGTGCCCATCAATAAGTTATTAGACAAAGAAGAGGTAGTATAGGCTCTGGTTGGGTAGGTCAGTTGGTTGGAGCATCCATTCAATACATCACGGTTGAGGGCTTGATCTTCGGTTAGAGCACATACAAGAGTCAACCAATGAAAGCATAAATAAGTGGAACAACAAATCAATGTTTCTCTCTCTCTCTGTCAAATCAATTTAAAAATCCCAGCTCTCCTGCCTATTCTATCTGCTAAAATTTGACTCAGCAAAGGAATGCTAGCAACTTGATGTTTTATATCCACTGATTAGGCTCAGGACAAATTATACCACTGGGTCTGCTTAACACATGGGCCAGAAGAGAGAGTAAATATGTATAATGAAATATTACTTGGCCATAAAAAAATAATGAAATCTTACTATTTGGGACAGTATGGATGGACCTAGAGGGTACTGTGCTAAGTGAAATAATTCAGACAGAGAAATAAAAATACCATATGATTTCACTTATATGTGGAATTTAAACAACAAAATTAACAAACAAAATAGAAAGAGACTTATAGATACAGGGAACAAGCTGATGGTTACCAGGGAGAGGGGCGTTGAGGGTGCTGGGTGAAAAAGGTGAAGGAATTAAGTGCAGATTGATAGTTACAAAATAGTCATAGAGATGTAAAGTACAACATAGGGAATATAGTTAATAATATTGTAATAATTATGTATGGTGCCAGGTGCGTACTAGAATTATCAGGGGATCACTTTGTAAGATATACAAAAGTCTAACAACCACTATGATGAAACTAATATAAAATAGCATTGAATGTCAACTGTAATTGAAAAATATCTTTTTAAAAAAAAGCCCTGGCTGGTGTAGCTCAGTGAATTGAGTGCTGGCCTGAGAACCAAAATGTTGCCGGTTTGATTCCCAGTCAGGACATGTGCCTGGGTTGCAGGCCGGGTCCCCAATTGGGGCATGCAAGAGACAACCAATGAATGTATCTCTCGCACATCAATGTATCTCCCTCTCTTTCTCCTTCCCTTCCCCTCTCTCTAAAAATAAGTAAATAAAACCTTAAAAAAGGAAAAATAAAAAAATAATAAGAAAGCAAAAAAAAGAAGAAATCTTTATTATATTAGGAATCAAAATATTTACCTAGGTAGACAATGTTGACCAGAACATTTTCTCCAATAGCCAGCGAGTAATTCTTCCTCTTTCTGATGGGTGAGATTGCGGGGTGAGAGGAGGGGGAAAAAAGTGCTGGTACATTGAAAACCTTCAACAAACATTTGTTGAATAAATAAATAAATAAGAAAAAATTAAAGGTATTCTCTAATCTTACCCTGGTAAGTCAATTCCTTTGCACCTTCAAGTCTGAATGTTAATGAGCAGCGGTATTTCATCTTTATATTTTCATATGTCTCTGAAAGTTTGATAATGAAGAATTTCACTCAACTTTAAGTGAGTGTCCTTATAGATTTTTATTATTGGTGTACTTAACTATTATTTAATCTAAAAATATTTCTAGGAAGAGGACTTAAACTTGTTCTGAAGTCTTTTGTTCTGTTAACCCTATTTCTGCTTTTCTGCTGTTGTGGAGTTTGGAGTGTGGAGCTTGTAGTGTTGATTTTGCTCACATGCCTGGTGACTCTTAGTTGCCTGCTCATCTTTGTGTTTGAAAATTCCAGCTTTCCTGCCCATTCTATCTGCTAGAATTTGAGTCAGAAAAGGAGTGCTGGCAACTTGATATTTTATATCCACTGATTCGGCTCAGGACAAATTATACCACTGGGTCTGCTTAACACGTGGGCCACAAAAGAGAGTAAACCTAACCTGGCCAGCTCCCATGTTTCTTTTTAAGTAACCAGTTTGACAAATGCCCCAGAACTTCCTCCCATTTTTCTGAATCTACTCATGCTGCATTTGGAATTTCCTCCAACTGCCCAGCTTTGAGTTCATGGTTTCCTCTCGTTTTATTTCTCAATAATACTGATCTTGTCTGACTCATCTTAAATAAATACTTCTAATTTATATTCACAACACAGTGGGCGAAGGAAGTGGAGAAAGCAGTAATGAAGTCAATGGGGTAAAGCAGTAACAAACAGTGAATCTGGGTAAAGTCGTGTTCTTCGTACTATTCTTATTCTTGTAACTCTTCTTTAAATTTGAAATTATTTTCCAATACTAACTTGTTTTTAAGAAGCTGCCTAGCCCTGGCTGGTGTGGATCAGTGGATTAAGTGCTGGCCTATGAAATGAAAGGTCACTGGTTTGATTCCTAGTCAAGGCACAAGCTCGGGTTGTGGGCCAGGTTCCAGATTAGAGGCAGATGAGAGGCATCCTATTGACGTTTCTCTTGCACATCAATTTTTTTCCCTTCTCTTTCTCTCTCCCTCTCCTCTTTCTAAAAATAAATAATTTATTTTTTTAAAGAAGCTGTCTATAGAAGCAATGTCAAAATCTTCACTTGTCACTAATTCCTCAAGCCACACTGATTCGATTATCCATTCACGACCCTGAATGTGGCCTTTGTAAAACCACCTCTGAGTCTGATTATTCAAAATCCAGTAAATATTTTCACTTCTCATCTTAATTAACTCTCAGCAGTGTTGAATACCACCGACCACTACTTCCTTTTTGAAACAGATTCCTTGGGGTACTGTTTCTCTCATTCCTGACCAGCTGCTCCTGCTCAGGTTTTTGTGCAGCCTGGCCTCCCACCCAACCATCACTTATTGGAATCCCTCAGTGCTTGATCTGAGACCCTCTTTTCTGCCATCTGTGTATTGTTCTTCTAAGAGACCTCATCCTTGCTCAAAACATCCATTATATAAATACATACACCAACAACTCTCAAATTTCCATTCCCAGCCAACTCTTTATCTCCCATGTAAACCTGCACCCCTTTCAGATGTGCTTCTAACAAGCTGCTTCTTCTTCTTCTTCTTCTTCTTCTCCTCCTCCTCCTTTTCCTCCTCCTCCTCCTCCTTTTTAATTTTATTTATTTATTTTCAAAGAGAGGGGAGGGAGAAAGAGAGGGAAAGAAACATCAATTGGTTGGCTCTCACACTCCCCCAGCTGGGGACCTGGCCCACAACCCAGGCATGTGTCCTGACTGGAATCAAACCAGTGACCTTTTGATTTGCAGGCCAGCACTCAATCCACTGAGCCACACCAGCCAGGGTTTACTGCTTGTCTTCTTAATACTCTATTGCCCTCAGGATAAAGCTTTAGGCTGGTATCCACAAGCTTGCTTGGTCTGACCCTCTCATCCCCATCTCCACTACTTTGGCCATTCTCCTTCCTCTGACCCTCTATAAATGCTGCCTTCCCTACCTGGAACTCACCTCCCAAATCCTCTCTTTACTGGATGTACTTCAGACCTTAAATGCTATCTATCTATGACCCAACTGATATAAGAATAACAACATCTTCCACATATTGAATCAAGTGCCAGCACACATACAGTGCTCTTAAATCCATTAGCTGACTTAATACTCCTTAAGCTCATAAGCTAAAAAAGTTTCTTTCAGTTTTATAATTGAAGACATTCAGCCCAGAGATGTAAAGGCACTTGTTCAAGGATGCACAACTTAGGTAGGAATGTCAGGACTAGAGCTGTAACTCAGCTCAGGGAGAGTCTAAATTGCTTGTTCTGTATGAGCCAGCAATCCCACTTCTGGGAGTATACCCAAAATAATTAACATCAGGGTCCCAAAAATATCTGCACTCGCATATGCACTGAAGCATTATTCACAATAGCCAAGATCTGGAAACAACCTAAATGTCCATCAACAGATGAATGAATAAAGAAATAAAATAAATGAGGTACATCCACAAAATGGAATGTTATTCAGTCTTTAAAAAGAAGGAAACCCTGCCATATGCAAAAACATGGATGAACCTTGGGGACATTATGCTCAGTGAAATAAGGACAGTCGCGGAAGGACAAATACTGTAGGAGTTCACTTATATGAGTTATCTAAAGTAGCCAAGTTCTTAGAATTAAGGAGTAGAATGATGTTTGCCGAAGGCCAGAGGGGGAAGAGCTGTTGTTACAATGTAGTTTCCGTTAGGCAAGATGAGTAAGTTCTAGAGATCCGTTGCACAACATTGCGCCTATAATTAACAACGCTGTACCAAACACTGAAATTTTTGTTAAAATAGATCTCACATTAAGTGTCCTTAACACAACTTATTAAAAAATCCTCAACTGAGGCCAAGCTTACTGATTTTAGAGAGAGAGGAAGGGGGGGAGTGGAGATTGAGAGAAAGAGAGAAAAAGAGGGAGAAGAAACATCAATTAGTTGCCTCCAGCACATGCCCTGACTGGGGATGAACCTGTGGCCTAGGTGTGTGCCCTGACAGGGAATCAAACCCACAACAAGTGGCTCTAATCAACTGAGCCACTTGGCCAGGGCTTAACACAATTTTTTTTTAAGATACTCTGCAAATTTATTTTTACTTCTTCCTCACTGGGCTGCTGCCAACACACACATACTCCCATGAGAAGCTGTGTCTTGATTTACATCCCAGTTCCTCATACAACTCTGCAATCCTTAATCCCAAGCCTTAGAAGCCAGACATGTTTTGGAATCCAGAATAAGCAATGGTAATATGATTTATGTAGCATACTTTGAGATAGAATATACATGTTGGTCTCTGTACCTGGTTCCTGATACAGGGCCCCAAACCCTTGTAAATTCCTCAGTAAGAAGAACTCAGAGAGCATCAATTGGTCTAATGAGGCAACTTTGGGACAACTCCTGGATGGGGGCTGTCCCCAGAAAGACCAAGCCATGATCAGAACCTGGAAATTTTCAGCTTCCATCCTCACCATCCAGAGAGGGGAGAGGGTTGGAAATGGAGTTAATAATTGATCATACCTACATGAGGAAGCCTCTATAAAATACTGAGAGCAGAGAGTTAGGAGAGGTTCTGGGTTTGTGAACACATCCACACAGGGAAGATGACACCCCTCCCCAATTCCACAGGAACAGAAGCTCCTGCACTCAGGACCCTCCCAGACCTCATCATCTGGCTGTTCATCTGTATTCTTTTTTGTACCCTTTCATAGACTGGTAAACATAAGTCAGTGTTCCCCTGTTTTCTGTGAACCACTCCCACCAATTAATTGAACCTAAAGAGGGGGTTGTGGGAATCTTTGGTCTATAGCTGGTCAGTCAGAAGCACAGGCTATATGTAACCTGGGCTTTCAATTGGCCTCTGAAGGGGGCAGGGAGGGGGAGGAGGAGTCCTGCGGGAGGCAGTCCTTAACCTGCTGGATCTAATGCTATCACCAGGAAACCGGTGTCAGGATGAGTCGAATTCTTGGACACCCAGCTGATGTCTAAGAATTGCTTGTTGGTGTGGGGAAAACACTACTGCATATCTGGTGATCAAAATTGTCAGAAGCAAAATGTTTTGTGTGGGTAGCAAAGGAGACTTGCAAGGGAGAAACACACAAAGAAAGAACTGGGTTTTTCCCTAACAGGAAAGAAAAAACTAAGAGTTTTAACTTCACATGTATATTACCCTTCCAGGGGCTTCTGGAACAGTCCCAATAATCAAGCACACTATTTGCCCTTGCTTTATGAGTACTCTGGCTAAGGAATAAATACAGATCACAAACACATCCACATGGGTTCAGTCAACTTGGGCTGTCAAAGGAGATGGAGGTGTTGGGCAGGACTGAGTTCTTTTGAGGGCTCTGAGGGGAGGATCTGCTCCAGGACTGACTCCTTGGCTTGTAGATGTCCATCTTCACACTTACATGACATCCTCCCTATGTGTGTGTGTGTGCATGTATATATATTTGTGTATCTCCAAACTTCCCCCTTTTACAACAATGCCAGTCATATTGGATTAAGACAAGCCCAATGACATAATTTTAATTTAATTACCTCTATAAAGACCCTGTTTCCAAATACAGTCACATTCTGAGGTCCTGGGAGATAGAAATTCAACATATGAACTTGGAGGAGGGCACGATTCAACCCAAACTTTTATGTCTACTATGAGGTCACTGGGAAGTGACCATGATTCCAGGAAGTCTGACTCTAGAACTTATACTGTCAACCACTCTACCTGTTATTGGATGTGTGACTTGGGTTAACCTCCCTGGGCCTCAGTTTCCTTGCCTGTAAAATTGGAATAGAAATAGAATAGTACCTTCCTGATGGAGTCCTTGCAAAGCAGCTAGTGTCTGGGCCCAGGAAATATTAATAAATGTCAATCATGGTTATCGTTGCTATTATAGAATTCTATCTGCATGCCTTCAGTTTTGGTAATATCCTATGGATGTTTGGGACCCAAGTATCCTTATGGTGGAATATGCCCAGACAAAACATAACTCAGGACTTCCGGCCAAGATAGAGGTGTAGACAGACACACTGTGTCTCCCTCCACAACTAAGAAGGAATACAATGACCTCAAAAATAGAAACAACCAGAAGTTCCAGAACATAAAACTGCATGGAAGTCCAGCAAACAAAGATATAAAGAAGAAATACTCATCCAGACAGGTAGGAGGGGCGGAGCCAGGGCAGAGAGGATGCAGTGTGGTGGCAGCAGCAGCAGCAGCAGCGGCAGGCTGGCAGAAAGCTCAGTCACATGTTTTAAAGTCAGGAGGGACACCTGAGGAGCATTCCCAGCTCCTCACTGGACCTAGCAGCTCACAGTCCCAGCACCGGGGAAAATCAGACCTCATTGCTTCAGACTGTGCAGACCAGTGGGGGTTGGGGTGGAAGCAGAAACTGCCAGTCTCTCAGCAGACTTCGCTTGTTTAAAGGGTCCCCACAGTCCTAGAACATCTGCAGACCCACCCACTCTGGGAACGACGGCCAGGGAAATAGCTAGAGGGGCGCCAGTCTGGTGCAGAAAAGTGGGAGAGGTGCCTGGAAAAGGGACAAGTGCTGGGCAGACAGCATTGTTCCCTCTCGGACCCCTCCCCCACATACAGCACCACAATGTGGTGAAACAGGTCACCCTGTACTGATGAGTCCCTAAGGCTCCACCCCTTACAACGAACAGGAATGACAGCTCTACCTGGGATGCAGAGGCAAACAAACACAGGAGCCCGAAGTATGGCCCAAAAGGGAGAACGGATCAAGGTTCCAGTGGGAGAACTAAGCGATAGCCAACCTAACAGATGAGGAGATAGACAACCTAACAGATGCAGAATTCAAAACACTGGTGATAAAGATGCTCACAGGCTTGACAGATATGCTTGAGTAGAGTAAATGCGTAAGAGAAGAAATGAGGGCTATGCTAAGTGAAATGAAGAAAAATCCACACAAAATGGTGAAAGGAAGGAAACCGGGCTTCAAATCAATGATTTGGAACATAAGGAAGAAAAAACAGTCAACCAGTGCAGAATGAGGAAGGAAGAATTGAAAAAAAATGAGGGAAACTTCCCAAATTTTGTGAAGAAGATGGACATACAGGTCTGGGAAGCAAAGAGGGTCCCGGACGAGCTGGACCCAGAGGGGACCACACCAGGATGCATCATAATTGAGATGCCAAAGGTGTAAGATAAAGAGAGAGCCCTGGGGGCAGCAAGAGAGAGGCAGAGGGTTGCCTACAGGGGGCTGCCTATAGGACTATCAGCTGATTTCTTAGAGGACACTTCGCAGGCAGGAAGGGACTGACAATCAGTATTCAATGTGATGACAGGCAGCCTGAAACCAGGACTACTCTATCCAGCAAGGCTATCACTTGGAATGAAAGGGTGGATGAAGTGCTTTCCAGACAAGGTAAAGCTAAAGGAGTTCATCATCACCAAGCCATTATTATATGAAATGTCAAAAGGACTTACTTAAGAAAAAGAAGATCAAAATTGAACACTAAAATGGCAACAAACTCACAACTATCAACAACTGAATCTAAAAAATAAAAACAAAATTCAACTAAGCAAACCAGAATAGGAACAGAATCATAGGTATGGGGATCATTTGGAGGATTATCCGCTGGGAGGGGGGAGGGGGAGAAATGGGGATATGGTGCAGGAATTAAGAAGCATAATCGGTTCATAGAAAACAGACAGGGGTAAGTTAAGAATAATATAGGAAAGAGTGAAGCCAAATAACTTATATTCACAACCCATGGACATGAACTAAGAGGGGCGAGATTGCTGGAGGGAAGGGAGGTACTGGGCAGAGGAGAGCAAAGGGGGAAAAAATGGAACTACTGTAGCAAAATCAATAAAATATACCTAAGAAAAAGAAAACATAACTCAGAAAGTATGATAATCTCTCAGATCTCAAAGCCACAAGGAAAGACACCAACAGCCTTGAGGACCTGCATCCTTGGGGACACTATCTTAAAGTCATTCGGCAGCACGGAACAAAACTTACCCCAGAAGGAAAATCATAGAAGGACATTCAAGTTTCTCATGGCCCCCAAGAGGAAAGACTAGATGTAATGGGTTGGATAGTGTCCCCCCATGATTCATATCCTTCCCGGAACCTCAGAGAATCATCTTATTTGGAAATAGGAGCTTTGCAAATGTAATTAAATCAAGATGCAGGCCCTACATCCAATGCAACTTATCCTTATAGAAAGAGAAGAGAAACAAAGACAGAGACACACAGAGGGAAGACGGCCACGTGAAGATGGAGCTGAGACTTAAGTATCCCAACTATAAAGCAAGGAATACCAAAGATTGTAGGCAAACACTGGAAGCTGGGAGAGGAAGGGAAGGATTCTTCCTTAGAGCCTTTGGAGGGAGCCTGGCCCTGCTGACACCTTGATTTTGGACTCCTGGCCTCCAGAACTGGGAGACAATACATGTCTGTTGTTTTAAGCCACCCAGTTTGTGGCACTTTGTTAGGGTAGCCCTAGGAAACTATGGGTTGGGGCAAAAGTAGGCTAACAGTTGTTCATATGAAAAATAATACAATAGTTTAAAAAATAATAATACAAGAAAAAACTGTGTTTTGCGCACTCACAACTAAAAACCTACTTTTGCCCCACCCTGTAATAGGGATTTCCAACAGGCATAGGGTATCCCATGTCACCAGAAAGAGGCCAGTAAGAAACCTAGGTCTTTGATTTCTCTAGGGTTCTGTGGTCTCACCTGTGAAATGCTGTGTATCTTCCACTCCTCTTTATCTGCATATAAGCCCTTTCATGCTTCTCTCTCTTAAAGAGGTTGGAGTTCCTTACTAATACTACCTGTGAGGCCAGGCCCGCCCACTCTCTGTGGAGACTGGCCCAGCTTCAATCACATTTCCACCCTGGCCCAATCAGCTGTGCCAAGGAGAAGCATCACCTGGCACCAAGGGTGTTATTCAATAGTCAACAATCAGTGTAGCTAGATGCTGACCAGAGTCGACACTGGTGCCGGACCAAGATTTCTTGGGGACTACCTTTTCCCCACAAACTCGAGGGATGCACCAAGGGTTAAGGCTTTGGCTGCTTGGTCACAAGAGCCATTCTAAGCATCCAGAGGAAGTATCCAGGAATGGGGACTGGGAATAATAACAAGTACTTGCCAACCAGTATAGAACTGATTTAATAACTTAATGACTAGTATAGCCATATTCAGTGTCAGTTCTGCCCACTCAGGAGGGACAAACCCCTTGAGGAGCAGAGATGGGACAGGCAGAGGCAATTCACCTCCTCTTCCATATCTTCTCTGTCCATCCCACACCCTCCTGTCCAGCCACTGAAGGCCAAATTCTCCCACCTCTTCCTTGCTCACTCCCATCCTTCTTCTTAAGACCCTCTACGTCAGCTCCATGGAGAATTCGCTGTCCATGCAGCCCCTTTTGTCCTAGATCTGTAAGGAAGGCCAGAATCCAGCCCATTTATATGGACCAGGGGGCACAAGTTCTGCATGGTGACAAAAATTATGGGGCTGGGAGAACTGGCCAGGTCTAGAGAGGGACAGTGTGCAGGTGCATGTTTTACAAGCAGCTCTCCAGAAAGGGGAAATGAAATAGTGTGTTTATTATAAATTTCACAGGCATAAATGATTGTGTAGCACACCTTTGACAAATGAAATAGAAAATACTCTTTATTAAAAATTCTATATAGTCAGTTGTTTCTTACAGAATGCCTCAATTTTTATCACTCTTGTATACATAGCCAACCCTGGGTGCAAGTGACAAACAAGTGAATGTAGATTATATTTTCCTTTAAAGACTAAGATAAAATGGACCAAAGATGTATGTCCACACTTCACTTGTTTGTGCATGATATGAGCAACTTCTTTACTAAATCAGATAATGATTCGAAAACACCAAATGAGACTTCCTTAATTTTTTTTGTGTTATTCACAATGTAATAGGTAGAGACAAGACACACTTTTAGTCTACATGTGTAACATCAGTTCCTCCATCACTTTATTGTCTAAATGATCAGCAGACAATAAATCAAGCCAGACTTACAACGTTTGCTGATTCTGTGGCTGATTATAAGTTACTGGTGTGATGTCACGGAACAGAGCTGACAAGGAATGTCCTGCAGCACTGCATTCTATAGTATTTCCATCATGTGCTTACAATAGGGGAAAATAATCTCAAGAGCATATGGAACAGTAAAATGGAAATAATAAAATCCTTAAAGCATAGGGTAGTTACTAGTCTCAAATAACACTGTCTGGCATACAGTAAATGCTGAATACATAGTTGTCTTTAAGTTTACATTTTATTATCCAGTACCATGCACAATCTCAACAGTGTCCCCCCGGCCCAGTCACAACGAACGGGTCACTAACAATCACAGCCACAGTGTCAAACCAGACTATCAAATGTCAGCTTAGCAAAAGTTGGGGTTTTGGTCTGTCTTGTTCACAGCTGTGTCCTCAATACCTAAAATAGCACCTGACTCGCAGTAGATGCTCAAAATACAAGTGGCATGAATGAATGAAACTCACACAACAGAGAATTCTGCGAATCCCCAAAGCTAACCCACAAATCCTAGAGGGGGGTAGGAGTGAGTCTTTATTTCTCACATGTTAACATAAATAAGAAAAGAAAATTTTTTTTTTGGTCTGTTTTGCTTGCTGATGTTTCTCCAGCCCTGCACAGTACCTGGCATGTAGGAGGTGATCAATAAATATGTTGAATATATTAATATAAAGTCTACTATCTGAGCTACTCAGGCTCATAATAAATACCAAGGGTTCTTTCTACTTGGGGCCGGGAGAGTCCTTGAGAAGGGGGTCAGCAGCCAGAACCCCTGCCCAGCCTGGTGAGGTAGAGAAGCCAGGGCCCATCACCAGAGGCCCCAAGAAAGCAAGGCAGGATTCAGTCTCCCTGCAGGGGGTGGCAACCCTGCCTGCCTCATGAAGGCTGTCAGGAGGGGAGTCCAGTGGGTACCTTGGTGGCCACTCTGTAGAGGCCCAAGACCGTGGCACCTTGCGCAAGCTGCCAGGCGGGGTGCACCCCAGATGGAGCTCTGAGGTGGACAGCCAGGCGCTGTCCAGCACCCAGGTGCAGCAGTCCACCCCGGAAACCAGCTGCTGAGTCCCGGGCTTCAGAGGATGGAGATGGCAAGTCCAAGGTCAGGGCCAGAGCTGCAGACCCTGCACCCAGAGGCTTCAGGTGCAGGGCAATGGAGACTGAGCCAGAGCCAGCGCTGGCCACCACACGCTGCAGTTCCAGGTGCAAGAAGACGTAGTAGATGCCAGCCTCGGCCACCACCAGCTCCTGTGTGTGCTCATCATAGCTCAGGCCCCGTGCCAAGAACACACCTTTCAAGCCAGGGTCACTGTACCAGTGCAGCGGACCTTCCTTCAGCAGTGCTGCGGGAGGAGGGGGGGGTGGTTATGCTGAGCAAGGCTGCGGGCAGGACACAGCCCTGGGGAGAGGTGGTGGGACTCTGAGTAGGAAAGAATTTCCCAGAGGGCGGTAGAGCTGGGGGATCAAAGGGAAGAAGCGAACCAAGGGAGGGGAAGGCTGTCAGGAAGAGGGAGGGGCAAGGACTCTAAGAGGTGTCCGGGTAGAGGGCGAGAGACTTCCAGGGACAGACACTTGCCTGGAGAAGGAAATGTAATGCAAAAGGGGATGGGGGCTAGGGCAGCGGACTCTTGGGGATAGGAGAGAAAGGGGTTTAGATAAGGAGGTGAGGGAAGTGGGGGGATGGAACAGAATGAAGGAGGGGACTCAGAAGGAGGAGGGGGAAGGGCAAGTGGGGTGGTCTCAGGAAGAGTGAAGAGAAGTGGTGGGGAGAAGAGTGAAAAGGGGGAGGGGAGGAGGGTCTCTAGAAGGAGGGAGGGAAAGAGAGTGGGAAGGATTGTGGAACTCCTAGAGCCTGTGTGAGGGACCAGACCAGGCAGAGATTTGGGTATCCAGCCCCAGGTCTGAGAGGGTGCAGATGGAGGTGAGCTTGAGGAGCAGAGGGAACCCAGAAGTCAGAGACACTGGTGAGGTTCAAAGAGGTGAGAAAACAGCTTTCAGAGAGTGAAGGGGTAGAGGGTCAAATTGAGTCAGAGGGAGGCCTCCAGCTTCCCCCAGACCCCTCCTCCTTAGCGTCCCACTCCCCAGGGGGACAGGGATGGCACAGGACACTCACCATCTCGGGCCACCAACTGCGCGAACACGCCTTCTCCCTGAGAAGGAAAAGTAGGAAGTGAATGAAGGGTCCCCCAACTGCCCCCGCAGCCCCTGAAAAGTGCCACCCCCACCCTGGCATCTGCTCAGGCCTTGAGCCTGCGCCCCTCCTTCCCCTACTGTAAAAGAACACACCAACACACACACACACCCCAAGTTGGGGGCTCAACCTGCCCCAACTCGTGGAGTCTGCAAGGACAGCACCCGCCAGGATTCAGGACAGAAAAGAAACGAGATCCCTCCAGGTGGCCTTGGAACAGGGTGGTCTCCAGAGGGAAAGGGGGACATCCCAGGAGTCCGAGAGTTAAGAAATAAAGTGTGGGTCCCCTCAATTGTTCGAAGTGCCCCTCAGCGTCCGCCATGGAGAAAAGGTCTCGACCGGGATGCAGATGGGGATACGAGATGAAAAAGGGTGGACCCCGAAGTCCTGAATAAAGAAGGATGCTCTCAGGGGCCCGAGAGGGTCGGCCCGTCGGCCCGGGGTGTAGGAGGGAGTCACCCCGGCGGTGCGAGATGGAGAAGGGGTCCCAAGTAGGGGCGCATCTCACCTGCTTGGAGTCGGGGAGGCGGGCGCTGGCGTTGGGAAGGAGCTCGGGGAGTCTCGAGTTGGGCGCGGGGCTGGCGCCGGACGAAGCGGAGCCACGGGGCACCACCCAGGCGCGGATGACGAAGGCGGTGCAGGTGGCGGCGAGCAGCAGCAGAGCTGTGCTTAGGGCCCAGGGCAGCGGGCGACAGGCGTGGCCGGGGGCTGCAGGCGGCCGCGGGGCCTCGGGGTCTGGGACGGCGTCCGAGCTGGAGCTCATGGCCGGCGGCAGGCGGCTGCAGCCGGGGCCCCGAGCTCCGCGCTTTATAGTGAATGCGGAAGCCTGGCTTTCCGGGGCGGAGACTTTGGGGATCCCAGCGACCGCCCCGTCCGACTGTTTCCTAACTTTCTGTTCTCTGGATCTCCGTTTCTCGCCTCCTTTCTCTCTCTCGCCCTCTAATCTCTGCCCCACCGTTTCTTCTTTCTCCCGAGTTCGTTCTCTCTCTCCCTCCCTCTCATTCTTACTCTCACTTTGAATCTGTGTCGCTTTGTCTCTTTCCCCTCCTTCTTGTCACTCTCACCCAGGCTCCCCCAGGGACCTCCAAAATCCAGCACTTCTGCAGAGGTGTCAGAGGACAGCCATGCCTCTGGGACCTTATGCTCTGGAACATAAACCCCCCCATCGGGACCCCGAGTGCCATATTCGGGGCCCTCTCCACACCCTCTCTCACCTTCTCCAGGACCTTCCCTGGCCTGCCCCCACCCACCCACGCACCCCCTAGGCTGCTTCCTGTCAGGAGCCTCCTGTGGACCCCACAAGGGGAAGGCTGGAGAGTCCAGGTAGAGAAATTCCCCTTGTAGGAAAGGGACACTTGAGTGAAGCTGAGGAAACTCAAATTTCCCTTTTTTCTCAGGCGGAGGCGGGAGGAGGAGCAGAGAAGCAGCCAAAACTCAACCCAAAAGAGGAAGCAACCCTGGATTGAGAGATGGGAAGAAAGTCCTAGGCTCCTATAGAAGCCCTGCCCTACCCAGGCCAGCCAGGAGGACACTGGCCAACTCCCTGACTTGCTACAGGCCTCACTTTCTCCTTGTGAAATGGGAAGTTGGACCTGGTAATTGGTCTTAGGCCTCTGCCAACAGGCCAGGAAATGCAGGGGGAATTTTGATTTCGGATGCTCAAAGTTCTTGCATTGGGTCTTGCTGGGGAATTACAGAAAGAAAAAAAACCATGATATTTGCTCATGTTGATGCACAGGTGCTAAGTGCTTCCGTTATGTGGGGTTCAAACCAACAGCAGCAGCTTCACATAGGGAGTTGTTAGCTATGCAAATTCTAGCACTGCAATCTATCAATGCTCTGGGAACAGAAAAAGCCCAGCAGTTGGTGTTTAAATGAGCCTTCAAGAGGATTCTGATGCTTGCCCAAGTTGAAGAACCCACCGCTTTGTATCAAGGTTGTTCCTTCACACCTGCAGTCCCTCTGACTGGAATATTCTTTCCCCACATCGGAATCAGCCTTGGTTCCAGCTATCCTTCTGGATAAAGATGATGAATGGAGCCTCTACTTTCACTCCCTTTTGAAATTCCGCTGCAGTGACAGTTCAGCGATTGTTTTAAAACCTGAAACAAAATTGTAAGCCAGCAAGGTGGAAAGCCACATACTATTTCCCTCTTGGAATTGTACCACCACCATCCCCAAAGTTCAGTTCCTGGTGACTCCTGCCAACTCCAAAGGAAATGTGATAAATGGCAGCTAAATAAAAGTTTGCTGACAGTAAATTCCCAAGAGAGACATCAGTTTTTCTCCTGTTAACCAAAAAATAAAAGGCCTTTCCAAGCAAGAGGCAACAGGCATTATTTGAAATAAAATTTAAAAAATAGCTATTTCAAGATGTACTGATTCAGGCAGAAGCCCAAATAGTGTTCCAAATAGGAGACAAAGGGAATGGGTATTTGTGAAAAGGGGAAGGGGAACAATTACATCAAAAGACAGAACACATTTGTATTGGAATAGGCAATATAACATAGTGATGTTAATTCTAAACAATGTGTTCAATTTTCAATCCAATAGTCATTGGTCCAGTAGTCATCACATCTGCTTTCTTTACAAACAGCTTTTTTTGGAAACAAGGTTGCTTCAGCCCAGACCAAAAGTTATTTTATCCTGTTTTAACATTCCAAAAGTTTGAAGCATAAGATGTACAAGGCAGTTCCTCTGGCCTGGCAGCTCTGGTTCCATTTTAAAGTGAATCCACTCTCTTTCTTTCTTTCTTTCTTTCTTTCTTTCTTTCTTTCTTTCTTTCTTTTACACTCTCCATCAAGGTAGAAAAGTAGATGTATGCTTTGTTTTGTTTTGTTTTTCTTCCTCCAGAGAGTGGAAATGGCAGTATTTCTAGTCAGAGGAACAGCAATAAATGATACTTCTAAATACAGGAATAGGAAGCAAGCCTGTGATCTTGAATACAGGAGCTAAAACTTCCCCACCTCAACCCTCACTCCACTCAGCATTGAGCCCCAGATGAGATGGTGCTAGACCCATCTCTGAGGTATCTGACCAACTCAGAAGAAAGATTTGAAGATACTGAGGCCAAAGGGCCCTCCCCTATATATCACTGCCATTCCAAGAAGCCAATCTGTTTATTATTAAGCCCTCACCCACAGCAGGCCACTGCCAAAGATTGCCTAAGATGACAAAAAGAACAAAACAGAGGAATTCAGAGAACACCAAAGGTCAACATCGCGACAACCCAAATGCAAGTTCCCCTCCCTCAGCCCTGTTACATCACCCATCAAGTTTCCTTACTAGCTGTTTCTGTCATCTGGAATATTTTTGTTTGTTTATTTACTTGCTTACAATTATTTTTCCCCATACAAGTGTTATCTTCTGAACAGGAGCATCTTCATCTGCCTTGTTTCCATTTTACTTCCAGTGCCTAGAAATTTGTAGGCCTCAAATACTATTTATTGAATGAATGGGCTCTAGAGATCAACAAACTGCAGTCCAAAAGCTATGAACTTTTTTGTTTGATTGCTTTTGGTTTTAAGTGGATGGAAAAAGTCAAAATAAGATTTCCTGATGTACAAATTACATGAAATTCAAATTTCACTGTCCACAAGTAAATTGGCACAGAGCCATGTTCCTTCATTTACACATTGTCTTATGGCAGCTTTTGCAATACTGCAGCAGAGCTGAGTAGTTGTGACAGAAATTGGCCCACAAAGCTCAAAATATTTACTCTCTCTGAACCATTTCAGAAAAAAAATTTGCTGCTTCCGTTCTCAAATTTCTTACTGTGGGCAAGCAGCTGCACCCCTCTGAGCCTCATTTTTTATATCTATTGGATGAAAATAATAGTAGATCTCAAAGGAGGTTGAGAGCTTGCTGTGAACAGTGACAGGCACATTGTAAGTTCCAAAAAAAGGTGACCTGTCATGGTCACTGAACTTTTTCTGTAACTCTGGTATGCCATTATCCCCAATATGTGAATGTAGAAACTGACTCCACAAGTTGAAGTCACTTAGCCAAGGAATCACAGTGGGTGTTCTGAACTCCTCTCCACACCAAGAGGCTTGGCATAGTCCTGTACACCCCCTCCCAGGACAGGAAACAAAATCTGGAAGCCTGGGGAAGGCTCAGGCCGCAGCCAGGGAGCACCATGACGCACTGTTGTGGTTGGGACATCTGAGCCAGGCAGCCCCGCCCACCGTGGAGCTGTCAGCATTACCGTCCTAGCACCTCCGTGCTCAGCTGTCTCCCTGAGGTCAGCGTGGGCCTATTTTCCTCATCTCTAGGGGTAGGGCGTGAATCCTCATGCTCACCGTAATAAGGCTTAAGGGAGGGATTGGGCAGGAAGCAGTTGAAGGGGGAAGCACCCCTCTTCCACCTCTGAGGCCCAATGAATAGGAATCTGCTCCAGGAGGTGTGCCTTGATTTTCCTAGAAAACCTCATCTCCTTTTCTCTGGTTTCCCCATTGCCCGCATCCCCGGCATGTGGCCTCCCTTGGTGTCAGCTTTACTGGTCTGGGTCCTCTGTCTCCCCCATGGCAGAGGCAAAGCCTAACAGAGAATGTTAGTGATGTTTGCTGAGTAAGAGCACAAGGAACTGAGCAAAGGACCAAACTGGGGGGGCAGGAGGGATATGAATTGAGAAAAAGAGAAAAGGGGAAAGGAAAGAATTGAGTGAGGTATGTGGGAGTGGTAACATGTTGAAGGAGGAATGAGGCACAGACAGGGGGACTGTGTTATCTACATTGTCTACGGTAGTCAAGTCCCTGGAAATATGGGTCCTAGTTAGGCCAGAAAAACACAGGCCTGGTTCATGTGCACACCCATGGTACTGTGTAAATGCTGCAAGGCATGGTGGTGCAAAATACTGAGGCTTTGTGGAGTTGGGGTACACCCCTGACTCTGGACTTGTGTGTTTCCAATATGATGTTATCTGTTCAGAGATGAGAAAATGGGGGTCCATGCATTCACAGGTGTGTTTCTGGTTGCGAAGCAGCAAATAGCACAAGAGTCTTCAAATCCCTGCTCTGCCTCTTGCTAGCTGTATGATTTTGAGCAAATTCTTTAACCTCTATGTTCCTCACTTTTCCCATTTAGGAAGTGTTGCTAACACCAGTAACCACCTCTTAGGATTATTGTCAAGAACAGGGAACCAAAGCAGCATTTGGCATACACTAAGTGCTTTGTTGGGTTAGCCGTCATGGCTGCCAATGGCACAGACAGTCTGGTGGCTCTGCGTGATTGCGTGCAAGGATTGATCTTGTGAATGAACAACCAGGATCCAAAAATAATTGCGGACATCTATGGCAAAACTGTTCAAATGAAAATAGCCAAAACTGTCATTGAAAGTAAAATCATCAAGTTGTTGTTTGAAAATCGGTTCAATAATCACAGGTGTGAGAGTGGAGTCATCTCTTTTGGGTTCAATAGAAACCTCTAAGGGTTAAGAAAACAAAGTGCTACCTATAGAATGTGGGGTTTGTTTCAGCATAGTGCATTTCAGGAAGGTAGATAAGAAATGGGCTTCGAGAATTGGGACCTTATGCTGTTGTACTTTCGCCCACTTGCATTTTCCATGTTACTGTTTTGTTTTCTTTTGTTTTGCTTTTTATTAAGCACGGAATCATGGTCAAGTGCGACGAAGAAAGAAACCAGTGGCCTGAGCTATTTGTAAGAGAAAATCTTTAGTATCAGTGACATCAAAGACAGGAAATTCCATTTCCCTGATAAGGACAGTGAAGTAATACAAAGATGGGGAACACCCAGGCAGACCAGGGCAGGGCCTCAGGGATCCCTCAGAGGGGCCCCTCATGAGAAGCCAGCTCACTCTGCTGGGAAGCAAGCCAGCCTGCCCTAGGACGGAAATCTCAGCAGGGCTACCACCTGGAAGGGACTCTCCAGCTCACCCAGAGGCAGCTGCCACACAGACAGGTATAAGACACCCCTATCAGGCCATGAAATTATAGAAACCAAAACAGACACACCACACATACAGACACATATCTGGACACATAATTACAGATACACAAGAGCGGCCACCAAAGCTAGCCAACAAGCACACAGCAGGACACTCAGATAGACACAAAAGGTACATATTTCAGGGCAAATACATCAAGCATATGGAGAACAGAACAGTCGCACACATACCAAAATACACTTGGAGATGACACAACACAGGCTGAAACAGACACCCAGAGACAGTCATACATAGATAACAAGACCGGTCACCCAAGCTAGCCACCAGCAGACACAAGGACACACCCACGACCATAGTCACACATATCCACAAACACATAGCCTCAGAGAGACTCAAAACACTCTGGGGTGGGCAATCAGAGACACAGCAGGAAGACCTGGAGAGACCATCCAGACACTTGAAATAAAGACACAAAATACAAGGGAACATAACCAAAGAAACCCAGGCTTCTTTCCCAGTGGAGACCCAGGCTCCCATCCTTCAAACTGCCCAACACCGCCACCTCCTAGAGCAGACCCAGGCTCTTCTTCTGGGAGCCCGTCCCTCATTCCTTAAGGAACCTCTGGGTCCCTTTTCTTGGCGGCAGCACCCAGTGTAGGCCGTGGGCGCCCCCTGGTGAACCAGACGCCTCAGCCCAGAGATGTACGGAGTTGGTGAGACGAGGTCTAGGCTGAAAGGAGGAAAAGGCGCTTCTAGGTCTTCCGCTTCGAATGCAAAGCCCACAGAACAAGGAGAGTGGTCCGGGACGGGGAAGTGGGGAGATGGTAGATGGGAGCCCGATCAGACAGGGTCTTTGGCGCGGAAACAGAGCCGGGTTTAGCAATGTAGGAAGGAAGACCCTCACACGCCCCTACTTCACAGTTCCTCGTCGGAGACCAGCGAATGCTGCAACTAGGTCCCAAGAAGTTAGAGTGAGACCAAAGGTGTATTCCCATTGATCCGCGCCCGACCAATGAGTCATGGCGAGGGGACCTGGCGGGTAGAGGCAGGGCACTTTGACTCAGAGGGAAAGATTCCTGCCCGCGCAGCAATGGCTCTCAGCCAGAAAAAGACCACCATGGAATCGCCCAAGTTGTGGAATGCCCAGCACGGAGTTACCACCAACTCCAGCGTGACTCTGACAGCGGAACCCTGAAAAAGTTGGGCCCGCCCCTTCCAGGGATGACCCGGGTCTCCCAAGCCCCGCCCATTCCCCCGCCACCACATCATCTCCAAGCCCCGCCCAATTTTCCCGTTATCAGACTCGCAGTCCCTCCCACTTTCCTGTGACTCTCCTTAGGCTCCACCTACCTTCTAGCAACGAGCCTCCCAGGCCCCACCCACTCCCAGTCTCATCCACTTTCCAGTTCTCTCTAGGCCCCGCTCGCTTCCCCACCGTTAGCTTTTCAGGCCTGCCCACTCTCCAGTCCCGCCCACTTCCCGTCATTCTCCCTAGGACCTGCCCACCTCCCCAGCCAACAGCTTCTCAGATCTCGCTTGCTCTCCTGCCGCATCCACTTTTCTACTTCTCTTCGTTTAGCACCACCCTCTCCCCAGGCTCCGCCCTTCTATGTTTCCTATCTGAAATCCTCGCTCCTTTTTGGATTCCACCTTTCCAGAGCGCTGTGTCTTCATTCCAGTCCAACCCCTGAATCCATTCCTATCCCTAGTCTAACTTCCTGGGAACTTCGCGGTCTGTGGATCTGACCACTTTTGTCTTGTTACTTTAGACCCTTCCCCTTTTGTGCCGCCCTATCTTCTTCCAGGCCCCACTCACACTATAAAGACCGTACCCCAACATCGTCAAGTTCCTGGAAAATGGAGTAGGAGAGGCCTCAGTTTCTCTGCTCTGCTCTTCCACGGAAAGGCGCATCCCTCTTGGCTGTCTAAGTCGTCGGCAGCCGTCCGTCTCGAGAGACGATGGTGTAGCTTCTTCAGAGTCTATCTGCACCGCCAAGAATGGCTGTGCAGTCCGACTCGGGAGTGACATGGTATCTGTCTCCTCCCGTGTTGAATCGACATCTTGCGATGACGCTGAAGCTACAGAGCCTGGGCAGGGTAATATGGAGGGTCTGCTGTTGCCCATGCAGCAGACCCCCCCTCTCTTCGCAGCTGAAGGGTCCAAGGGAAAGACGGAGTCGATACAGCTTGGGTTCAGGTGCGCCGCAGGAGTTGCCGGTGTTGACTACAACGTCAAACCGCCTTAGGGACTCCGGCTCCGGATTTTCTGTCGGGGTTTACTTCCTTAGCCTTTCCCCTGAAGAGGTATGCCGCAAGGCAGCGGAGGTTTTTTGGAGTCAGAGTTTTCCTTCTCTGATGTACCCTGACTGGAAGATCGAACCAGCGACACTTAGCTCGCAGGCCGACGCTCAATCCACTGAGCTAAACCAGCCAGGGCAAGGCTGTCTAAGTGCTGCCCTACAATGGGACCCTATCTCCGCCCACGGTGGTCTTCACTACCCCAGCCTGCCTCTTCCCGCTGTTACTCTGCGGGACACGAGAGCTCTAACACCAGTCTGGGTGGGTACGCCCACACCGTTTCTCCCCTTCAACCGGTAAATTTACCACATAGGGTGTTAGTCCTGCTTGAGATGGTGATCTGGTTAGCAGTGCCTATGGGGGGGGGGACCCACGCAGGTCACTCCCTTCCCATCTGCTGCCACACTTCTGCACCAACAAGAAGTTGGTGGCTTTGAACATGTTATGTCTACTGCTGAGCAGTGAACCCCTTCCCACCAGCTTTGAGCCCACATCCCGACACTCATGAGGCTGTGGAGGGGTCTACCTGTAGGTCTTTATCCAAGGCTAGATTGAAGCTGTGGTGTGGGGCTTCTCATCTTTGTGTTCATCGCAGATTTCTGGGATGTCTGGATCAATGTATTTGTGTAAATGGGAGAGAAAGGGATTCCCCGAAAAAGTGACTTTTGTGTGTTTACCTGTCTTCCTGGGTCCTAATGCTGGGGTCAGCAACTATCTGTGCGATCTTTTTCTCTTCTTTCTTTCTTTCTTTCTTGTGTGTGTGTTTTGTGACTTTATCTTCTCCCTTCAACCATTTTTTTCTTTCACAATTTTATTTGCTGTATGTCTTTTTAAATTGAATTTATTAGGGTAAAATTGGTTAATAAAATTATATTGTTTTCAGGTATACAATTCTATAATACAGTACACCTGCTGTATGTCTTTTTGAGTTGTGTGCCTGGGTCTGTGTGTCTGGGGTAGTCTGTGTTGTATTTATACCCATGTGAGTGTATGATTCCGTGTTTGTGCTTCTGCATGAGTATTTTGTGTGTGTGTGTGCACATCTAGGTCTGGCTGTGTCTATATTGGAGTCTGGGTGTAGAGTGTATCTTTGACTCCATGTGTGTGTGTCTCTTTGGGTCTCTGTGTTGTGTTGTATTGGCTTGGGGGAGGTATATTTATTGTGGGTGACTCATGCATGCACTTGGTCTATGGGAGTCTATGACCATGCATCTGGGTTGGGGGTGGAGCCAATGACATTTGTGTAGCTGGGTGTGCGTTTGGGTCAATATGGGTCTATGTGTATTGTGAGTATGTTGTTGCACTGGGTGTCTATGTGTGTATATAGAAATCTTTATGTCTCGGTCAGACTGTATGGTTGTATTGTGTATGTCAGACTCTGTGTGTGCACGTATCTGTGTGGCCTGAATTTTCCTGGGGTCTAGATGTGTGGCTGGTATATGCCAGCCCCCTCAGCTCCCCAGTGGGCAAAGCTAGTGACTAAAGCCCTCTCCCTGGGGAGGGGAGACCAGGCTGGACACTAGCTTTGCCCTCCTAGCCCAGGAAGGGGGTTGGAGGGTGTCAGGAACTGGGTTCCAACTGCGTAGCTCCACCAAACTTCAGTAGGCAACAGAATGACAGGATGCAGAGAGGAGAGGAGTGGCAGGCCTGGAGGTAGGCTCTTAGGGTGGATGGTCCTGATGGAGAGCCTGGCACCTGCTGGAGACAGACACCCCTGCCCCTCCTGACTTCAGAATGGCAGTGTCAGGGACCCTGGACCCTGCTCACACACATTTACACCAATATCTCCCAGATCAACCAGCTGCAGAGCTATAGATATAGGCATGAACACACACACACAGACCTCAAACACAATCACACACACACCAGCACAACCCACACATCTATGGACACACATGCACAATCCACACACACACACAGATCACAGAAAAGAGTACATATACTCACCCAGGTGCACCACAAACACCTATTCACATAACACATACACATAAGGCATGATCTGTACACACACCAAGCACATTGCCAAGCACACAGGTGTACATGCCAGGACACAACACATATGCACACTTCCAAAAACACATGGCCACATACATGCAAAGGCATCAAGACTTGTACACACCAAAAAAGACACAAGAAGTTTCATGCCAATTCACAGCTACATAGAAATACACATACACCAAGAAATGAATATTTACATACATTCATATAGTCACACTAGAGAATATACATTCTCAGAGATATATTCATGTAGCAGGTTACATAGACATAGATATCCATAAACACCTCCACATGCACACATACACATTCACAGATGCAAAGACACAGCCACAATCATCCACACACATGCATACATCAGGACACACACATATAATAAGAGTGAGCTCTTCCATCCTTGTCCCCTCATTATCCTAACCCCTTACCTACCTCATCCACAGGACCCCATCCATGAAAGTGTCCCTGGGACTCTGTCCTCCTCTGGCCTTCTGGCCAGATTATTCTCCCTTCACAGTCTTCCCACATTCCCACCACATCCAGATATGAAGACACAGGGAGGATAAACTGCCCAGAATGCCTAAGGGGAGTAGTAAGCCTTAGGTGACTGGTCCATGAATAGGGTCTTCCCCGCCCCTTTGCAGTCAGCACCCCCACCATGCTGAGAGGGGTCTGCTAGTACCCCACATCCGAGGCTTCTTTTGTGATGACACCACCATCAAATACTCCCTGGTGGCTCATTACATTGTTGAGAACTCAGCACTCTTCTTCATGTGGCCTCCTTCATGTCCATCTTCATGGTAAGGAGCTGGCCACACTCACTCCATGCAGTGATGTGCCACAGGCAAGCTTCAGCCCTTTTTCTGACAAAGTGAGAAGCCTCAGCCATTACAGGCCTAAGGCAGGAAGAAGTACCACCTCTTTACCTAATGAAATGGGAAATTTTGCTGCTCATTGGCATAGAAAAAAATTTTTTCCTTGAGGAAAAGGTAAGGCTTGCTGACATAGAATAGAGGAAATGCCAGCCTCTCTGCCTTAGGCATGGAACAAGAAGAGTTCACCCCCATCCCCCAGTGAAGAAGGAAGCCCCATTCCTTATATGCATAAAGCAGGAAGCAGTCCTGACCTGTTTTGACAAGTTGGGAAATATCCCCCTTTCAAACACAGAGGGAACATTCTGCCTCTTTCTTCTGGTAAAAAGGGAAGTCCCACCATTTTCAGGCATTCAGGAGGAAGTCTATCCTTTTCTCCTGGTATAACAGGAAGCCCCACCCCTTTTAGACATGTGACAGAAAACCCTGCCTATGACTGACATAAACTAAGAAGATGTCCAACCACCCCTTTTCCTGATATAATAGGAAATTCCACCCCTTTCAGATAAAGAACAGGAAATCCTGCTCACATATGACATAAACCAGGTGCCATCCCATCCCTATTCCTAGTGTAACAGGAAGTCCTGCCCCTTTCAAATATGGAACTCCTGCCAATGATTGAAAAAATAGGGGGATGTCCCACCTCTTTTCTTGGTGAAATGGGAAGTCATGCTCCTTGCCTTGTAAAATAGGGAATCTTGCTCTTTCCCAGCATACGGGTGAGAGAAGGCCTCACTGTGCTGTGTGTAAGATGAAATGAAAAGCCCGCCCTTGCACCTTCTTTAATGGGAAACCACAACCTCCTTTCAATGTGAAGAGGGAAATGCGACCTAGCTGAGAAAAAGAGTTGGGGATTTTCTATTCTTATTGCTCCCTACCCTCCCCCCCACCTCCCCACCTCAGAAGTGATTCCTCCCCACTCCACTCTCACCCTGCAGATCAGGTTGGGAGAGATGATCAGAGTCCAAGGCTTGTGGCCGAGCTCACCAGCTTTCAAGAGCAGCACCTACAAGGCCATGATCTACAAGCAAATGGGAGCCTTTGTGCTTGGTGGCATGGCCAGCTGCTCCCTGACCAACATCGCCAAGATGACCACAGGTAACCAAGGCCCCACTTCCTGGCTGTGGGCCTACCTGACTGGGCCTTCTTTAACTGCAAGAGTGACTATATCACCAATTACACTTGCACCAGACACCCTGAAGACGTCCTCAATGCCAGGCAAGTGGGCAGCTGGGGAGAAGAACCCAGGAAGCATCCACTCCTCACCCCAACTGCAGCTGATGTTAGTCCTCCCCCTGCCCATCTCCCAGAAAACCCTTCTATTCTGAGCATGCCTCTTTCAGGGTGTACGCCATGGTGCATCAGATGGCAAGTGTTGGTGGGAGGCAGGCCACACACCCGTCAAGGTCAGAGAATGCTCCATTGTCCCCTGCCCCACTCCACCCCATGCTTGGAGCCAGCAGTGCCAGGCACGGCTTCCATAGAGCTTGTGTGGGTCCCCTGGAGCTGGGAGGGCAAGCATGGGGTGGGCCTATCCTCTCTTAAGGCTCATTCAGTGTCCCTGTCCCACAATGACAACTTCCAGAAGTCTCCTCTTCCCTGCAGCTGGAGACGGCCTGTGCCAGGCTAGTCCATGGCCAGGAATGGGTTCTGCCAGGAGCAGGGGGTAGGGAAATCAGATCCAACCGAGGTGTAGGTCTGAAGTCTGGGTAGTGAGGTGGCCAGAGAAGCTGGGGAGAAGGAAACCCTCTGGGAAGGAGCCGATGACCCATGCACCCAGTGGACAAAGAGAGCTTAGATTCCACTGGTAGAATTGGATCACACACATGGGAGCCAGCTCCGAGCATCCGCACAACATGTTGGACAGATACAATGACACAGACAGAGGCTTGGCCATGGAGCATGTGACACTCACACGGATGTTTTTTCACACCAGTGACCCAGCAACACTTCTTCCTGACAAGTAACACAGTAACTTATTTAAAAGACCAAGTAACAAAGTAACTACAGCTTCTGTTGTGATAAAAGATCAGCGTCTTTGAAGCTGAAATGTAAGGTTTCTATCCCAGCCTCAACTGTGTGTGACACTGCATGAGACACTCATACTCCTCCTCAGGCCTTCATTTTTGCATCTGTAAAATGGGCATATAAACAGCACCTGCTTCCTAGGGTTATGGTTTCATAAGTTAAAACATAAAGAAGCTGATACACTCAATGTACTTAGAATAGGATCTGGCCTAAATGTGACTATTATCTTTAACAATAGGCAAAACAGGCTCTCTGTCCTCCAGGGTGGATTGGTGGCTGGGGTGTGTGTCAGCAATGCCTCAAGGTACACAGGTTGTATAGCAGTGTGGCCCTCTACAGGGCAGAGAGGAGGCAGGCCTTTCCCCGAGTTTGCGGATCTTGTAAAGAAAGGGCAGTCAAGTTTTTGAGAACGTACTGGGTCTCCCTGAATTCCTATGCCTTGAGTATTCTTCAAGTCCCCATACCTAATTTTTCCCAGACACACACAACAGCCACTTTCTCATTCTTCCTTGCTAGTGTCAAGGAAGTAAAATTAACCTGTTATTATTAAATGTATTTTTTAATTTATAAATGATGTATTATAGAACTGTACACTTGAAACCCATATAATTTTATTAACCAATGTAACCCCAATAAATTGAATTAAAAAATAATTTTTTTCTGTTTTTCATTTCAAAATCAGGAGCCCAACCCCTGCTCTTTAAGGACTCCCTGCTGAGCCTGGCCTAGGTAGATTGAAGATCTGGTGCTGGCAGGAGGTGGGAGTTCTAGGCCATAACAGGGGCCTACCTACAGGGGCTCACCCAACTGCTTGGGAAATCATCCAACATAAAGTTCTTACAATTATGGTGTCAGGGGCCACAGCCAATACCTTCTTTAGATGCTGAAATCCATTTCCATACAAAATTGGCAAGATGAATGTCCTGCCTTACACCATGGCCGCCCAGGATCAGATAGGCAGAGGGGTGCATAACTGCAGCCCCAGGGTGAATGAGACAGATGTCCACTCCTGGGGCTTCAAGGTGCCTGCCCTCCTCTCCAGCTCTATGTGCAGGCTGGCTTCTGGGGATGGAAGACCCTACTCTTATGGCCCACCATCCAGCTCCTTTTCTTCTCCCTGGCTCTGTTCACTGGCTACAACTGGATCTTGGACTATTTGCACCACCCCTATGATATGGTCTTCAGATTCCTGTAAGGAGCCTTGATGGCTTTCTGGGTGGCAGGTAATGCCATGGGATGCATGGGTGCCAGGGAGGGTCTGCTTGCTGGGGAGCCATGGGTATACCTGGCACTCTTCACCTCCAAGAATGAGAGGCCAGACTGGGGTGGCGGCAGCCATGGGGTGCAGATGGCATCAGCTCACCCTCAACCCCTCCCCATGTTATCCTTGTAGGTTTTCTAATACTCTGGTCTTTTTACATCTCCAGCAATGCCGTCCCAGCAGGTGGCTAGAAAGCCACCTGCCCCCTGCTCTCCAATCTTTTCCCCCTTACCCTCCTGCTGGATCCCCACCCCCCACACTGAGATCTGTCAGGGAGCCCAAGTTGTGCTTTGATGCAGAGAAAGGTAGAGGGCACCCCCTGCAGGGCCTGTACTCTCCAGGGAGCTAGCCCCTTCAGGTGAGGTGATTCAGGAAGCTCTGTCCCTCTGGAAGTCAGACCATACCCCAAATTGGCCCTGCCCTGGTGGGGTGACACACGAAACCTGTTTTTATGACTCATAATATATTAAAAAATTAAGAAATGCCAACAGAGCATTTATGAAATGTTGATGCATATTAACATGAATTGGTAGACCTATTTCAGACTGGGTGTCATGTCTCAGGGATCAATTCTAAGAATTACATTGGGTGACAACCTCAAAAGTCTATCAATATTAGGGTTTCTCTGTCTCAGCGCTATTAACATTGACGTTTGGGGTTGAATAACTCTTGGCTGCAGGAGCCATCCTATGCACTGTAAGGCTGTTGAGCAGCACCCCTGGCCTCCACCCACCTGATGCCAGTAGCAACTCCAATCAATGTGTAATGACCAAAAATGGACAGGTCTGGTCCCATAGTGGGGGCAAAACAACTCCAGCTGAGAATTCCTAGGGTAGGGGGTTCCATTGACACCCCCCTCCTCATGGAACTCTACATTCCATAACCATCTGACTACTGTGGTTCTAGTGTTACAAGAAAGGGACCAGGCCCACAGCAGGTCTGCCTCAGGCCGGACTGAAACGTGTGGGTTCTTGACTTCAGGTAGGAAAGATTTTACAACACAAGTCCAGGTGATTTTGAAAGTTCATTTATTAAAACTGGAGAGAGATGAGGCAGTGCTCTGCTTTGGCTCCCTAGAAATGTTATAGGAAAGAAGTGAGCTCACTGGAAAGTCCGTGAAAATGCGGGCCTTGAAGACAGGTTCAGACTGTTAGCCAAGGACAAGCTGCTGCTGCCCTCTGCTCCCCAGGTTGCAAGTCTCGTGGGGACCCTTAAAGTTTAGGAGATGCGTGCCTGTCAGGGAAGAAAGGCATGGGCATGCTCCAGAGAAAACCTGCCCTGGGTCTTTGTTTTGAGGGTTCTTATCTGTTTTATAAAGGTGGAAATGTTAGAGGAGAGTCTCAAAGAATACCAAAATGAGATTCATTCCCTGACTTCATCCATCCTTGGGTGTGGTTAGCACAAACGGCACTAACTGGATTTTACGCTGTTTACCTTCTGGTTGGAGAGAAGTGTAAATCATTTACTCTTTTTTTTCTTTTTTCTTTTTTATTGAATTTATTGGGGTGACATTGTTTAATAAACTTACATAGGTTTCAGGTGCACAATTCTATAATGCATTGTTTGTATATTGTATTGTGTGGTTGCCACTCCAAGTCAAGTCTCTTTCCATCACCATTTATCCATCCCCCTATACCCTCTTCTACCTCTCCCCTTTCCCTCTGGTAATTACCATACTGTTGTCTGTGTCTGTGAGTAGATTTTGTTTTTGTTTTGCTTAACCATTTTCCCTTAAATGTCCTTGGTTAGGGAAGCTAGGATTTTGCAATTTACTAGGTGGCGGCGCACCTGAAGCCAAGCTGTATTGACTCCGTCTTTCCCTTGGATCCTTCAGCTGCGAAGAGAGGGGGGGTCTGCTGCATGGGCAACAGCAGACCCTCCATATCACCCTGCCCAGGCTCTGTAGCTTCAGCTTCACTGGAGAGGACACTCCAGCGTCATCGCAAGATGTCGATTCAACACGGGAGGAGACAGATACCGTGTCACTCCCGAGTCGGACTGCACAGCCATTCTCGGCGGTGCAGATAGACTCTTAAGAAGCTACACCATTGTCTCTTGAGGCTCTGTAGCTTCAGCTTCACTGGAGAGGACACTCCAGCATCATCGTAAGATGTCGATTCAACACGGGAGGAGACAGATACCGTGTCACTCCCGAGTCAGACTGCACAACCATTCTCGGCGGTGCAGATAGACTCTTAAGAAGCTACACCATCGTCTCTCGAGACGGACGGCTGCCGACGACGAGGTGGCTGTAAACTGCTTGGCCACTTAACAAACTGTCTCCATACTCCACTTGGCCTGGCTAACTAATCTGTCTCACTAGGATGCTGCATATATTTAAATGGAATGGAGAGAGAAGGTGACTCACAGTTGCTGGGGGGTCACCCTGGTTTATACCATATGATCTAACAGGAATTTATTCTGGAGTCCAATCTGAGCTAGGGGTCTAGCTCAATTGTTTCTCCCAGTGAATTAACACAGGGATTCTCAGCAGTATTGACATCTGGGGCCAGTTAAGTCTTTGGTGAGGGGAGGAGAGAGACTATCTTGTGCGATGTGGATCTTTCACCCCATCCACCCCGTAGATGCCAGTAGCACACACACAACCACCATCCAGGCATGATAATAAAAAATGTATCCAGATAGTGCTATGTCCCCTGGAGGGCGGAATTGCCCCCAACTGAAAACCACTGGTTAAAACTAAAGGCTGCTGGTGCATGTGAAGTACCAGCCAAAGAGCTGAAGTCGCTGACTCAGCTGCCTACCACCCCACAGTAGCCGGAAGCCCTGGGAGGTGAGGAGGCTCCTGGGACGACAGAGCTGGAAGCTGCCATCAAAAAAGGGTCTAACCTTCACGCAAGGGGCAGCACAGGAAGTTTTGTCCAGCCCCTGATAGTAATTGTAATACTGAGAGCTACAGTTTATTGTTTACTCTGTCTGAGGGGAGACTGAGGCCATCTTGCTCACTGGGTCATCTCATCCGACCTTCCCAACCAGACTGGGGATTGGGCATTCCTGACTGCCTATCTTGCAGATGAGAAAATTCAGCCACAGAGACTCAAACCTGGCCACACAAGGTCATAGGGCCAACGAGAAATGTGAAAGGTAGGGTAATAGCTTGTAATAAATTATAACACTGGAGCAGAAAGGTGCCAGTCTGGATAAAGCAAGGCAGTCCCCCAAAGCTCACTATATCGTGTCCCAATGTGAAACGCAGCTATAAGTCTTCCTCTTTGATGTTCCACCCCAGACAAGGCTGGGGTGACCCTGCCTGCTACAAACCCAAAGCCCGAACGAAGTGTCCAGGGGGAACGCAGGGACCCCTCAAGCCTCCATCAGCTTCCACAAGCAACCCCAGTAAAACACGGAAGAAACATCGTGGTTTTACTGACTGCGTAGCTTCAAGACAAGTCCTCTTGGAACCGACCGTTCTCCCCCTCCCCCAAAATAAATCGCAAATCCGGAGCCCCAAGATTGACCCCTCTAGGAGCCCTCCCAGTAATGAACAAGGGTTCTGGCGAATGGTACAGAAATGGAATGGGGAGGAAGGCTGCAGACAGACAAACTGAGGCAGGGCCTGCCGGGCCAGGGTGGGGTGTGTTGGTGGGAAGCAGGATCTCCCGGCTGCTTGTTTACCTGGCGTCTCCCTTCCCCCGCCCAACCTCTGCAAAACCCAGGTCGCCAGCCCTGGCTGGGGCGGAGAGGGGTGGGAGTAGATGGTACAGATAGCGCCTGACCGGTCTGCCACCACTGCCAGGGGCGGGTCGCTGGACAAGCAGCTTCCTCCACCCCCGCCCCCTCTGTCCTGGGCGGGACCAGGGGGTGGAGCGGGCCGGTGACAGACCGTGACGCGAGCCCGGTCTTCTCTTATAGAGGCACCCGGGGGAGGGGGGAGCGCAGGGACCGTGCTTCGTCGTCGCTGCCACCACCACCACCGCGTCCACCTCCCGCCTCACCACCACAGCTCCCAGCATCACCGCCACCGCCGCTGTGTTTACCACCAGCGCCACTGCCATGCGCGAGATCGTGCACCTGCAGGCCGGCCAGTGCGGCAACCAGATCGGGGCCAAGGTGCGCGAGGGACCGGGCCCCGGGAGGCGGCAGAGAAGAGCAGAGCTGGGTCCTTGAACTCCGCGGAGCTCCCCTACCTTGGGCCCTTTGGCAGACGGGTCCACAGGAGACCAGCACCCCTAGGACAATGGGGGAGGGGGCGCAGGGGCAGGGCCAGGCTGGGAACAAAGAGGCCGATATGGGGTGGGGCCCAGCCTTCTCTCTGCTGGCCACAGCTGGCTTCTCAGCTGGCCCACTGTCGCCTGCACAGGAACCAAGAGTCCCAGCGTTTCCCCGCCGCGGCTGCAGCCGGAGTGCACTGATTGACCCCAGCATTCTAGGCTGGCGTGGTGATGGCTTCACCCCGCCCCCACCTCTTCCTTCTTGCCGTTTCAGCCCTGCCTCCCCACCATGCCTCTAGGTCCCCCGTTCAACTTGCTGGGAGACAGGGGGCAGCCAGGGAGGTGGTTGGGGGTCCTGAGCTGGGAAGATGGCGGTCAGGGCAGTCCTGGATCCCCTCTCCCACTTTTGGTTCTTACCACCACGACCACTACCCCTTTAGTTCTGGGAGGTGATCAGTGATGAGCATGGCATCGACCCCACGGGCACATATCATGGGGACAGTGACCTGCAGCTGGAGAGAATCAACGTATACTACAATGAGGCCACAGGTAGGGTGGAGGAGCACCTTGGCACCTTGAAGAATAGTGGCGGGGAGGGGCAGGGAGGAGAATGCATGCTAGTTCCTGGCACTCATCCCAGCTGACCTCCATCTGCTTCCCTGCAGGAGGAAATTATGTACCCAGAGCCGTGCTGGTGGACCTGGAGCCAGGCACCATGGACTCAGTTCGCTCTGGCCCCTTTGGCCAAATCTTTCGGCCTGACAACTTTGTGTTTGGTGAGTCCGGGGCATGGAGCACAAACAGGGAAGTCCCCCTATTCCTTTTACTTCTAAATGCTTGGTGAAAAATCTCCACCATGGGCCCCACAGCCCAGTGAGGGAGGCGGCCATGGCAGTCAGGGCTGTGATGACAACATGCAGGCCACTGTGGGAGTCCAGGGGAGACATCTGATACAGGGGTGGGGGGTGGAAGTGGGGGTGGATGGGTAAGGAAGGCTTTTTGCACACACATCCCAGCTCTGCTACTTCATGCATTCTACAAATTATTGAGCACCTACTTCATGCCAGGCCCTATGGTATCACCTGGTGATAAAGTTGAGAGCAAAACAGACAAAGCTCTCTTCTCCCCTGGAGCTGACATCCTGGTGGAGGGAGGTGGGATGACAATATAAATAAGTAAAGCTCAGGCACTGATCCAGTCATCTGGGTGACATTGGGCTGGCTCCTCAGTCTCTCTGTACCTGTCTCTTCGTCTTTAAAATAGGGATTATAAAAAAATCTACTTCACAGGGTTGTGAGGCTTAAAGCCATTAAAATGTGTAAAGAATTTAGACCAATGCCTATCACAGAGGAAAAGGTAAAGAAGCATTTGTTGTTGTTTTCATTATCATTATTATTATTAATGTCCCAGCCTAAAAGATGATTAGGGCATTGAAGTCAGGAAAAATGAACAAAGCAGAGAGAACAGCTGGAGGGGGGCAAGGATGGAAGCAGAACAATTAATAATAATAACAAAATTATATCATATATGATAATTTTGTTATTATTATTCAGCTGCTAGGATGGCTGGAAGGAGCTGACTGGGCTCTTCCCATAACTGCCTGTGTGTACCCTTCCCTTCCCTCTTCAGGCCAGTCTGGAGCTGGCAACAACTGGGCCAAGGGCCACTACACAGAGGGTGCAGAGCTGGTAGATGCCGTTCTGGATGTGGTCCGGAAGGAGGCTGAGAGCTGTGACTGCCTGCAGGGCTTCCAGCTGACCCACTCGCTGGGCGGAGGCACAGGATCCGGGATGGGCACGCTGCTCATCAGCAAGATCCGGGAGGAGTTTCCCGACAGGATCATGAACACCTTCAGTGTGGTGCCTTCGCCCAAGGTGTCAGACACTGTGGTGGAGCCCTACAACGCCACGCTTTCTGTGCACCAGCTGGTGGAGAACACCGACGAGACCTACTGCATTGACAATGAGGCCCTCTATGACATCTGCTTCCGCACACTCAAGCTGACCACGCCAACCTATGGGGATCTCAACCACCTGGTGTCCGCCACCATGAGTGGGGTCACCACATGCCTGCGTTTCCCGGGCCAGCTCAATGCTGACCTGCGCAAGCTGGCCGTGAACATGGTGCCCTTCCCACGCCTGCACTTCTTCATGCCCGGCTTTGCCCCACTGACCAGCCGGGGCAGCCAGCAGTATCGGGCCCTAACGGTGCCAGAGCTCACCCAGCAAATGTTTGATGCCAAGAACATGATGGCTGCCTGCGACCCTCGCCATGGCCGCTACCTGACTGTGGCAGCTGTGTTCCGGGGCCGCATGTCCATGAAGGAGGTGGACGAGCAGATGCTGAGCGTGCAAAGCAAGAACAGCAGCTACTTCGTAGAGTGGATCCCCAACAATGTGAAGACAGCAGTGTGCGACATCCCACCCCGTGGCCTAAAGATGGCCGCCACCTTTATCGGCAACAGCACAGCCATCCAGGAGCTGTTCAAGCGCATCTCAGAGCAGTTCACAGCCATGTTCCGGCGCAAGGCCTTCCTGCACTGGTACACAGGTGAGGGCATGGATGAGATGGAGTTCACTGAGGCCGAGAGCAACATGAACGACCTGGTGTCCGAGTACCAGCAATACCAGGATGCCACAGCTGAGGAGGGCGAGTTTGAAGAAGAGGCTGAAGAGGAGGTGGCTTAGGACCACCTCATTTACTTCATGCCTGCCCCCACCCCTGCTAGGCTCCTTACTTTTGACCCCTCAGAACCCCTCTTGGGCCCTGAGAACCTGGCATCACCTCTAAGTCTGGCTCACCTCTGACCCTACAACTTTCACTCCACCCCTGACCTCAGCTGACTGCTGACCCTTGAGCCCCACTTCGCCCTACATTCAACTCCATGAACCCTGTTTCACCCCAACCTCTCCTTCACCTTTGACATTTCCCATGAATCCAGTACACTCCCAGAACAAGAAGCCCCAGTTTACTTTTGACTCCCCTCCCACCAAGCATCCCTTCACTTCCAACCTTGCCTCACCTTTGACCCCTCAAGCCCACCTACTCTCTGACCTTGCCTTTTCTCTGGCTCCTGTAAGCACCCTACTTCATCCCTGAACTCAGTCCTCTCAGCTCCAACTGACCTTGGCTTTCCAGGGATGGTGAGGGGCTGCTGCAGGAGGAGAAGAACCTTGGATCATGTGGACAAGAGATGCTGTGCCCCCAACCCTCCCCACCTCCTCCCCTCTGCCTCACCCTCAATAAATAAATTGTCCTGCCATGCTTCTGCTGAGTGCCTTTTCCATCTCCCTGTGGGAAGGCCAACAGGATAAAGGTGGGCTCTGAAGGGACATCTAGTCTGGGGTAGGAGTAGGAGGTAGAAATTCTGGAGTCAGACAGACCAGGCTATGTCACTAATTGTGTGGTGTTGAGTAAGGCATTTGCCCTCTCCAGTCCTTGATTTGCTCACCTTTAAAATGGGATCTTATATTTCCCCCCATGATCCCCACACACCCACCCCAGGAATGCCTGTGAGAGTTCGAGATCTTGTGGGCACATTGCCTGGCACAAGGAATGCTTGGTGATGGAGCTGCTACCATTGTCTGTGGGGCATCCAGCAAGTATGGGAAGCAAAGAGAGAGATCTCTAGGGAAGAGTGCTGGGGAGATAGCAGCCTGGAGCTAGCATCCAAGGAACAGTTCTGTCAAATAACAGTCACTAACATGGATGGAGCACTTTCGTGACCTGCCTCATCTCATGTAATCTTCACACCAACCCTTTAAGGTCTCAGCTTTTGTCTTTTTTCCAACCAAGCTTTAGAGACAAAGTTAGCTTTTCCTGTGTAACTACCCCCAAAAGTTTAGGGGCTTTAAACAACAGTTTTTTCTTTATTTTGTTCCCAAATCTGTAATTTGGGCAGGGCTTGGCAGGGCAACTTGTGTCTGCTCCCAATGGCATCAGATAGAGAATCTCAACTGGAAGCTGAGGGATTTACTTTCAAGGTGGCTCACTCACATGGCTGCCAAGTTGATGCCAACTGTCGTCTGGGGACACAGCAGAGGCAGGTAGAAGGAGGGCATCAGTACCTCTCCATAGTCTGCTTGGGCTTCCTCACAGCTTGGTGGTTGAGTTCCCCAAAAGCAAACATCCCAGGAGAGCAAGCAAAATGCATTGCACTTCTCTTGCCTAGCTTCAAAAGGCACTTACTTGGTGTCCTCTAGACTCCTAATCGAGGCCATCACAAAGTCATGTCCAGACTCAAGCAGGTGAGATAGACTCCACCTTTGGAGTGTAGAGAGGCAAGATTCCATTAGAGCATGTGGGTGGGAGATATCACTGTGATTATCTTTGGAAATTACAGGTTGGTCCCATGACTGTGAAGCAGTGAGCTGGGGTTCAAAGCCTGACAGTCTAGACTGTGATTTCACTTTATCACCTAGAGATTAGTGTAGGGACCATTCTAGGCATATAAAGCAGAAAGGGATTTAATGCAAGGATTTAGAGGCTGTTAACACCATTCAAGGGGCTGAGAGAGTAGGCTCTAAGCAAATGCCTCTTGAACTTCAGTGTGCAAAAGAATCACCAGGAGCACTTTGCTAGCACATAGATTCCTAGGCTGAACTCTAGAATTTCTGATTCAGCAGGTCTGGGGGATGGGGCCCAAGACCTTGCATTTTTAACAAGTTCACAGGTGATATTGATGATGTTGCCTATGAGACCACATTTTGAGTAGCCCTGAAATAGGCTGGAACAGCACAAAGCTGACCACAAGAGAACTGCTTCCTCTGCTTAGTGAGAAAGGTGGAGAGTCAGCAGGCTGCCATCAGAACTATTAAGTTTAAGAACATCTCCCAAGACCCACATAGCTGAATGAAAATTAACTAAAATGAATATAAAATAAAATTAATTGAAATAAATATCCAGCAGAATTCATACACACACACACACACACAGACACACACGGAGAGAAGGGGAATCTACCTCATTTCCATCTGCCAAATCTCTCAAGCATTTCTAATTAGTAGGATCAGTTCTGCCTCCAAAACCAGAGCTGCAAAGCAGTCCAGTAAATGTAGTTTTTCCCAGCTTCTGTAGTACAAAGAAAGGCAAACCAGGAGGGAGAGGAAGAGAAAGGAAGGGATGCTGAGAGTCAATCAACTCCTCACCATACTCTATGCTGGACCATTAGACCCACACTGAGGCCCCAACCCCTTAACTGGGTCCTACTGCTGTAAGAAGGCAGAAGTGTGAGAAAGGCAACCTGGATATCCAGCCCACAGCAACCCTCACCTGAGCAGGCCTAGCACAGCACTGGGTGGTAGAGCAGATGATAGACTAGGCAGTGAACTTAGCTGTCTTCAACATCTCAGACCTAATGAGCCACAAAAGAGCTCCCTGGTCTGCCCCTAAAACATTCCTTTCCCCAATAAATGGTACCATTCTGTTGCTAAGCTCCCAAACTAGGAGTTGGCCATGATTCATTGTTTCCTACACCGAGCACCCTCTTTCTACCTTTTGTTGAATCCAGTTGTCTTTGTCTTCAAAATGTACCCTGAATCTGACCTCTTCTTTCCACTGTCTATACTCTGATCTAAGTCACCATTATTGTTCACCCAGACAACCCACTCAATCACTCTCCTGAGCTCCCTGCTGTCACCCCTGCCCCCTGTAGTGTGTCCTCCTTCCACAACAGCCAGAGAGAAGCTATTATATGCAAATAAGAACACGTCCCTTCTCTGCTCAAAACTGTCTCATGACTCCCCATCTCACTCAGATCAAAACCCAACTTCTCACCTTGGTCTTCACCCCCTGCTGACTACATCCCCACCACCCTCCCTCTTGCTCATTAAACTGAAACTACAGTGGCCTTTGTCATCTGTTCAATCATATCAAGCTTGATTCAACTTCAGGGCCTTTGCAAATGCTGTTTCTTTTCCCCAAGTGTGTGAATGGCTAGCCCCTTTTCACCTACAGGTTTCAGCTCAAATGATACCTCATTTGAGGAGCATCCCTGGCAATTCTGAATTAGCACCCAGTAGTTCTCCATTACTTATCTATTTATATACTTGTTTCTTTTATCTGTCTCCTTACCTCCCCACTGGGATGTAAGATTCATAAGCACAGGAATCTCATCTACCTTGGTCACCACATGCCTAGATCAGTTTGATGCAACACAACCCCTTAGTAATTATTTGTTGAATGGACGGGCAAGTGAATGAGTGACCATGCCATACTGGGAGGTAAGAGTTTTGTTTTCCTCATACTAATGTGAGAAAATGAAGACACAGAGAGTGTGGGGGTGGCTTCTAAGATGATCCCAATGATCCCCATTTCCCCCATTCATGCTCTTGTGTGATTTCTCCTCGAGCATGAGCTGGAAGCTGGACCTGGCAAGGGTTTCTAACCAACCAGTTATGGCAAAGGTGATGAAATGTCACTTCTAAGATTGGATTACAAAAGGCTGGGACTTCTGTCTTGATGAACTCCATTGCCTTCTCAGCTTGCTGGAGTTGGTAGAGCAAGCAGCATGTTGGGAAGATTTACATGGCCAGGAACTGAGGGCAGCCTCTGGCCAACAACAGCCAGTTAGAAACTGAGGCCCTCAGTCCAACAATCCACAATGAACTAAATCCTGCCAGCAGTCACACAGTGACTTTAAAAGAACTCCTTCTCCACTCAAGCCTTCAGATGAGGCCACAGCCCAGGAGACACACCTGATTGTAGCTGAGACACCCTGCAGTAGAGGACTCAGCTAAACTGTGCCCAGAGTCCTGGGACCCCACAGAAACTGCCAGATCATAAATTGTGTTCTTTTAAACCACTAACGTAGGGATATTTGATACACAGCAATAGTAACTAACACAGAGAGATCAAACGACTTACCTAAGGTCACACAGACACTAAAGAACTGAATCAGGTCTTGAACCCAGATCTCTCTGATGCCAAAACCATTCTTTTAACCACTTACTTGACCTATCTTTTGTAATAATAGAATATATCAAAAGTTTGATTCAGGCCTGCAAGTGTGTCTATGGATCCTTGCATTTCAACATGACATCTGTATGTCTGTGTATCTGTCTCTTTCTGAGTCTGCAGCTCTGCTTGGGTATGTCCAATTGTGTCTCTTCCCATGCATGTAACTATGTCTGGCTGTGAATCTGACTTGTGGCTGACCCTGACTGTGTCTGTCCATTTGTTACTGCTCTAGCTATGCCTGTGCTCCATGCATTTCTGTCTGTCATCTGGGTCTATTTCTCTGTTACCTTGTTTGTATTGACAGCTGTGATCTCTGCACGTGTGTCCGTCTGTCAGTTGCTTCTTTCTGGAACTGTCTGTAGCTGTGTCTGTGTGTTATCTCTCTGCGTCCATCACCTGGCTGGCTGGGGACTGCTCCTTGTGTGTGCTGTCCCTCTATGCTAGTTGGTTTGTGTTCATGACTATATCCGCCTGTATGACTTGGTATCTCTGTGTATGTCTACTGTCTGTGACTGCTCTGGCCTGTTTGTCTGTGTTGGTCACTTCCTGGCTGTGTGTGTGTTGTCTGTCTGTCTGTGCCTGGGTTCTGACTGCTATTGGCTGCTGGCCTCCCCCGTTCCCTGGGTCCAATCTCTGGTCCAGCTCCCTCTGGTGGTCCAAAAAGGAATGTCTGGTGCAAATGGACCAAAGGGAAGAAGAGTTGAGGGAAGAGGAAGCATTTTAGGCAAACTGTGAATCCTGGGTTCCACAGAGGGGGGAAGGCTTGGGTGTGATAGCAGAGACCAGACCTGACCTGACCTGTCAGGATGGGACTTGGACCCTGCCTCTGAGCCACCCATTGCCCACCCATCCCGGGGAAGGGTTAGGAGACAGGATGCCTGGTTTTCTCACAGTGGGTGGGGGCAGGGGCCTCCCTCTGGGGACGTCACCCATTAAACTTCCTCTCTCAGCCACACAGGAAGCTGAGCCTGCTCAGGGCCCAGCCCCGAGCAAGCACAGGCTCCAGGACCCCTGAGGAAAGGGCCTCACCGACAAGCCCTGCAGGGACCATGGAATCCAGAGCTGAGTAAGAGCATCCCTCCCCTATCCTCTGGACTGAGATTCCCAGACCAGGCTTGGGCTGGAGCCAAGGGAAGAGAGGTTGGGGCAGGCTGGGGAGGGACCTAGAGCGACAGGGGCAGATGGCCAGAATCAAGGCAGGACTCAGCTGGCTTAGAATATGGACTCCCCTCTCAGACACACTCAGGCCCCTCTCAGCCCCTTCCCCTTTCTTTCTCCTCCATCTCTCTCTCTCTCTCTCTCCTCCTCCCACCTCTATGTGGCTAAGTTTGTAACTCTAGTGTGCACCTCACCTCTTGGTATATCTGAGTGGTGGGGAGCATGGTTTCTGGGGATCAGCAGGGTGAGGGAGGATTGTGTGTCCCTGTGTACATGTTTACGTGGGACTTGTATCAACATGAGAGCTAAGTGATGGTGGTCTCCAGGTGAGGGACAATGCTTCTGCAGTTAGTCCCCATCCTCTTCCTCTGTTGCCCTCCAGGTCTCACTATCTCTCTCCCTGAGTTCAGTCTCAGCATCCTCTGTATAGTGGGTGGAAGGGGGGACCAGGAGGAAGACAGAGACCCCAGGGCATGCTGCCCTCCTTTCTCTGGTGAGGAATTTGGGTTCAGCCCGTGGGGCCTCATTAAATCTCATATAGAGATTCAAAGGCAGGGCCTCTTGCTCTCAAGACCACAGAGATGCTTGCACATTTACCCAATCACACTCACAGCCACACAAGAAAACATGAACTTCACCTACACACTGGTTTGGCTTGGCTAACGCTCTCACAGTCCTACCTGACACATACACTGGATAGCCTCATCCTTTTAGGTGACACAAGATAGAATCACAAATATATACACACAGCATGCTCACACAAGTCATGCACACACACTTGCATGCTCACACAAGGTATACACACAGACACCTGCTTACACAAGTCTTGTACATACACACAGTCACACTTTTTCACTCTGCTTCATACTCCAAGTCATGCACACAATCAACACCATTGCATGCAGAGCCTCACACATCTTACACAGTCACTGCCACAAATCCTTGGGGATCATGCACACAGCTGCACAAGTCACACACAATTACACACATGTGCAGATATAACCACACACACAGAAGTTCATGGACCCACTAAGCCCTTTACTGTCCCACAGAGGGGGTCCTCCTGCCATGTTTGATTGGTTCTTCGAAGCAGCCTGCCCTGCCTCTCTACAGGAGGGTGAGTGGGGGAGGGCATCGGGTGAAGGGGGTGGAGATGGAAGGTGGGCCTGAGACCCTGAACTTAAAGGCCTACTCTCCCTGCAGATCCCCCCATCCTGCGGCAGTTCCCCCCAGATTTCAGGGACCAGGTATGCAGGCTGGATCCTTGCTCCCCTGGGGCCAGGGCCTGTCCTCTGGGGGAGAGTGTGGGGCCCAACCTGAATGGCCAAGCAGTGTGTGCTTTTCTCCACCCCCAGGAAGCTATTCAGATGGTGCCTAAATTCTGTTTCCCTTTTGATGTGGAAAGGTGCGTAAGAAAGCAGACATCCAGAGACCCAGGAGCCCAAGGATTCAAGGATTCAGACACCCAGGGACCAAGGGAATCAGGGACCCTAACAACTAGGGACCTATACACCCAGGGCCCCAGAAGGGTGGTGGACACAGTACTAGGAGCATTGTTTGGGGGGGGAGTCGGGCAGCTGGGACCCCCAAGGTCTGTGAGAGCATTTTCTACCTCTAGGAAACCTCCCAGCCATGCAGTACAGCATTTCACTTTCGCCCTCACGGACCTGACTGGCAGCCGTAGATTTGGTTTCTGCCGCCTACGGGCTGGTGCCCACAGTTGTCTTTGCATCCTCAGGTGTGAAATATGGGAATGAGGGGTGGGTTTTGACCTAGGGACACTTCATGGACCCCGTGTCCTCTCTCTACAGCCACCTTCCCTGGTTTGAGGTGTTCTACAAGCTGCTGAACACAGTAGGGGATCTCCTGGCCCAGGACCAAGTGAGACCAACCCCCGTCCCCCTCATTCTGCGGAACCCCAGCCCGCAGCCCAGCAAGCCCCAGCCCTGCTCAGAACTCTCAGGCCTGATCTAAGTCCCTTGACTCTTCTCAGAGCACTCAGCTTGAGCCAAGGCTTTCAGAATCCCCAACGCACATTTTGACTGACACCTCACCCCCATCCAGGTCTCGGAGGTCGAGGAACTTTTAAATAGGCTGCAGCAGACCCTGCCAGAGACCCAGGTCTCCGTGGAGCTGGTGAGTAGACCCCAACCTTTGGGCATTAGACTCCAGGTGGATGGGGAGGCAGCGTCCAACCCCGGAGGACCATATGGCTATACCTCTCCCCCAGGACAGCGGAGTGACGATCTCTAGTACACCCAGCATCCTGGCCCCTGCCCTGGGGAACATTAAGCCGGTGAGCAGTGCTAGGGACCCTGGAAGGTTAGGCTCCCAGGTGAATCCAACCCCTAACTGATAGGTCGTCTCGCCAATCTCCTCCCCCAGCTTTCCTGTTTCGTGGCCCCTGACTCCGGCCGCCTGCCATCCATTCCTGAGAATGTGAGTGGACACCTGGGAGGGGGCAGGAGGAGGTCCCGAAACCCGAAGGGGTGCCAGATCCCAGCGCTGCTCTCTATCCCTCAGAGGAACCTAACAGAGCTGGTGGTGGCGGTGACTGACGAGAACATCGTGCGGCTGTTCGCGGCGCTCCTGGCCGAGCGAAGGGTCATGCTCACCGCCAGCAAGCTGAGCACCGTGAGACGAGGCCAGACGGGCCGGGAGGGGCTGAAGCCCGGCTTCGCCCCTGGGGGCGGGACGACGGGGGCGGATTGCTACTCGAAACTCATTGGTTGAAACCTATGGGCAAAGTCCTGGCTCTGCCCCTTTGAAGGTCAGGGTTGAGTTGAACCCTGGCTCTGCTCTTGTAGGGGGAATCACAGAGGGTACTGCTGTAGCCATAATTCCTGAGCTCCTCTTTGGGAGCATTGAGTCCAGACTCCACCCACTGTGGGCCAAAAGAAGACGGACTCCGCCCCACACACCTAGGGGCGGGGCTAGGGCGGGCTCAGTGAGCTCCACCTCATTGCGGGTGGAGCCAGTGGTCTGAGTCTCAGCTCTATCCCCAAGAGGGATCCTGGAGGGTCGCATATTAGCTCCAAACCCTAGAGGGAGGGGCTAGGACATGCTGAGTCCTGCCTCCACCTGCTCCAGGTGCTGTAATTTGCCGAATTCTAGATATCCACGTGATTTCTAAAGGGGTGTGAATTTCCACTTCTTACCCAGTAGAATGTGGGTAAGGTGAGGTGGGTGGGAAATGGAGCTGGGGGAACCACCATCCCAGAGTCTCAGAGAGGGTTCTTGAAGCTGGGAGTCCAGGCCCTGAATCCACGTACCCATCCGTCCTCAGCTGACCTCATGCGTCCATGCGTCCTGTGCCCTACTGTACCCCATGCGATGGGAGCACGTGCTGATCCCCACGCTGCCGCCGCACCTGCTGGATTACTGCTGGTGAGGGGCGGGCTGTGGGAAGGAACAGGTCCTGGGGTCCTGGGGACCAGGGGCCAGCGCCCGCATGACCCTGCTCTCTCTGTCCTCCTAGTGCTCCCATGCCCTACCTCATCGGAGTCCACGCTAGTCTCACAGAAGTGAGTGGGGGTGACCACGGACTGCGGGGATGGGCGGAGTTCTCCCCCCTCTGCACCCCCAAATGCCCTCCCCGCCGGGGATCCTCAGGCTCTGAGCGCGGCACCCACTACCACCCTCCTTCGCAGAAAGTGCTGGAGAAAGGCCTCGAGGACGTCGTGATGATGAACGTGGACTCCAATATCTTAGAAACGCCCTTCGACGACGTGCGGGCACTGCCCCCAGACGTGGTCAGTGTCACCGCTCCACCCTTCTGCTGTGACTGGGAGGCGGAAGCCCCAAACGCCCCCGCTCAGCACCACTTCCTTGTCCTCCAGGTGTCCCTGCTGAGGCTGCAGCTGAGGAAGGTCGCGCTGGCCCCAGGAGAAGGGGTGTCCCGTCTTTTCCTCAAAGCCCAGGCCCTGCTCTTTGGGGGGTACCGCGATGCTCTGGTCTGCAGCCCGGTGAGCAGCGGGGACACTGAGGAAGCGGCCTCTTGGGCCCTGAAGGATTCAGAATAATACTGATACCTACCATTTATAGTGTTTACTCTGCCTCCCTTTGCCTATCTGTAAAATGAGATCCAGATGGTACCCACCCAAAAGGATGGCGTGAGTCAATAAACGGGCATTTGCAAAATGCTTGGATAGTGCCTGGAACATCGTGAGTACTCAAATGCTACGTCCTACTATCTTGTTTAATGCTCACGACAGTATTATGGGATAGATGCCATTATGGTCCCATTTCACAAATGAGGAAACCGAGGCTTAGAGAAGTTCTACAATGGGCAAGTGGTAAAGCCAGAACTTTGATCTGCTGAGTTTCAAACCACCCCTCCCCCGCTCAGTTTTTCATTATTCTATAAAACCCTGGGAGGGGGAGGAGGTTTTGTCACTTAAGCATCTGATGTGTCTGTCAGCTTTGCCTTTACAACCCATCCAGAATCTGCCCATTTCTCCCCCTGCTCCGTCTTCACCCTGGTCTGGTCCCCATTATTGCTCATCTGGATCAGCGTGCTCGCCTCCCCGATGAGTCCCTTCTCCCGGGCTTCCACCATCACCCCCCATAGTATTTCCTGCCTGAAGCAGTCAGAGGTCACCTTTGAGCACCAAAGTCACTACTCCCACCTCTGGCCACAGCCCTCCAGGCCTCCCACCTCCCTCTGGGTAAAAACCCAAGTCCTCTTCGCGGGTCACGAGGCCCTGTACAAGATCAGGCATACAGCAGGGGCTCAATTAACATTTGCTACATAGATATGTGGTAGAGTGAAGGAGGTAGCTGCTGTCCAGGAGAGCCTCGGGGATCTCAGGACACTGGTCCTTCTTCCAGGGCCAGCCTGTGACCTTCAGTGAAGAAGCATTCTTAGCTCAGAAGCCTGGATCTCCCCTGCAGGCCTTCCACGGGCGGGCTGTGCACCTGCAACTGTTCAAACAGGTGCGCCAGAGCCGTAAGGGCGGGGCTGGAGCCGGAGGGGCGGGATTAGGGACGCAGACACCCGGATCGTGTGGGCGAGGCTAGAGTCGGTCTAGCCGGATCTCCCACTCCAGGTTGGGGAGGCAGGACTGAACTCGGTTTCTTAAAGATGAGAACCCCAGTCCTGACTTCCTAGGGGACAAAAATCTATTCCTTGGTCCCTAGGTAGATAAGGGTGGGACCAAATTCCTGGCTCGGGGGTGGGAGTCTATGCTGGCCTTCGGAAGGGGCGTGTCCTGAGTGTGCACCTCCTTTTGCGGGGAAGGAGGAGGCGGGCCGGGACTCTTGGGTCCTAGGGGCCTGGTAGGGGGCTGAAGCGGGATTAGACTCCTGCGTTCCTGGAAGATGGGATGGACTCCAGGATCCTTCAGTGCGGGCGTGGGTCCTCGGGTCCCTGAAGGTGGGGTCGACCTCTCCCAGGGTCACTGGGAGGTGTGCAGTCTGGAGTGGCAGAATCCGACTTCCGGGTCCCTATGAGGGGGCGGGGTCTGGTCCCTGACTGCAGGTCTTGATCTGGGGGGCGGAGAGGGTTGGACTTCTGGATTCCAGAAGTGGGCTCCAGACCTCCTGGGTCCTGGTGGTGGGTCCTTCGAGGAGTCTAGAATGGCTTTTACATCTTGAGGGCGAGAAGACTCCTAGTCCTCACATTCAGAGGTGTTGGTGGCAGCCCTGAATCTGACTCTCCCACTCTCAGTTCATTGAAGGCCGGCTGCAGAAGCTTAACACAGGAGAAGGTTTCTCAGATCTCTTTGAGCAGGAAATTACCTGCAGTGGGGCCTCCTCAGGTGAGTCCTGCACCTAGCCCATAGTCCCCATCCCATCAGCAGCACCCTAGCCTGAGCCTACCTGCCATGACCACACTTTTCTCACTCCAGGCACCCTTCGCTCCTACCAGCTCTGGGCAGACAACCTAAAGGTATTAACACTGAATATTTGTTTGGTTTATTATTGGATTAATTTAATCCCACAACAGTCCCCAAGTAGGGTCATCCTTTGCTCATTTATAGAGGTGAAGAAATTAAGGCTCAGAGAGGGAGAAGGGCTAGTCCAGCATCACACAACCCTGGGGTGAGGTGGGGTGTGGAGTAACCCCAAATGCCCAAGCCTCTCTTGACATTCTCTCCCCAGAAAGGTGGTGGTGCCCTCCTGCATTCCGTCAAGACCAAGACCCAACCAGCAGTGAGAAACATGTATCGCTCGGTGAGGCGGGGCTAGACAGATCATTTACAGGGGTGACAGAAGACATATTAACCCCATATTTAAAGTGCAAACATTTTTATCAACTGAACCAGTAGTTAAACCATTAACAATTTTTCCCACTTTTATTTTTTTCACCATTCTCATTTTTGTTGGAATAATTTATTTTCTATATAAAATTGATAACCAAGACTCATTGTTTTTTTGTTTTGTTTTGTTTTTCTATCCTTCTCAGACACTGCAAACCCCGCTTCTACCCTTGTGGCTTTTTTTCTCCCAAGCCCAAGTTTCCTGGGGCCAACTTTTGCAGTTTCAAATTGTCTGTTCAGTTTTATTCTTCGCTCAGCTTTTTAATACAAACACATTTTTATGATGTTCTATTTTTGCCACTCCCCATTTCACTTGGGGGTCATTGTCCCCAGGACTATCCCTTCTGTATTTGTAAAAGGGGTGAGAACTTGTATTGACTCCTTAGGTGGTGCATGGGGAATTGTGAAAATATTTGTGAGACACAAACATGAATAGATGGCAGACGCAGCTGTCTCAGGGAATGGAGGGCTGAGTTCTCAAATGCCCAGTGTCAAATTACCTCAAATCTAATTTTCTTTTGGCTCCTCCATAGGCCAAGAGTGGCTTGAAGGGAGTGCAGAGCCTCCTGATGTACAAGGTAAGGCTAATGGCCAATGGCCCAGGGAGGAATGGGGAAATGGGCCCCCGGCTCACCCACCCTCTTCCTAGGATAGGGATGGCCTGCAGAGGGGGGGCTCCATGAGGGCTTTGTCCCTCACCAGCCGCTCAGATCACCTGCAGCAGCGCCTGCCAATAACCCAGCACTTTGGACAGGTAAGATGCCCTGCCCCCACCTGACACACACACTTGGAATTACTGTATCACCAAGTCATCCTCCCATTCTCAATCTCCATCTAGACAGCTCACCTCCCTCCTCCTGTACTTCTGTATCTGCCGACTGCTTCATACTCACCTTCCTTCACATAGTCCCCTGACTCTGAGGCTCCTGGGGCCCCACCCCTCCAAATCTATCCTTTGCAGAACCGGCCCCTTCGCCCCAGCAGGAGACTCCAGCGGGAAGAGAGACCTGAGTCCCTGCAGGAGAGGTAAGGCTCAAAGGCAGGGAAGGGGGCAGTGTCGAAAGTGGGAGGACTTCCCCAGGACTAATGGGGAAGATGGTCCCCAAATTTCAAAACTGCCAGCACCACCATACTGAAGCTGGGGGTCTTGGGCAGATATCAGAGACTGCCCATCGTCACCCAGGACACCTCCTCTGAGCCCTGAGAATACCCAGGACTCGTGGGCTGAGGAAACTCTGGACAGCAGCTTCCTGGGGTCTGGGGAAGAACTGGATTTGTTAAGTGAGATTCTGGACAGTCTGAGCACAGGACCCACCAGGACAGGCAGCCTGCGGCCCAGCCAGAGCTTAGACTGCTGCCACAGAGGGGACTTGGACAGCTGCCTCAGCCTGGTGAGCCCTCAAGGCCTTCCCTACTTGCCCATCCAAATTGCCATCCCTCCCCCATTTAAAGTCCAGCAATTTACTAATCTCCCCACTTCCATCCAGCCCAATTTACCAGAAAGACCAAGATGGCAGCCAGATGAGGAGGACACCCCAGAGCCTCAGCCCCAGTCCCTGCCTGCCCACCTGCCATCTCTGCAAACCTTCCAGCCTCCAGATACCACAAGCTCCTCAAAGAACCTCACTCCCCAGCCACCCTCAGAGGCCAGCCAAGAAATCACTTCCTCCTCTCATTCTTTAACAGCGTCTTCAGACCCAGGGAGAAGAGAGGACCTCAAATCCTCTCTCACAGAGCCCCATCATCAACTCCCACATCTCTCCTCTCTCCACAAGGCAGCTGGAGATCCCAGAGCTGAGAAGAGCCCCTGTTCCCAGCTCTACACAGCACCCACCCAGCCCATCCCTCCAGAGAATCCCCAACCTCTGGTCCCCACAAAGCCCAACTCAGGTATCACCTGGATATCTCAATGCCTTGACTCTTTCTCTGATCCCAGTTCCCCAGAGAACCCCAGAGCACAGCCTACTGAGGGCCTGCGAACAGAGCATTCTCACTTTCAGCCCCTCAAGGGGCCAGAAGCCCCCAGATCCCCTGCCACGCCTGATAGCAACTTGCAGGAGCCCCATGCCAAGAGCAGGCCCAGAGTTGCTGAGCTTAAAAAGTGTTTTGAAGGTTAAAGATCAGGCATCTGGAGGAGACGCCATTCTCTCAATAAAGTCTCAAGAGCCCAAAGCTAGTTTTTCCTGGTGAGTTTGCCTGGGGGCTTTATCTCTGCTCAGAAACCCACCCCATCCACCACCTTTCCTACTGTTGCAAGCCTCCAGTTGGCTCCTAGGGGCAACAAGACCCCTTCCTTCCAGGAAACCCAGCCCCTAGGATCCTCACAACCTTACAATTCATCCCTCCACAGCCTATGAGCCCTGCACTTATCTCCTCCATCTAGGCTAATTTCTGCCTCCACCAGCTCAAAAAAAGATTTTATCATATCTCACTACCAATTTTATATATATATATATATATAAAGTGAGCAGCCCCACCCTCCCTTTCCCTCAGGGGCAGTCTTTGAAGCACCTTTTCCCTTCTATTCTTAAGAGCTGGGCTGGATATGTTTGAAGGCCCAGGGAGGGATCAGCTTCCCCCCAAAGTCACACAGCAAGGGAGGGAGATGGGTAGAGGAAGGGGACCTAGATGGGCAGGCATCCCTGCACTGTCTCCTTGGAGTCCTGGGGAGCCTGGGCCTCGGTTGCATGGGAGAACTGAAAGGAAAGGAGAGGGGGATTGTTGGGCCTGTGTGGAGATGGTGCAGCAAGCAGGAAGGCAGGTCCCTAGCCCCAGCATCCCCAATTGCAGGCAAAGTCATGCAGAGGAGACATGCTTCGCAGAGCCCCCTGGGCAGGTGCCTGTGGCCCCCAAGTCCAAACTGAGCCATCAGAGGCTGGTGTCTCGGTGGCAGATGCTATGTGGGAGCAGGTGCTAGGAAGTCCTGGGCAGTGGTGGTGGCTGTGGCAGACCCCAGTGTTCAGATGAGCCGCTCCTCGGGAGGCAGCTTGAGGTTGGGGGGTGGTGGCGCGCGGGCACCCACCTGCTCCTCACTGCTGGGCCGGTAGGTGCCTTCCGTCTGCCGCTTCTCCCGCAATTTCCGCACCAGTAGCACCAGTCCCACTGCCAGAAGCAGGGCGGCCAGGAGGGAGAAGACCACAATGATGGCAGTGGTGGCCTCCTTAGACTGTGAGACATGGACAGGCGTGACTTCCCTGAATCTGGGGATCCTGGCCACTCCCACCTTAGAAGCATCTCAGTTTCTAATCCCCCACCCACACCTGCCCCTTTAGGTGGTTTGGTTCCCCCACCCTAATCCCCATCTGTCACATTTGGGGCTCCCAGTCCCCTACACCTTCCATGTCTGGAATCCCCTTCCCAAGCACCTGCCACATCTGGACTCCTAGCTTCCTCCTTCCCTCCTTCTGAGAGGCCTATGGGGCTCCTAACCCTCTACACTTGCCACCGTCCACCCCCTTCCTGAGGTATTGGGTCTCCCCAATTGCCATGTTTGTATTCTGGTCTCTTGGGGTTCTCCAGTACCAAGCCCCACCCTGACTTGCCACCTCTGGAGATCTAGAACTCTCCACCTGCTACATGTAGACTCCTGAATAACATCCCTGCTGCCCTCCTGCCATATATACACCCCCACCACCACTCACCAGGGCCCCATTGAAGTCGGGCTGTGGAGTGGTAATGGTACTATTCCCATATGCAGCAGTGGGCTCCGATGCTGTGGGTGGTAGAGAGGATAAATGAAGCTCCATCTATCCTTCCCATCTTGGCACAACTGCACCTTCCTTGGGGATTCCCCTTGCCCTCCCTCCCCTGCCCACCCCCAGCAGTACTCTGCCCTTCTGACATTGTGTGCTCTGCGAGGAGCCAGCCCAGCTGTATTGCTCCTCTGGCCACCCCCAGCCCAGTAGAGTCCAGCAGTGAGTAATTAGCCCACAGTAGTTTGCAGTTTGCACTGAGTTGGGGACTACGATAATGGATGGTGTCTGGAAGCCCAACTGTCCCCTACATGCCACTCCCCCATCCCTGGACTTTCCTTGGCCCTTAAAGATCTGGACAGATCCTGCTTTTTCCTGGAGTATCTGTTTTATTCCATCCCCTAACCTCACCCTAGGCTCTTGAAACTGGAAGAAAAGAACTGAATGGCTGGGTCCACCCATATGGCCATCCTGGTGGTCATCCTGTGCTCAGAGCCCCAGGCAGGCCTCATCCAGGCTCACAGCCCGCCCAAAACACCTCAACCACAGAGCCTCAGATATGCAAGCTTCCTCTGCCCCCAGCTCGTAATTCCACTCCAATCAGGAACTCAGGAATTTCAGACCAACTCAGACAGTCCAAGGAAGGACTTAGGAATTCAAATTCCCCAGGCCTGACCTTGTAGACTGCTGCCCCAAGGTACTCCATGCCCGCTCCCCAGTTCTTGACCTCTCAGTGTCCCAGGTCCCCAATGCCCCTACCGGTACCTACTTTGCCCCCAGGCCTGGCCCCAGTGGGAGGGCAACAGCGGCAGGCCGAACGCCAAGAGCAGCCCCAAGCTGGGGCTCGCCATGGGCCGGGCGACAGGCTAGTGGCACCAGGGACAGGGCTTCTCGTGCGCGCCCCTCCTACCGCATCTCGGGCCGGGGGTGCTTGCCTCTTGGCACCTGGGGGCGGGAGACGGAGAAAGGCCAGGGAGTGGGGGAGGAGGCTGGACCCGGGCGCAGGCCCAGGGGAGGGGCGACCCGCGCCAGGACACCCCGGAGTCCAGCCCCGCCCCACCGCCAGAGGTCAGAGATTAAAAATTAACTTGGGGAGGTGCGTTCCTGACTTCCGAAAAGTGAAGGGAATGAAGAAAGGGGGCGGCAGTCCAACCAGCGCGACCTGCCTCCCTACCTGGCCCGGGGTCTTAGATCTCGCTTAGTTTCCCGATCTGGCTCCCTCGCTCGAACCCTCAGTGCGTCCCTCGGTCGCTCGGTCGGACTACACCAGCTCCTCCCGCTCACGTGACCCGGAAAGTTTAGTCACTCACCTGGGAAGGGAGCGCACTTCCGGCTTGTGCACCTGAACAGAGATGAGAGGGCGGAGCCAGGCGGGAGGTGGGACCGCGCTTCGAGCGCACCTGTAACGGGAACCCAATCCTATAATGCGGAGAAGTAAAAGAGAGCGGAAGCGCGCAGGTGCAGGAGGAAATCCTCACCTGTATTTCGGGCACATCTGTAGGATCTCACAGGTGTGGAGACACACGAGGCATGGAGACACCGAGGTATGAGGCACTCCTGTCTGAGGCAGACCCAGATGAGGAGTCCCTAATGAAAAAACATCTGCGTCGTACACACCTGCATGGGAGCAAACCTGTAGAGAAGACATCTGTAGGGACATGTAAGAAACACACCTGTGGGAGACATCTGCGTTGAATCACATCTATTTGGAGTATAGCTGAATAGAAGCACACCTGTGTGGGGAAAAGCTGTATAGAACAGCTGCATTATAGCAAACACCTGACGGAGGCTCTCTAGTGTACAGTTTTGAAAACGCATGTGCATGGTTCACCTGTGAAATGAACAACACTTGTACAATAAATTTCTTTGTGGAAATGTATTGGCAATACCTCAATGAGACACACCTGCATTGAAGTACATCTGTATGGAACCAGTTATACAGAAACAGACACATATGGGTGTATACTTAACTGGAAAACACCTGTTGGGTGGAGGGACGCTGTATAACGCATTCCTGTGTGGATATCTTTTGAGAAGCATACCTGTGAGGTGAAGGACATATTATTTTATGAGGAACATCTGCATAGAATTGAGTCCAAATGAGAGAAAGACCTGAGAACATCTGTATGAGGCACATTCACATGGAAGCACATGGGGGGGGTGTGCACAGCAGAACAGAGACTCTTGTGTATTGAGGCCCACCTGTCAGGGATAGATCTGAGAAAACCTGTTTGGGGCATGTTCACGGGAAAACATCTCTATCCCCATGGTGGGGAGCACCTGCAAGGACCATCTGTAAGGGGACCCTCTATAAGAGGTTTGTTTGTCTGGGACGCACCTGTTTGATCACACCTGTGTGGATAGAAGCTGAATAGGAACTAGGTGTGTCCTTGGGTCTGTATCTTTGAATAGAGGACGACGTTAATAAGACAACCTCCTCCTGGGGACTCTAGGATGAAAAGTGATGGTTAAGGGGAAACTAATCCCTTTTAGGGTATAGAGTGATGAGTAAAGATGCCAGGTCTGGATAAATTCCTGCTTTGCCCTTACTGGGCACGTGGACTAAGGAGAGAGCCATAACCTCCTGTTTCCTCATTTGGGAAGTGGGAAAGCCAGTCCCACCTACCTTATAGGGTTTTGGCGAGGACTACACGAGAGGTGAGTAAAAGGCCTGGCATGTGCAACGCACTGAATCTATGTTAGCTGTTGTTATTATTCGCTGTCTAGTGATCTGGGCGTCCCTCCCCCTAATGATGACGAGAAACTGCGCCCGAAACTAATGGGAAGGATATTCGGCAGACGAAGTGAGCGCGACAAGCTGGGGCCCAGCCTTCTGCACTCGGCTATCCTGTGCGGGTACTCAGCCCTGCCTGGGACACTGAGACCATCCAGGCTGGTCTGGAGATAATACTCAGCGGGGCGTCCAGACGAGGCCGCGGCCCCTTTAAGACTGCCCGGCGAGTCCGGGGAGGCGGAGCCCGAGACTACCCCTGGTGGGTGGGCAAGGCGGGACCGGCGGACAACGCTTAGGTGGTTCTAGCCAATAGAAAACTGACTTTGTAGCCTTGCGGTGCGTTGATCTTTTGTTTCCTAGTCTGAATAGGACCGAGAAAGAGGGCGCGCGGGCGGTATTTAGTGACTGAGAGAGAGCCGTGCGTTTCTTCGGCTGAGGGGGTCATGTGAAATGAGCGGGCGGGCAGATGCAGGGCTAAGTGGCGTTGGACTGGTTCTTGAATATGTCTGGGAAAAACGAGAACTTTAGTTTCTGAAGATTAGTAGGGGAGGTGAGTGGAGATTACTAAACCCATTCCCTGACATTTTCCTACTTTGCCCCCTTGGGCAGAGGGTAAACTGAGACACACAGAGGCGGAACACTGAAAACAGAACTGAGACCACTGATCTCTCTGGCCCCTCTTCCCAGAATGAACCCCGATGTTCCCTGTGTCGTGTCACACCCGAGTATCCCTGACATCCCACCCTTCATCACCAAGCTCCGCCCCAGCTGCCCCTCCCCCGAGGATCGGGGGAGGCGACGCAAGTTCTGACGCGGGCGGCAACGGCTAGCAGTCACCGCCTCCAGCAAGTGCCAGATTCCGGCAGGCGGCAAGGAGGCTGTGGTAGCGTTGGCCTCGGAGCTGGCCCTGCGGGGCCCCGGGGGGGAGGGGGAGCCGCGAAGCCCGGGCTGAGGCCGCTGCTGCCGGGCCTCCCCTCCCCCCCGGAGGACGACATGCGGGGGGGTCCGGGCGACGCAGAGCGGCGGCAGCGCTGGGGTCGCCTCTTCGAGGAGCTGGACAGTAACAAGGACGGCCGCGTGGATGTGCACGAGTTGCGCCAGGGACTGGCCCGACTGGGCGGAGGCGACCCGGACCGCGGCGCCCAACAGGTACCCCCCCACAGGGACCCCGGCCTGGCGAGTCTCGCTCGCGCCCTAGGGGTGCCAGGTAATCCGAGCCTCTGAATGGAGCGAGGGGATCCGCCAGGAACTGTGTGTGGCTGGACTCCAGCACCTGTGCCCAGCCTGGGTGTCTTCATTCCTTTCCCCTGCCCACCTGTATCTGGGCCTAACAAGTTCGCTCAAAACAGGGCTAAGAAGCCCAGGGCATGAGGTTTGGCTGGGGTTCCCACCCTCAACCCTGGGGGAGGCAGGGAATGTCTGTCTGAAAATAGAGTCTGATCAGCTTTCCTGCCCACTGCCCCGCACACGCCCTCCTGTGAACTCTGCACAGCCCAAGACATACCCTGCTCCCACCTCCAGGATACACACTCTCCCCCTCCCCCTCCTCTGGGCACCCATTGCCCTTCCAACCAACTGCCCCAGCTTCTATGTTTACATTCCTGCACTTTCTCAGTCGTTGCTCAATGCACCAGGCTGCCACAGCCAGGGACCCAATCCTGTCTGAAGCCACCTTCAGCTGGAGATGCACTGATCAAAGTATGAATTCGCTACTGGGTTCATGCAGGTGTTCCTCACACTGTCACCCCAGATGGCACTGGACTGGCTCCATAGCATCCTGACACCTCCAGTCCAACCTCCCACCTTCCAGGTGGGAAAATGAAGCCTCCACAGCTGCTCAGCTTGGATCTGCCATTGCCCCACATTGCCCAGAGCTGTCTCTACGGGGAACTCCTGAAACTGCCATAGGGAGAGGTTTTTGTAAGAGATGGCTGGGCTGGGAGGACAGGCTTTCAGAGACCAGAGCCCAAGGCTGCCTCCTACTTCCCAGCTCTGTAACCTTGAACCAGTTACTTGACCTTGGAGAGCCTCAATTTGCTGGCCAGGAAAACTGGACAACCAATATTCACTTAACAGCCCTACTGTGGCCTTGGACATCTTACAAAGAAACAAGCTGATGGAGGGAAGCGGTGACATCCCCTGTCCCTGTCTTCTAGGCACTGGGGGCCCTGGGTTCCTGGGGTATAAGCTTGTTGTGCCCTTTCCAGATGGGGGAGCAGCCTTCTAGTGCTCCCTCTGTCCCTTTCCCCCTGCCAGGGCCTCTCCCCAGAGGCTGGTGCTGACCCACATGGCGGGCTGGACCTGGAAGAGTTTACCCAATACCTGCAGGAGCGGGAACAGCGCCTTCTGCTTCTATTCCACAGTCTGGACCAGAATCAGGATGGTAAGGCCCAGAGATGGGGCTCTTGGGGCCTGGAGATGCCAATGGGGTTAGAACTGGTGATGCCAGGAGGAGGCGTGAGGCTGCTTCTCCCTGATGACTCACAGGCTATTTTGGGAACCCTCCTCATTCCCAGCTAGGTGGTTCAGGACCCAGCCAGCACATCCCACCTCCTTTTCTTCCTGGAGTGGGACCTCTATTTACCCTTAGATTTTTCAAAAGGACAAAGATGACCCTATTGCTCCTGGATTTCCTATGCGACAGAGATGCCCCCTTCACCATAGCATATTCTAGGTCTCCAATATCATTTCTTGATCCCTTATGGTATAAGGAGCTCCACAATTAACCCTGCATTCACACCTTCATTCATTCATGGAACAGAGGACCGCCCAACATTGCCCAGTCCTGCTTCTCAGGTTCCACTTGGTCATGGATTCCCCGACACTGCCACAAACCTCACCTTGGGTTTCTGGACCCCCTGGTCTTGGTAGACCACTCCCATTTCAAACTGTCCTGCTCCTCGGTCCCAGGGCCTTGCACACACACACCCTTCCCCACCTTGGTTCCCAGGTCACATCGATGTCTCTGAAATCCAGCAGAGTTTCCAAGCTCTGGGCATTTCTATCTCCCTGGAGCAGGCAGAGAAAATTCTACACAGGTGAGTAGCTGGGGTCCAGAATCCCAGATAACTCTGGTCCCCGGAATCCCTTGGCTACCATGAGCCTCTGGACCCCAGACATAGTACCAGGGCAGGCAGGCAGAGCTGAAAAGTTGAGCTTTGGAGTCAGGTCCATCTTGGGCCAGTTGCTTCACCTCTCTGAGCCTCAGTCTTCCCCACTATGAAATGGCAAACTCTCAGTGCTGACAAGCTTGGTCTACCCCTAAATCCAACCAGAACCCCACTTCAACCCACCCCCAGCCTCAGGTACTGATTCTGTCCCACCCTCCAGCATGGACCGTGACGGCACTATGACCATCGACTGGCAGGAATGGCGTGACCACTTCCTGTTGCATTCACTGGAGAATGTGGAAGACGTGCTCTATTTCTGGAAGCATTCCACGGTGAGGTGGGGGTGGCTTTCCCAGCCTAGTGATGGGACCCTCTTCCTCTTCCCCTGGGGGCCTAGCTCTGGTCTTTCAGGACAAGGAGGGGCTGGGTCAGGATGCTCTAGAAAGAACCACTGGGAGCAGCTGAGGGATGAGACTGCTTCTTTTTCTCCATTTGGAACTCAAGGGACTGAGGACCCATTCAGGGAGGTCTCTGCAATCTCATTGGAGCCCTTTAAACTTGCTGCAGGGCCTCTGAGAGCAGGCTGTGGGGGCTGGGCATGCAGAGAAGAAAGAGTTCACCAGGTGGGGCACCTGGCCTCCACCCTCAACCACGCAGCTCCCCTTTTGGTTTCTAAATGCCTTAGTTAAGGATTCTCCTGCTGAAAAGACAAGTTAAGAAGCCACTGTCTTCAGAGAGTCCAGTGGGATCCACTGGAATTTTGGAGGGGTGCTCTAGTCACCATTTCCTGGGCAGAAATTCCTGAGTAATGCTGGTAGAAACTGATGGCAATTTGGGTGGGATTCATTAGTGGGTTATGGTGACATCTTCTTGGGGGATCCAGAGATTTATGGAGGGCTTTAGTGGGACGTCTAAAGAAGGACTCTAGAGGAGGGGAATGATCCCTGTGAAGGAAATCCTTATGGGATTTGGTGAAGCCCTGGGAGGGGAGAGATCTGCTGGAGTCCTCATATGGGAGGTCCCCTGTAGGATCTTGTATGGCCCTGGAAGGATCTTCTGGGATCCTTCAAAGGGATCCAATTGGATCTGAAGGGATCTTTATGTGGCAAATCCTTCAATGGGATTTGCTCGAGTACCCCAAGGAGGTATATTAGGATTTTACATGGAAGATGACCGACTTGGATGTTTTGTGGGATCTGGTAGGTCTCCTGGGCTCTCCAAGCAAAATTCATTGATGGACTGTCTGGGTGTCCAGGGATTCTTGGAGACACCTTTGTTTAGAGCTGGGTAACATCTTTCTACCCATGCATCCTTAGGTCCTGGACATTGGCGAGTGCCTGACTGTCCCCGATGAGTTCTCGGAGCAGGAGAAGCTGACTGGCATGTGGTGGAAGCAGCTGGTGGCCGGTGCAGTGGCAGGCGCCGTGTCGAGGACAGGCACTGCCCCTCTGGACCGCCTCAAGGTCTTCATGCAGGTAGGGAGCCCTGGAGACACCCACTCCTTCCCCCACACCTGGGTCCTTGGAGAGGACTCCAAGTCACCTTCTCTCTCTGCCCAGGTCCATGCCTCCAAGACCAATCGGCTGAACATCCTGGGGGGACTATGGAACATGATCCAAGAAGGGGGTGTGCGCTCCCTGTGGCGTGGCAATGGGATCAACGTACTCAAGATTGCACCTGAGTCAGCTATCAAGTTCATGGCCTATGAGCAGGTGGGGGCAGTTGTGAGGAGGTATGAGCTAGGGTGTGCAGGGTTGGCTTGATGGTGGGGGTTGTCTGCAGGTCCCCAGGAGTAGGCATCTGCTCTCCTGCATGATGCCCATGGCAGGAGGACATTAGAGGGGATGTCCAAGAGCACGGAAAGCTCAATCCCTGAGGTCCTGCTCACTGCTGCGTCTCCCACCCTCAGATCAAGCGGGCCATTCGGGGGCAGCAGGAGACATTGCATGTGCAGGAGCGCTTTGTGGCTGGATCCTTGGCTGGTGCCACAGCCCAAACCATCATTTACCCCATGGAGGTGAGAAGGAGGGACCCTGACGGAGGCCACATGGCAGGGTGGGGGAGCCTGCAGTAACCATTTCACTTTGTGGTATGGTAAGCATTGAGATTATAACTTTGCCTCTCCTTGATTCTGACTGTAGCTTGTTGCAACAATGCTGTTTCATGTGTAGCCCCTCTGGTACTACACTTTGAGATGTTACTTCTGAGGATGGAAGTGTTGGTTATGACTATTTGGACAGCCACGTTGTGGGGGTTGGCCATTTATGGATACACCTCTTCTAAGGATGTTGATTTCCAGGATGCTTGTTTCCGGGGGAATCATTTCTAGGGAAAACTGTTTTCAGAGAAGTTATTTCAGGTTTCAGGTTGTGTAGTGCAGCAGGCAGGATTCTGAGTGATGGAAAACCCAAATCACATTAGTGAGGTCCAGAGGTGAGCAGTTCAGTGCTGGTGTGTGGTTTCTAAGGGTTAGAGACCCAGATACCTTCCCACTGTCTTGTTGTTCCACCACCTCAGCATGTAGCATCCACTTTGTGGACGAAAATGGCTTCTTGTACTGTGGTCATCACATCCATATTCCAGCTGAGAAAGAACAGACAAAGGAAAAAACATATCCCTGCCTTTAAGGATGCTTTTTGAAAGTCACAGATACCTCTTCTTCTGCTTCTGTTTCTTTGGCTAGGACTTAATCACATGGCCCCAAACCTAGGGAAGCTGAGAAATGTAGTCTTTATTTCTAAAGGCTGTGGGCTATTTCCAGAAAATTATGGTTTCTATTATTAAGGGAGAATTGGCCAAGTTATTGGAAAACTGTTAACAGTGGCTGGTACATGCAACTCTGAGAGGTGTAACCATTTCTAGGTATGGAGATTAAGGATAGCAGAAGATTCGAGAGAGAGTGGGATTTTATTTATTTTTTAATTAATTAATTAATTTGTTTGTTCACTTATTTATTTTTAGAGAGAGGGGAAAGGAAAAAGAGAAGGAGAAACATCACTGTGTGGTTGCCTCTCAACTCACGCCCCCAACTGGGGACCTGATGTGCAACCTGGTTATGTGCCCTGGCTGGGAATTGAACCAGGAACACTTCGCTCGCAGGCCAACATTCAATCCACTGAACCACATAGCCAGGGCTTAGAAAGTGGGATTTTAAATTCACTTATTTACAATGTGTCGCCTCCCAGGAATAGCTATTTCTAGGTGTCTTCATTTATGGATGTAGTGATTCTAGAGGCAGCTTTCCAGGGATAACTGGGTTCTCCCCAGGTACTAAAGACACGGTTGACCCTTCGCCGGACGGGCCAGTACAAGGGGTTGTTGGACTGCGCGTGGCGGATCATGGAGCGAGAGGGACCCCGTGCCTTCTACCGTGGCTACCTACCCAACGTGCTGGGCATCATTCCCTACGCAGGCATTGACCTGGCTGTCTACGAGGTCTGTGAGCAGTCTGTCCCTCCTTTCTTCTTCCCTCTGGGATCTGCCCATGGGCCAGCCCCTTCCTGTGGGACTGACTCAGTTGACCTCTAGACTAAGGGAAACAATCCTGGGGTGTGGAAGCAACACAGACCTGGGGATCCTGGGAACTCTTTCAGGCAGTAGGCATCCTGACTCTTTAACTTACCACTGCAATTCAGCTTTCCAGGGTCTCATAACATGTGATAGTCGGGGCCTACTTTAGCTCACAGAATCATGAGAACAGGCAAAGATGAGCTTCAGAGATACCCATTTTGTCCCAAAACTTGTATTAGACTTGGCCTATATCTCTAGGTCACTGTCCTCAGGGCCCGCCCATTTCAGCATCTGTGTTACCGTAAAATCCACATCCTGTGACCAGCATGTTGGGGCTTTTATCAGAAAAGGCAAAAACAGGGAGTTTTGCTGTTTCTCTTCCAGGGACCTCGTCCATTGCTTCTACCTTCTGATGGGATCACCAGATTTTCCCCAGTTAGCATAGCCCCAGATGTCCTCAGGCATCCCCCAAAATCTCTGTATCCAGGGAAGGGTCAGCTTCACAGGCAGACAACCAAGGGCTCTGCTGTTGCCATCTTGAAATTCCTAATAATTTATTGAAGGAGGAACCTCACATATTTTTATTTTGTACTGGACCCCACAAATTATGTAGTTGGTCCTGATCTAAGATCTTCCATATCTGCCCTCCCAGCACCCAGCATCTTTGCAGCCAAATAAGATGTGGCCATTACTCATTCATTCATTCATTCATTCACTTAAGCACCATATGTGCTGGGCACTGGGCTGGCTTCTGCATGAAATGAGAACAAAACAGCCCTTGCCCTCCTGGACACAATGAACTAGGAAACCAGTCAACTAGAAAATAAGTACTTTTGGATCCTGATACACCCTCAGAAGATAATAAAACAGGATATGTAACCGAAAGTATCAGTGGATAGGAGGGCAGATCTAGGAATATCTCTGAGAGGTGACCTTGAAGCATTGATGAGTTGAACATATATGGGAGGGATGTATGTGTGAACAAGGCAGGGGGCACAGTGAATGCCAAGGTCTGGAAGCAGGAACGAACTGGTTCTTCTGGCAGAGTGGAAGTTGTAAGTGGCTGGAAGCAACTGAAGAGTCAGCAAGGACTCTGAGAAAAGAGTTTGGGTTTATCCCTAGTGCAACAACAAGCCATTGAGAGTTGTGAGCAGAAGTAAGGTGCAACCTTGTTTCATCCATTCTTTACTAAAAAAGGGACTTTGGATGGAGCTCTAAGTAGTTTAAGAAACCCTGTGTCCTCTTGCAGTTTCAAAATCTGTTAGTCCCATAAAGGCTCTGAGAAGTCCCCCTTGTCCATACTTATCTAATCATCGGAACCTCGTTTCAACAGAACCTCTCTTAATAACTCATTCAGCACCTATTTGGCAAATACTGCTCCAGACCCAATTGTGAAGGCAATAAAGGTAAAACACTTGCTTCTCATTTACCCATTCCATACCAGGCTAGACATCACTAATCCATCATGGCACTGAAGTCTGAAATGGGTCTCACTGGGTTAAAATCAAGGTGTTGGCAGGGCTGTGATCATTCTGAAGCCTCCAGGAGAGAATCTGTTTCCTTACCTTACCTAGTTTCTGGCAACCACCTGCATTCCTTGGCCCGTGGGCCCTTCCTCCATCTTTAAAGTCAGCAGCATAGTATCTTCCAAACTCTCTCTCTCTCTGCCTCTCACCTTTGCGTCCATCATAACATATTCTCTGAGTCTTATAAGGACCTTTGTGATGACATTGAACAAACCTGGATGCTCTAGGATCATCTTCCATCTCAAGGTCCTTACCTTAATCACATCTGCAAAGTCCCTTTTGCCACATCAGTTTCCATATTCAAATGTTCCAGGGCCTAGGGCATGGACAGTAGGGGAGCCATCATTCCATATACAGTATTCCCTCACTAATTGCGGGTATTACGTTCTAGACTCCTCCACGAAGTAGGAACCTTACATTTACTTTAGTATTTATATAATATTTTAAGGCTTTATAAACCCTTCCCACACACTTATAAACCATTCCCAGTCCCTTATTAACCTTTCCCACTCCCTTATTAACCTTTTCCACACTTTTATAAACACTACTTATGTTCTTAAACATATTCTGCATTCTTAACCTACGTAACTTTAACAACATACGTATACAATACCGCAAAATCCTGCGATATAGTGTAAAATCTGCAGTAAATAATTAATATTTTTAAAATTCCCGTGATACAGTGAGGCCACAATAAGTGAGCCGCAGTATAGAGAGGGACTACTGTACCATAAAGGGTAGAGGTGGGGACTGAGTGAGAGGGAGCAGGTAAAATGCCTGTGTTGCATCTAGGGGTACAAATGCTGAGCTAGTACCAGCTGTCATGGGATACAGAAACTAGCCCACAAGGTGTGTGAAGCCAGGGTCTTGATGGCAACCACCTCCCGGCTACCCTATTCTCTTCTTCACCTCTGGCAGACCCTGAAGAACCAGTGGCTCCAGCAGTACAGCCATGACTCGGCTGACCCGGGCATCCTCGTGCTCCTGGCCTGTGGCACTATCTCCAGCACCTGTGGCCAGATAGCCAGCTACCCCCTGGCCCTGGTCCGGACCCGTATGCAGGCCCAAGGTGAGGCCTGAGTGGGAGGATGGGACAGGGAACGTCTCACAGTTTGGGTCCCACCTCCCCTTCCCCAGCTCCTCCTCCTGGGTAGGTAGAATCCCAGGCTGGAATCTTCCTGGATTTGGATGGCCTTGACCAAGTCCAAACCTTTCTCAGGCCTCAGTGTACCCATTTGTGACATTAGAACAGGAGCCCTTTGCCCTAACCAGAACAGATGCATCACATGCTGGAAGGGCCCTAGCAATCTTAGCTGGGAGGCTGCTTGGTAGACTTCAGCTAGCATATTCGGGCTGGTGACTTGAGATCTAATTTGCAAGGCTGGGTTAGTGAGGGGAAGGTGAGGAACGAGGTTAAGGAGGGGCAGGGCCAGGCTGGTTATCCTTTCATTGTGTTTCTCTGTATTTTTATTTCATAGGTTCTGTCCCTGTCTCCACCCTATTATACCTGAATCTATTTTGAGAATTTCCTAGGAAATTTTAGGGTTTGTGTTCCATGATTTTTGCTGGGGGGTTATCAGTGCATGGCAGGTGTGGTCCCCCACCTTCAAAGAGCTCACAGGCTGGAGAGGAAGAAAGATGCTGAATAAGCCATTCCACAACTGAGTATGGATTTAGGGTTGAATAAAGGGGAAGAGGAGCCTGACTTAGACTGGGGTGCCCAGGATGGCTTCCCTGAAGGGCTGGTTGCAAAGATGAGTAAGAAGGAAGAGGGTGGGAATCCAATTCCAGGAAGAGGTCACTTCTGTGCCCTCTCCCACTGCACACACTCATACCTGCTCTGTTTTGAATAGTCCCCAAACTTGGGCCCTCCAGATTGAAGTGAAAAGGTGAACAGTCCATTTCAAGGCCAGTAGAAGTCCTGACTCTGAGTGGTAGGTCCTACTATTAGTCTAATCCTCCTCCCTCCTGCTGCAATGGCCACCTGGCCTAGATCTGGGGGGTGGGAGTGGGGAGAGAGGGGGGACCTTTGGCCTGACCTGGCCCCTTATCCCCTTCCAGCCTCCATCGAGGGTGCCCCCCAGTTCTCCATGCTGGGTCTGCTCCGTCACATCCTGTCCCAGGAGGGCATACCGGGTCTCTACCGGGGCATCGCCCCCAACTTCATGAAGGTTATCCCAGCTGTGAGCATCTCCTATGTGGTCTACGAGAACATGAAGCAGGCCCTGGGGGTCACATCCAGGTGAGGGACCCAGAGCCGCCCTCACTAACATCCCTCCTCAATCATGACGTCCTCTACACCTTAGCCACTGGAGACTGACGGCCCAGACAGTGGACCCCAGGTGCCCTCCACTCAAACCACAGGATCCCCATACTTCATCCACTGGGTCCTGCAGCCCACATTCCAGATGCTGGATTTCATGTTTACCTGTCTCCCCACCATCACCACCATACACACACACATTGGGTCTTGGACCTCCATGTCTTACCACTTGATCCCCCACAGTTCAGCCAATGAGTTCTGAAACCCCAACCACAGGAGCATATATCCTCATAACTAAACACCCAGACACTAACTCCCTCAGGCACCACATCCACTGTCCTCATAAAGCACTAGGTCCCAGGTCCCCAACCCCACTAGCAGATCCCAGACATCCATGCTTCAAGCCCTAGATTTCCAAGCGTGGCCACTAGGTTCCGGATATCAAGAAACTCCGGCCAGCAGCTCCTGACAGTGCAATGCTCAGATTCTGAGGCCCCCACCCCTGGATCCTAGATCTCCTAGATCCCTCTGCTTCAACTGCCAGATCCCTACATTGCAGCCACTATACCCTCAACCCCCAACCCACCAGATTCCAGATCCCCAAGGCCTGAGACACTAGATTCTGGCTCCTAAAACCACACATGTGAGAGCCCAGTGGCAGAGCAAGTGGGTCCCAGCAACTGCAGCTGGACACTGGAACCTCACCCACAGGAAACAGACCCTGCCACTTCCAGGCACTGGGTCCCAACCCCTTCGCCCCTGGATTCTGGCCTGAACCCTCCAAGTCACTGGCTCCCAAGCATTCAGATCCCATGTCTAGATCCCAACAGGCTAATCACAGCATTCTGGACCCACAAGTCCCTGTCCCAGATACACATGGTGGGAACCCCAGGTCCTGGCCTCCTGGCTCCAGATACGGCTGGATTCTCCTCTCAAGCTTTGCACTAACACTGGATCCAGCCCCCTCTGCAGCTTGGCTGTACCTCTGGGCTCTATGGAGACACTGCTCCCTCTAACACTCTTCCCCCCAACCTTTTGCAGCGTCTTCCACTCCCCACATTTTAAGCTGATAACCCCCAGAGCCTGGGTCCCTCTAGAGCAGTGGTTCTCAACCTTCCTAATGCCATGACCCTTTAATACAGTTCCTCATGTGATGACCCACAACCATAAAATTATTTTCATTGCTACTTCATAACTAATTTTGCTACTGTTATGAATCGTAATGTAAATATCTGATATGCAGGATGTATTTTCATTGTTACAAATTGAACATAATTAAAGCATAGTGATTAACCATAAAAACAATATGTAATTATATATGTGTTTTCCAATGGTCTTAGGTGACCCCTGTGAAAGGGTCGTTCGACCCCCAAAGGGGTCACAACCCACAGGTTGAGAACCGCTGTTCTAGAGGATCCAGCTGCTCTTTCTTGGGGGCTGGCAATGAGGCAATCTGAGGTGGGGGGCACATTAAGGGACCTCCCCCCAGCCCCAGTACTACCAGCCTTTCCTTGGGCTTCAGAGATGGAAGCCAGGAGCAAGTCTACACAGACCACCCTTCCCCAAACCTAAGCATCCAATTATGCAAAACGAACCAATCCCCAGAACTTACTGCAGGTCTTTTCCTATGGAGAGAAGCAAACATCCCCTTACCCCCTACCCTTGCAACTAACCCAAGCCCAACACTCCCCTATACATTCTGCACTTTATAATTGGATTCTGAGCATAGGACAACTGAGGGACCCCTCCCTCCACTCCTCCCAAGTCCTTTCAGAACTCCATTAAAGGACTACAGAAGAGGAACAAGGATGTTTGTGGGGGGTAGAGGACCTCCTCAAGGCTTCCACCTCTCCCTACCTCCCTGCCTGTGTGTGTTATTTCAAAGAAAAAGAACAAAAGGAAGGAATACATTTTTCTAAGCTCTTTTCATTGTGTTTTTTATTGAAAGGGGTGGGTGGATGTGGGACACCCTCAAACTACTCACAGGGATGGGATATAGACTGTCTTCTATCACTCACAGTTGGAGGAGACCAAGAAATGGCTCCCTTTTGGGCCTCAGCTTCCACACCTGCAAAGTGGAGCAAGGATAAGTCCGTACTCAGGAGCCCTTCTGGTTTTTCCCATATTGTTTCCAATTACGCGAGTGTATTCATTTCTTGGGTCTGTCATCACAAGCTGCCAAAAATGGGGCATATAACAAATATTTAGCATTTTAATCATCTTTTAAAAAATATGGAATGTTTCATGAGTAATATTCCATTGTCTGGGTGGTCAACATTGTGTTGATCCATTCATCCATCAGTGTACAGATTGTTCCCACCCTTTCGCTCTCATGAATAAAAACAACAAAATTGAATCTCTCACAGTTCTAGAAGGTAGAAGTCCAAAATCAAGGTGTTGGCATGTTCATGCTCCCTCTGAAGACTCTAGGAGAGGATCCTTCATTGCCTCTTCCAGCTCCTGGTGGTTGCCAGCAATCCCTGGTTGTTGACTGGGCTTGTAGACCCATTTTCTGCCTGTCTTTACATGTCCAACCTTTTTCCCGTGTGGACTGTGATAGTCACCCTCGAAGACGTCCCCCAATGATTTCTGCCTATGGTATTCATATTTTTATATAATCCCCTCTCTCATTGTACCAGGATGAGTCTGTATGACCCAGAGAATACCACAGAAGTGACAGTATATCACCTCCAAGATTAGATGATAAGACACTGTAGCTTCCATCTTTGCATTTTAAGCTGCTCTGATGTGGGACAATTTGTTATGTAGCAGCAGCTCACTGATACACTTGCACATCCATAGATATGACTTTTCACATATCACATAAGGGATAAAGCCTTGCTATTTTTTATTTTTACTTACTTTGAATTATGTCCTTAGCATCAATTCCCAGGAGTGGGTCAAAGGATATTGCTATCTCAGGGTCAGGCCACCAGAAAAATTGTTATGTAATATACACAGCTATCAACGGAGTTAGCATTGCCAGTTTTACTGCTGCCATGCTGGCATCGAGTCATAGCATTTTGAGCTTATTTCATTGGACCAGTTAACATACATTTTCCTGACATATCCCATGACAGCATGGCTGGCTTTAGGAGGCTCTGCAACTGACATGCAGTGTGATGCCAGGCAGGCTTCTTTTCTCTAAGCCTCAGTTTCCCCACCTGCAAAATAAAGGGTGTTTCCACTGACATCTTTCAAAGGGAAATAACTTACATTTACTGAGCAAGCACTATGTACCCTAGCTTTGGGCTAAGCCCTTTAATGTATTATCTCATTCATTTACTTTGGGCCAGACTGAGTTCTGGACATGGAATACAGAAGTAAATGAAAGAAAAAATTTCTGTTCTCACTGATCCTACATTCCAGTGGGGAGAAAAGAACAATAAATAGCATATGTGAGTGAATATGTAGCAGTGTAGAAAACAAGGATGCTACAGAGAAGAATGAAGGTGAGAAGGGGAATAAGAAATACTGCAGGTTAGAGTTTTAAAATGTTAAATAGGGTGGTCAGAGAAGACCTCAGGGAGGTGACATTTGAATACACATTTAAACATGGTGAGGAGGGAGCCATTGGGTTGTCTAGAGAAAACAGCATCCCAGGCAGAAGAAACAGCCAGTGCAGAGTTCCAGGGCAGGACTGTGCCTGGCATGTTGGAGAACTGGGAGGAGGCCCTTGTGGCTAGAGCAGAGTGAGGGAAGAGGAGAGAGGGAGGAGGTGAGGGCAGGGAGGAGAGGTGGGCAAGTTGTGCAGGGCCTTGTATGCTGTGGGGAGAACTTAGGCTTTTACCCCAAGGGAGGTGGGAGCCATGGAGGGTTGTGGGCAGAAAGGGGACAGTACCTGACTTGGGTGGTTATGGGCACCCTTTGCTTGATGGTGCAGGAAGGACAGATGTGGGGGTAAGTCTAGGAAGGGGTGGGGGGAGGTGTGACTATGGTAGAAGTGACTGCACTGGTCCAGGTGAGCAGTGAAGGGGCTAGACCAGGGTGCTGGCCCTGAAAATGGTAAGCAGCAGCCAGATGCTGGATAGATTCTGAAGGTTTAAGCCACAGGATTTGATGACAGTGTGAGCATGAGAGAAAGGGAAGAATTGAGGGTGACATCAAGATTTTTGACCCAAAGAACTTGAGGATGGAGGGCCTTCGATGAAGATTCTTGTTGGATCCTACTGACAACACTATCTAGTAGAGTTTATCATTACTTCCAATTTCCAGATGGGGAAACTAAAGCTCAGAGAAGTAAGGTGGGTACTCCAAAGTCATGCAGCAAGGAGTGTGTGAGATGAGATTCAAACCCAGGTCTTTCTGACTTCAAACCTATTCCTGTCTTCTTTGAGGACAAACTGTGTCTCTCCTCCAAGCTCCAGCGCTGTCCCATTCTCTCTCAACTTTCACCTCTTGTTGCCATGACAATGAAACAGTGTATTAGCTTCCTGTGGCTGCTGTTGTAAAAAATGACCCCAAACTTGTGGCTTAAAACAGCACAAATGTATTATTCTGGAGGGCAGAAGCCTGACATGGATCTCTCAGGGCTAAAATCAAGCAGTCGGCAGGGGTGGCTCCTTCTGGAGGCTCCGGGGGGGATCTGTTTTCTGGCATTTTCCAGCTTCTAGAAGTCGCCTGCATTCCTTTCTCCATCTTCAAAGCCAGCAACAGCCTTGAAGTCTTTCTCACATCATATCACCTGAACACCAACTGTTCTGGCTCTCTCTTCCCTGTTTAAGGGAATGAGATTACATTGGGCCCATTTGGTTAATCCAGAATAATCTGTCAATCTCTTCATCAGCTGGTTAGTAACCTAAATTCCATCTGCAAACTTCATCCCCTCTTTTTCATGCAACATAACACATTCACAGGTTTGGAGAGATTAGTGCGGACCTTTTTGGGGGGATACCCTCACTCTGCCCACTATATCCAGCTAGGTCACAAGGGCCTCTGTGACCTCATTATCTCCTGGGGCCCAAATTTACAAGGCACCCCTCCCACATGGTTGCTGGTAGGCAAAACTCTGGCTAGGCACTTGAACTTCAGTGTCCTGACCCTCTAGCTGCCATGGGAGCAAAACCTAAGGAAGCCCAGAAGCCTTGCTCAAGGGGCCAGACGCTGTTTAAGAGGGTCAAGGTCTTACTCACCAAAGCTTCGCCCCCACTCCCACCCTCACCCCCACCTGTCTTCTGGAACCCAGGCTGTACACATGTGTATGGGTATGTGTTTGGGCACACGCCTGAAAACAACCTGGAGCACCTCCCATCACAGCAGGTGAGTTGGGGAGCTACAGGTCACCCAGTATATCTAACCAGAACTTCAGGGGGAGAAAGCCATACTGCTCACCCCCTCTGCATGGTCCACTTCCCTTCAAGCAGACCAAGAATTTCACCTTGAAGCAGTGAGGACCAGGGTGGGCCTTTCACCAGGAGGGGATTCTGGAGATGTGTGTGAGGAAGCAGCTCCAGCCTGGCTGATCACGGGCAGGAGCTGGGTCTGCCCTCCAGGTGCTTGACACGGGAGAGCAGCTGATGGTCCCTGTGGATGTCCTGGAAGTAGATAACGAGGGAGCCCTGTGGAAATTTCTGCTCTCAGGAGCCATAGCTGGAGCGGTGTCTTGCTCTGGCACGGCCCCTCTGGACCGTGCCAAGGTGTACATGCAGGTTCGTGTGGGTGGGGGCGACCGTGCTCAAGCCATTGGGGTGGGGATGGACAGAAGTGGAGATGACTGAGTTCAGGATGGGCATGGGAGATGCAATTGGAAGCAGGCAGGAGGGTGGGTTTGGAGCACGGGCTGCAGTTAGGAGGCTGAATGGAGATGGAGTGGGGGGTTGAGCTGGGGATGACAATGGAGCTGGTGTAGACGGGGCATGGAGCTGAACTGGGAAAAGAGTTGAGAGAATGGTACCAGGGACAGACCTGGGGCTGGGGATCAGGGAATTGGGGGTGGGGGTCTTTGGATGGCTTGCAAGACAAAGTAGGACTGGAGAGGAGAGGAAGATGGATGAAATGGGAATGTGGCTCAGTGTCGGGTTTGGGTCTGCACTGGGCTGGAGAATTCTAGGACTAGCCAGGGAAGGAGCTAGAGAAGGAATCGGGATAGGAGGGGTTGTGAGTCTGGGGACAGGTTGGGCTTGAGTTCCAAGATGGGATGGGAATAAAGATAGGGTGGAGGACTTCTCACAGGGTCAGGGGCCTCCCTACCCTCAGGTCTACTCCTCCAAGACGAACTTCATGAATCTTCTGGGGGGACTACGAAGCATGGTCCATGAGGGGGGCTTCCGTTCCCTGTGGCGAGGCAATGGTATCAACATATTCAAGATTGCCCCTGAGTATGCCATCAAGTTCTCTGTCTTTGAGCAGGTGGGCGATGGTCTGTTTTCCCCAGTCCCACCCTCAAGTCCTCACCTCTCCTATACCCCCACCCTCCAAAGCTCAGATCATTATCCAGGAGACACAACGTTCCACCCTCCAAGTCCCAGAGCTCTCCCTCTGGATGGGTTTCAGGTAGGAAGATGGTTACTTATTTGCTCTTGCTCCTCTCTCCTGTCCCAGTATAAAAATTACTTCTGTGGAGTCCATGGGTCTCCACCTTTACAGGAACGTGTCCTTGCTGGCTCCCTGGCTGTGGCCACCTCCCAGACACTCATCAACCCCATGGAGGTAAGAGAATACCTGCCCCACAGAAAAGGAAACAAGATAAAAATGAGTTGCCGGCTGCTGCTTCCTCTCTCACCTCCCCCCTCCTCTTTTCCTTCTTCTCCTTCATCTAAGATATGTATCAGACTTTTTTATTCCAGATGGCTACCTGGTCACCTCACCACTGTTTAATGAATGGGTCCCATCTTTTTTCCTTCAGTGATTGGAGATGCCACCTTTGTAATTTTCAAAACTCCTCTATATATTTGGGTTTATTTCTGGCCTTCCTCCTCTTGTTGCTCTGCTGTCTGTTCATGAGCTGCTACCTTTTAACTTTTTTTAATGAACAGACTTTATTTTGCAGAGCAGTTTTAGGTCAGCAGAAAATCTGAGCAGCAAGTACAGAATTCTCATATACCTCTCCCCATACATACAAAATTTCTACTATTATTCACATCTTGCATTTGGGTGACATTTGTTAAAATCAATGAGCCAATATGGACACATTGTTTTTTACTAAAGTCCATTTTGACATTAGGGTTCACTTTTAGTGTTGTACATTCTATGGGTCTTGACAAATGTATAAGGATGTGTGTCTACCAGTACAGTATCAGACAGAATAGTTCTACTGCCCTAAAAAGCTACTCTACCTATTCACCCTACCTCCTTCCCCCTGAATCCCAAGCAAGCACTAATTGATTATTTGACTATCTACACAGTTTTGCCTCGAGGCTTGGTATTATGTTTTATCATTCTCCATTCTTCTCTCCTTTATCTCCAAGGATCACCTATTGATTGCTGCCATTTTTATGATGTTGAATCTACATATCCAGGAATATATATATTCATTTGTTCAAGTCTTCTTTTATGTTCTTTAATGGCCTTTTAAAAGTTTTCTTTAATATAATTCTTGCTCTCACCTGGTTAGGTTTCTTTCAATGTGTATTTGTTTTCATTGGCTGCATAACACATTACCACAGATTCAATTAGCTTAAAATGATAGATTTTTATCTCATTGTTTCTGTGGGTCATATCTGGGCACTGACTAGTCGGGTCTGCGCAGGATTTCATCAGGCGGAAATCAAGGTGTCAGATGGGCTACCAACAAACCCATCTGAGGCTCCTCTGCCGAGCTTCCTGGTTATTGGCAGGATCAATTACTTATGGTTGTAAGACTGATACCCTCAGCTCTGAGGCCAACCACTCTTTCTGCTATGTGGTCCTTTCTACAACAGTTTGCTTGTTTCAAACCAACTGGAGAGTGTCTCTGATGCTTCCAGTCTTTCTACTTCTATCTCTGACAACAGACCTCTTTTAAAGGGCTTGCCTGATTAGGTCAGGCCCACCCAGGACAATTTCTCCTGATTCACTTAAAGTCAACTGTTTAGGGGCCTTTATTATATCTATTACAAAATCCTGTCACCATTGTCATAATCTTGTAACCTGATCATGGGAATGACATCCCATTATATTCACAGGTCTAGCCTATATTCAAGGTGTGTGTTGGGGGGAGGGGGACAACATTAAAACAGCATGTGTATCAGGGGGCAGGAATCTTGGGAACCACCTTAGAATTTTGCCTAATACACTTGGTGTTCTGCCTTTTGCACAATTGTAGAATTGCCAATATTTTGGAATTGGGGTATTTCATTAAAATTCCAATTTCTAACTCTTTCAGAAAATTGGCAGATCTGGCCACCTGGAGCCTGCACTCCCAAGGCGCCATGTTTGGCTGGTGCTAAGCGGAAGCTGCCACAGACCTCACTTGACTCAAGTCACTTCCCTTCTCAAGTGCTGGCCTCTGTCAGCACTTGAACCTCGGAACCCTGTGGAGAGAGCACACATGGGTCAAGGGATGGGACAGGGAGCTTTGGATTTGACATCCAGTTTTGCATATTCCTGAGAAGCTTCCTCATTTGTAGATGGGAATAATGGCCACTTCTGAGGGTCACTGGGAGGATTAAATCAAAGCAGCTGCCTCACTTCTCACCCTCCCCAGGTGCTAAAGACTCGGCTAACTCTGCATCGGACGGGCCAATACAAGGGGCTGCTGGACTGTGCCAGGCAAATTCTGGAGCAGGAGGGCACCCGTGCCCTTTACCGTGGCTATCTGCCCAAGATGCTTGGCATCATCCCTTATGCCTGTACTGACCTGGCTGTCTATGAGCTGTGAGTCTCTCAGAGTGGGGTGGAAGGGGTGAATCCAGGCCCTAGCAAGCTTCCTTCTGTCCCCTTTTTTCTTGCAGCTACTCAGGTGTTTCTGGCTGAAGTCAGGCAGGGACATGGCAGACGACGACCTGTGGTCAGATGGCCAGTTACCCACTAACTTTGGTGCGCACCAGGATGCAGGCTCAAGGTCAGCCTGGCCCTAGTGACCACCATGTATATCCCTCCCTCCTAATCCCATCACTAACCCTCTGAATTTCCTCATATTCTCAAACTCTCCACATCTGATCCTGGTCACCTCCACTGACCCCCAAACCCACCAAGACATACACCGCATATGATTCCAGCCCTCAAATTAATACTACAATCACTAAAATGAACATCCATCTTACAAATGATTCCCACAAACTCCCCCCAAATGTGACCTAGTCCTCCGTGCTGATCTCAAGACATATAGCCCCCAAATTACCTCCTACTTTTCCAAATCAAACCCAGCCCTCAGTTGGCTTCAAAAGTCAAAATGGTTCCTAAATTCGCCAAATCTAATGTCCTAAAACTTATAACTACTTCCCCCACTACCCTGGAAACTCCCCAAATGTGACTCCGTCAAATGGACTCTCAGCACCTAAACCAGTTCTCAAACATCCAAACTGATCCTTAGTCAACCAGCTTCACCTTGAAAATGTCCCCAAACTATTCTTTAGCACATTCCCCAAAATATCTAGCAGATCTTAAAGTTCCCTTCCAGATAAGCTAGAATGTTTTCTGAGATGTTCCCAAAAAGAAAACCTGAAAATTCCTGCCCAAATTTATCCCCTCATTCTCCCCAAATTGACCAATTTCCTCTGTCTTCCAAACTCCTTTCCAACTGATCTCCCAGGCCCCTATCCCTGGCTTCACTCCCCTAAGATGCCAGCTCCCCAGGAGACCAGCTCATCTCTGAGGCACTGAGCTTGTTCCTGTCCCCACAGACACTGTGGAGGGTTCAAACCCCACCATGTGCGGAGTCTTTCGGTGGATACTGGCCCAGCAGGGCTGGCCAGGACTATATCGAGGTATGACCCCCACCTTACTGAAGGTGTTGTCGGCAGGTGGCATCAGCTACATGGTGTATGAAGCTATGAAGAAGACCCTGAGTATATAGGCAGTGAGACAAGCAACACATCCTGGGCAGAAATGGACAGGAGGATTTAGTGTCCCCTGACCCCAAAGAGCCCTCCAGGCTTGGGCCCCAGAGAAATTTTTGTTTTTGCTTTTGTTTTTTAGGAAGAGCAGGCTGGGGGTAAGGTGGGGGTCTAGGTCAGAAGATGCTCTCCAGGGAGCAGCCTGAAAGTGTTATGGACTCCATTTTGACTCACAGTAGTCTGTCCTGGCTCCAGGAGAAAATGGTGAACATGAAGTCAAACCAGGAATAAAGTGATGGTTTCTGCTATATATGTCTGGGATACCTGGGTCCAGGAAGGAAGTTGCAGACTTGGATACTTGGGTCCAAGGAAAGAGCTGAGTATTTGCACTCCCTGGGTTCCCGAGGGAGACTGGGTACCTTGGGCTCCTCGGTCCTGAATGGGAAGCCTGGATGATGCCTGGCTCCAGGAAATAACTTGAGGACCTAGGATTGGAGCTTCAAGCTTGGATCCCGGGACCTTATGTGAAACAGATCTGGCGTATGGAATTAGGGTCTGGAATCCCTCAAGAACCAACGGCCCAAGACCCTTTAGTGCAGGAAGGGAGCTGGTTTCGAGGCCTGGAAGAAGGGGTTCTAGATGTCTGGGTGGAGAAAGGAGAGGGGGTACTGGGGACCCCGGGGTTTCCTCCTGTTCTCAGACCACCTGAACTCCAAGTCTCCAAGGCCTCAAGCAGGCCACGTGCCTGGCCTACTCCAGAGGCACTAACGCTGACGTCAGGTCCGAATTCCAGCAGCGGTCGCCAGCGCCTACGTAAACTGCCACTCACTGCCACTCCCGCTAATCCCCACTCGCCGCCTGGTGTTCGGCTCCGCCCCAATGCAGCTGCTCTTCCACTGGCTCCCACCAAAACTGGGCACCTTTACTTCATTGCCATTTGTCCGGAGCAGTGTCAGTCACCTACCACCTACCCCCGTCGCTCAACCATTGGCTTAGTAGTAAAGACTAGAAAAGGATTCTGGTTAACCTGAAAAGCCCGTCCAAACCCAAGCGCATCACCCAGAGCTCGTCAGGGATTGGATTAAACTGACTGCCAATCTTTACAAAAACCACCTTCCGTGTGTATTCACTGGCTTGCGTTCCAGGAGCTATTTGCTAGGCTCCTCCTCCCTCTCCGCTTGACTCTTCGGAGCAGTCACTTGGTCTTGAAGCCGCCCCGGGATTCTGGAACTCCCGCTTCATTGGGCCTCCCGCCTCCTCGGATCGCCTCGATTTGCCAATCTAGAGCCGGCAGCCCGCAGCTCATTGCCTCCTAGAGCTGTCAATCACACGGTGCCTCCCGCCCATTACCTCTCACGGCACTCCGATTGGTCGCTCGCATACAAAGCCCGCGATTGGTGTCCGGTGAGCGGTGGCCGCTTCACATTGGCCTAGCTGTGCTGTCCATCACGGCGGCGGGAGGGGGCGTCCCTCTTTCCCCTCGTCGTCTTCCCTGCCGCTGGGTTCCCAGAGTGCTCCGCGGCCGTGTGGAGCGAGGCCTTGTTCCCGCGTTGAGCCGCCGCCGCTGCCTCCTCCTTAGCTTCAGCCTCCGCGCCAGGCCCGGCCCCGCCGCGCCATGTCGGACTACAGCACGGGAGGACCCCCGCCCGGGCCGCCGCCGACCGCTGGCGGGGGCGGGGGTTCTGGGGGCGCTGGAGGAGGCCCTCCACCGGGCCCGCCAGGCGCGGGGGACCGGGGCGGCGGGGGTCCAGGCGGGGGGTCGGCCGGGGCCTCTTCGCAGCCCCCCGGTGGGGGCGGCCCAGGAATTCGCAAGGACGCCTTCGCCGACGCCGTGCAGCGGGCCCGCCAGGTGAGAAGGCCGCGGGCCTGAGGGGCGGGCGGGGGAGGGGGGCGGGGTCACGTGCGCGCGCCCGCGTGCGCGCTGGGTCGCGGGTGAGGGGTCGCCGGGGCAGCCGTGGGTTCATGTGGGGCATTAGACTGGGGCCTGGGCCGCCTCAGGTGCTTTGAGTGGGGTTCCCCCACGGCGACTTCCTGAACGGGCTAGGGGCATCCGAGGGATTCCCAGAAGCGGTCCATGGGTATACGAGGGGCCCCAGAGTACACCCCCTCACTTTGGGGGGCCCCTCGCCCCGTCTTAAGATACGCGAGGGGTGCTCTACGGTCCTTGAAGAAAAGGGTCCACTTTCCCGGGATATGCTTTACTTTCCCCCCACCTCCCCATCAGGGCACTGAGCTCTGGTTGCCCCCAACCCAGTCCCGTTTCTTCCCGCTCCCCAGGAAGAAGGGACTTTGGGGGAAACAAGTCCTTCCTCTTGAGTGTGGAAAGGAAACCCTTTTGCTGCCAGAGTGGTCAAGCACTTAAACGAAATGGGGAGGGTGGGTGTAGGGGCTGGCTCTTTTTGATGCTACCAGTGACTTGAAAGCGTGGTGTATATTTTTTTGGGAGAGAGGGGAAGGTCCCACCACGGTTGTTTGAGTCTTGATGAGGAGATAGAGGTGTTACTTGCTCATGGGACTGACCCCCAGAGTCTGGAGGGGAGGAGGCCCTTAGAATAGGACGACTGTGCCTTTGTTTTTGTGGAAGCAGACCCCAGCCTGACCAGTGTAGTTCCAGTGCCTCTAGGGCAGTGTGGGAGGTCCCGTTAGGTGAACGTCCTGCTCCGCCCCTATGATCTGTGCTTTCTCACCTTTCTAAGGTAGAGTGGGATAGTATTTTAATGTGCACTCCTCTGCTTGCCCACTGAACTGTCTTGATTTCCGAGGAGCAGCTATAACCGGGGGAGTTGGTGCTATCTGTTGGGGTGGGATAAGGCCCCATCTGGGCAGCCCAAGAGCTTTGGCTCAATGTATTAAAAAAATGAGAGAGGTGAAAAGATAGATCCTTATTCCTGGTTTGTGTTTCCTCGGAATATCTGTAATAATTCCACAGACAGACTCTGGTGTTAAGTTTGTTAGATTGGGGTTTATTAGAAGTTTCTCTCAATGTGGCTAAATTTTGACATGTGTTCCGAAAGGGTCTTTTGTTTTCCTCAAATGAAGGTTTCAGGTGCTTTGAAGCAAAAAGTTCCCTGAGATTTGTTTCACAAATGCAGAGATTCTGCAGGTGAGGGAGATAATACTCCTCAGCATCCCCAAGAACACTTCTGGTTCTCTGCGGCCCTCCCTTGTGGAGATGATCTGCGGACCCTCTGTGGCAACAACTTCTTCTGTTCCTTTTACCCCAGGACAAGTTAGTGTGGGTTACAGTCTGGCCACAAACAACTTAGGTCCAAATCCCATCAAGAAAGGGAGTTTTAAAATTCCTGGATAACTCTTGAACTCTGAGGCCTTAGGTGAAAATTCTTTCTAGAATATCTTAACCAACAGGCTCTTTCCTAAATTGGGGAAGCTGACTCCCAGGCCAAACAGTAAGACCAGAGAATGGGAGTTCTGAGAAGTTTGAGCCCTATGGAAGTTGCCTTTTGTTGCTAATTCTGTTCTGCTTATAACTTCATTTCTAGATCGCAGCCAAAATTGGAGGCGATGCTGCTACAACAGTGAATAACAGCACTCCTGATTTTAGTTTTGGGGGCCAAAAGAGGCAGTTGGAAGATGGAGGTAACTACCTGCCTGGAGGAGGGCGGTGGGTAGAGAGTGAGGTGCCTTTGTTTGAATGTGGTTCAGAGTGGGAGGGGGGGGCACTGCCATTTGGTCTTTTAAAACCTCAGCAATCCCAGCTTTGTTCATTCTTTTTGTTGAGCCACCGTCCTGAGGTATCAGGTGGCTGAGAGGAGAGCAGATTGAGTGTGGCTAGGTCCAAGTTGTAAGTTCTCAAGATTGTTCCTCCCCTTCTGGTAGGCTGGGGAAGTGCTGGTACCTTTGTTGAGTTCCTTCATAAGTGAAGTTTGGCTGGTCCTGGGGCATGTGGCATTGCCTACAGTAGCCAAAATGATCAGCTGGGTGGCTAGCTGACTTCTTTCATCTGGGGCCCTGCTGCCCAGTGCAGGTCCAGTCCTGAGCTAGAAGAATTAAGAAGTCACTATCATTGTTCCCCCGTTATAAAGGGCTTTTTTACCCTTGGTGCTGGCAGCAGGATTGATGAAGTCTGGCCTCACTTAGGGGTTGGTCTCTACTACTCTCCTGTCTTGGCTCTGATGTTGGGGGTAGCACAAGGGGGGTTTTCCAGGATGTGTGGCACCAGCATCAGATTTGAGGCAGCTATGGGTGGGTGGGTGCTGTATCTGACATCCTCTCTCTTCCACAGACCAACCGGAGAGCAAGAAACTGGCTTCTCAGGGAGACTGTAAGTCTATTGGGGGACACAGGCAGAGGGCAGCTTCAGGATCTTAGGAGGTTGTTGGAGTTGGGAGCTAGGAGCACCGAGTACCTGTCCTTTATGGAGACTCTAGGTGTTCATCATCTGGAGTTCATGAACTGTGGGGTTCTCATAGCCCCTAGAAATTGAGGTAGAAATAAATACCTGGTACCTGTGCTGTTGCGACGAGGGTCCATTGTGTGCCCGTGCTCAGTAAGGTGTGGCCTATAATGCTGCTAGTCGCCTCCGTGGAGGCAGAGCACCTGGGGCCAGTGGTGTTTGGAGTTCTAGAGAGAAGCCAAGCCAATCTTTCCTTTGGATTTTCTTTTTGCAGCCATCAGTTCTCAACTTGGACCTATCCATCCTCCCCCCAGGTAAGTTGTATTGGAGAATACATTGTTTTCTTGTATGTCAGCTGTCTCTGGCCTTTCTTACTGACTTGGAGAAGAGCTCTGTCTGGGGTTCCTGTACCATTTAGGGCACCAGAGAGCCAACTGAGACAGAGGGTGCTGCCTTTATCTCTGTACTTAACTGTCTACAGGGCTTGAGAGGGGAAGAGGGTTGTGGCATGGTCTCTATACCCTGGTGCTTCCTTTGTTGAGGTGGGGACACTCCAGAAGCACAGACATCTGTCTTCCTAGGAAAGGCTGGTTTTATCATCCGTCCTCTGCACCATTCCCTAAGAGCTGGTGGAGCTTGGGGTGGGGAGGTCTTTTCTACTTTCTTGTTTCCTCACCCCCCCACCCACCCCAAATGACTTGTGAATTTGACATAGAATCCTTTGTGAAGGACCATATTGTATCAGGGGAAGGGGACAGCAGTTTTACAAAATAAAATAAAAATTATTTATTAGAAAATTAAAGAAAAAGGTACAGAGCCCTGGCTGCTGTGGCTCAATGGATTGAGTGTCGGCCTGCGAACCAAGTGTCACTGGTTCGATTCCCAGTCAGGGCACATGACTAGGTTGCATGTCAGGCCCCCATTTGGGGGTGCGTGAGAGGCAACCACACAGTGATGTTTCTCTCCCTCCCTTTCTCCTTTCCCCTCTCTCTAAAAGTAAATAAGTAAAATTGTTTAAAAAATTAAGAAAAAGGTACAAAAAATTGTTTTTAAGTCAACACATGCAAAATGGCTTAATTACTTTGTTATGAAAGTGTCCAAGTGCTCACTGTCTCCCTGAGTCACATTGGTCCAAGGGCCACACTGCCCAGAACAAGCCTCTTACAGCCCAGGTGGGGAGATAGGTCTCAAAAGGTGGGGTGACCTGCTGTGGGGTTCGGGAGCCCCAGTCTTACGCTGTTGGATATGGTTTAGGCTTGTGGGGTCTTGATCCCATCATAGGAAGCAGGGTCAGAGGCCAGAAACATCAGGGTGGGGGTGGCACATGCTTTTTCTCCAGGGAGACCCTCTGCTTTCCCGTTTGAGACCTTCATTGTCTCTCTTTGCAGGACTTCAATGACAGAGGAGTACAGGGTTCCAGATGGCATGGTGGGACTAAGTGAGTGTGGGTCACTGTGGCCTGGGGTGCCCGTTACACACACCCCACCACTTTCCCAGGGGCAGTGTCCTGGGAGCCCCTGCCAGCCCAGAAGCCTTTGGTCTGAAAGGGCGTCCCCTATTCTGCTCTTACCTGTACTTTCTGGGCGGAAAGAATGGTGGAGCTTCTGACATGGCTACCGCCCCCTTTGAATATTCATGTGGCCTGAAAATCCCCACCACTTCATTTACTCAGTGCTGGCTCCTTCCCATCAACTCTGCTTTTCTTTTTTCTTTTCCACCTAGTCATTGGCAGAGGAGGTGAACAGATTAACAAAATCCAGCAGGATTCAGGCTGCAAAGTCCAGATCTCTCCAGGTATGAGTGAGCTGTATTCTTCCCAGAATGAATGCTGGGCTCGGGCTGGGCTCTTTGCAATTTAGCGATCTCACTTTTAACTTGATGGGTAGACATGAAATATGAAATGGGCTGGCATTTATTTTATTGTTTGTTTATTTAGTGCTTTTTATGTACCAGGGTCAGTGCATTATCTCTACTGTACAGCTCCTTAAGGTGTAACTATGCCTTTTCGTTCATTTTATTGGTAGGGGGAGGGCTGAGAAGGAAGATCAGGAATTGAACACGGGGAGCCTCATTCCAGATATGCTTTGAACCATTATGTTAGATTGCCACCTGAACTAAACACCTAGTGGAAACCAGACAGGAACATGGGAATCAGGAAGGTGCATTAGAAAGAAAAACTTTGAGGACGGGCCTAGGTTTGAATTGCAATTCTGCCTCCTCCTCTGTAGGAGTCTGCTTTTCAGGGGTTTCTGAGGCCTTGTTCTAGCAGAATGGAGTTTGTCGATTATAGGGTGCAGGTGATTGTCAGTGGTAGTGAGAATGGCCCAGGGTTTGGATTTTCCAGAACCTGCCTCTCCTTCCACATCTTATTCTGTAAAAGTTCTGCCTCCCTTATTGGACTTCAAGTTTCCTGACCTTGGCCTTGCATTGCGCACCTCCTAGGTGTTTGGGGATGTAAATTGATTTGTCAGCTGCTGAATGGTGGCAGAAGTGGCCATTGGCCATTTATTGTTCTAGAAGTTTTCTCATCTCCACTAAAGTCTTTTCTAGGGTCTGCAGGCCTGGGAAGGCACTGACCCTATCACCTCTTCTCTCCAGACAGTGGTGGCCTCCCCGAGCGCAGTGTGTCTTTGACAGGAGCCCCAGAATCTGTCCAGTAAGTGCCTGGCTGGGCCTGTCATTGTGATGGAAGTGGGCAGAAGTCCTCTTGATCCCTTCAAAAGTTGGGGGTGATTCCCACACCATGTCCCTACATTCTAGCCCCAGAGACTATATTGCTCTTCTTTCTCATCATCTGTCAAACCTATGTGTTGGAGTCATCTTTGCTTGAGTTGGGGGCAAGAGGGTCACCACGCCAGTACTTTTTCAAGTGACAGCACCTCATTCTTCCCCTTTTCAGGAAAGCAAAGATGATGCTGGATGACATTGTTTCTCGAGGTCGTGGGGGCCCCCCAGGACAGTTCCACGACAACGCCAATGGGGGCCAGAATGGCACAGTACAGGAGATTATGATCCCTGCTGGGAAGGCTGGCCTGGTCATCGGCAAAGGCGGGGAGACCATTAAGCAGTTGCAGGTGAGGGGGTGGAGTGGAGCACATAAGTTTCCTTCCATCCTAGAAAATATCCTGTGTCTAGTACACACACACAAAAAACCAGCTGTTTTGCCAGTCTTTTACCCTTCTTGATCATGGACCCTGCCCCAAAATGCACTAGTCTCCAGAAAGTTCTTTGAAAGTTTTGCACTGACCATCAACGTTGGTTTTAAAGGAACGAGCTGGAGTAAAGATGATTTTAATTCAAGATGGTTCCCAGAACACGAACGTGGACAAGCCCCTGCGGATCATTGGGGATCCTTACAAAGTGCAAGTGAGTGCACTGTGCAGGTGGTGGTGGCGGTGGTTTCTAGAGAAGTGACAGAGAAGGCTGGTGGGCTGGCTGGAGATTGGGGTGAAAATGGAGAGATTTTCAAGAGTACTGGCTTTTAATTTTAAGTTGGCCCAAGGTTCGTGTTCTTGAACTCCCTCCCATTGGTTTGTACATGAGCAAGTGGCCTAACTCTGATCCTTCATTTTCTCATCTGGAAAATGGAGGTATTGGCCGTGCCTGCCTCTCAGGGTGGCAGATACAGAGCTCAGCACCTATGTATCATTCCTTAGCTTAGTCCTGTGACCCCTCGGTTTATGGGAGGCTAGAATTGCAGTGGGGCAGCAGAGCTTGCTGTGTGCTCCATGCTCTGTGTCTTTGCAGCAAGCCTGTGAGATGGTGATGGACATCCTCCGGGAGCGTGACCAGGGCGGCTTTGGGGACCGGAATGAGTATGGATCCCGGATTGGCGGAGGCATTGATGTGAGTGCAGGCCTCTCTGAGATGATGGACGGCTGTGGGTGTAGGGGGCTCTTAATGTCCAGTAGACAGAAAAAGATGACCCTCTCCTTCCGTTCCTCAGGTGCCAGTGCCTAGGCATTCTGTTGGCGTGGTCATTGGCCGGAGTGGAGAGATGATCAAGAAGATCCAGAATGATGCTGGTGTGCGGATCCAGTTTAAACAAGGTCAGGGCCGAGTCGTGTGGATGTGTTGGCCAGTCCTGTCCTCTTAAGATCACCCTGAGGGTCTTCTGCAGGCAGCTTGACACTGTGGTTAAACTGCTGAGCTGCTTTGCAGTGCCTTGTTGCTCCTAGATTTTATCTCTCCTGTGGGACAGCCCTGTGAAAGTTGGTGACGGGAACACTTTCCGTGTTTTTCTCTCCTGTTGAATTTACCTTTTCCCTCTCCCCCACCAATGGTCCATCCGACAGGGCAGCCTGGATAACTTGGGCACCCTGGGCTGGATCAGACCATTATCCCAACTCTGGGCTCCTGCTAAGCCTTTGAGCGTCTCTGAGGGCAGGTCTGTTGCAGGGCGGGATCTCTGTTGTCTTTTTAGAGATTTGTTGTTCTCAGTTCTATAAAATGCATGTGTTAGTTCTGGGGGTTCCAGTTGCAGAGAGAAGCCTCAGCCTCCTCCCTGCAGAGTTGGTCGATTTCTTTCTCTGGGGACATGGGGCCTGCCTGCCTCATTTCTCACTCCTCTGAGTATGTGGAGTGTGGCGAGCAGCCCTAAGTCTGAGATGTCTCAGATACCTAGCTTGGCACAGTGCTGTCCTGAGGAGGCGGTGATTTGGAGTTGTGCTTCTCTTTTAAATCTGTGTCTCCACTCTCTGGGTGCTGGCCTCAGATGATGGGACAGGTCCTGAGAAGATAGCTCACATAATGGGGCCTCCAGACCGGTGCGAGCATGCGGCGCGGATTATCAATGACCTCCTCCAGAGCCTTAGGGTAGGTGGCATGGGGTAGGTGAGAAGAGCTGGTGGGGGCAGAGGGGATGGGCCTGGCTTCCTGCATTCACTCTCCATGTCCCTGTCTTGCAGAGTGGTCCCCCAGGCCCTCCGGGGGGTCCTGGCATGCCCCCAGGGGGCCGTGGCCGAGGAAGAGGCCAAGGCAACTGGGGCCCACCTGGCGGGGAGATGACCTTCTCCATTCCCACTCACAAGTGTGGGCTAGTCATCGGCAGAGGTAAGGCAGCCTCTCCCTACCCTTCATCCTTCACCTCTTCTCTCCTCCCACCCTCCCTTCACTACCTGTGTTGTCCTCAGGTGGTGAGAACGTGAAAGCCATAAACCAGCAGACAGGCGCCTTTGTAGAGATCTCCCGGCAGCTGCCACCCAATGGAGACCCCAACTTCAAGCTATTCATTATCCGAGGCTCGCCCCAGCAAATTGATCACGCCAAGCAGCTCATTGAGGAGAAGATTGAGGTGGGCTCATGGAGGGCTCTGGGCACCTGGGCTTGGCTTCTGTCTCTCACCCACTGAACTTGTTCCATTCTCCTTCCTCCAGGGTCCCCTCTGCCCAGTTGGACCAGGCCCAGGAGGACCAGGCCCTGCCGGCCCCATGGGCCCTTTCAATCCCGGACCCTTCAATCAGGGGCCACCAGGGGCTCCCCCTCAGTGAGTATTCCCTCTCAGCTGCCTGGAATTTGGAGTACAGAGGTCGATACACTGACAAGAAGAATGACTAAGTTCTGTTTCCATTTTCATTCACCACCAAGGGGTCCTTCCTCATCTTTCAGAAGCAGTGGTTGTTTGGGACCCAAACATAATCCAGCCCAGCCCTCTGTTTCACAGACACTGTCTTACAAGATGGTATAGGTGTTATTTTGGGGGACTTTGTTTCACAGCCTGGGTCTTACACATTGTTAGTTTTCTCACGCCTTTCCCTGGGTCTCCTTCCTACCAGCCATCTCTACCCCTGCAGAGGCGCAGCCTGCACTCATGTGTTCCCCCTCTTTCTCATCCTGCAGTGCCGGGGGCCCCCCTCCTCACCAGTACCCACCCCAGGGCTGGGGCAATACCTATCCCCAGTGGCAACCACCTGCTCCTCATGACCCGAGTAAGTAAGGCTGCCCATTTGAGGGACAGCACAGACTCTGGGCACAGGACTGGCTTTCCGTGTCACTCCTCAGCCTGCACTGCCCTCTTCTTGCAGATAAAGCTGCTGCAGCCGCCGCAGACCCCAACGCAGCCTGGGCCGCCTACTACTCACACTACTACCAGCAGCCCCCAGGCCCCGTGCCTGGCCCCGCACCTGCCCCTGCAGCTCCACCTGCCCAAGGCGAGCCTCCTCAGCCTCCACCTGCCGGCCAGTCAGACTACACTAAGGCCTGGGAAGAGTATTACAAAAAGATCGGTGAGTATATGGGCTGCTGCATGGGCTCAAGTCAGCCCGAAGGGCAGGGGAGGGCAGCTGTGTCCCCTTGCTGTCCTCTTACCTTGATGCCTGCCTCCTGCAGGTCAACAGCCCCAGCAGCCTGGAGCTCCCCCACAGCAGGACTACACGAAGGCTTGGGAGGAGTACTACAAGAAGCAGGGTGAGTTAGAAACAAAATATTGGAACGGGTGTAAATGCAGCATAGGGAATGTAGTCATTTTGTGATGACTTTGGTGGTATGGGTATTAGACTTAGCATAGTGATCACGTTGTAAGGAATTTAAATGGAAAATTGCTATAGTACATCTGAAACTAATATAATATTGTTTGTCAGCTATAACACATTTTTAAAAACCAAGTTGAGCTAGTGCGGCCTGAGGTGAGGCAGGGCCAGGCCCACTGTCTTGCCCAGCCCCATTCACCCTCTCCTCCCAACAGCTCAAGTGGCCACTGGAGGGGGTCCAGGAGCACCCCCAGGCTCCCAGCCAGACTACAGCGCCGCCTGGGCTGAATACTACCGACAGCAAGCCGCTTACTACGGACAGACCCCAGGTCCTGGCGGCCCCCAGCCTCCACCCACACAGCAGGGACAGCAGCAGGCAAGTGGGAATTGCCACCCTCCTCCTCCTCCTTTTTCCTTCCAACCCCCAGCCACCGTTCATCCTGCCTTAGTGGGTAGCGCCGGAAATCCCTTCCCCTGCGGGGTGTGTCCTTGATGCCTGCAGCGGGGGCCGTGTGGCTGGAGGTCTCCGGGAGTCCCCATGAGCCAGGGGAAGTGTGCGCTGGGTCCAGAGGTTAAAGAAGAGGCCTCCCTCCGCCGGCTCGCTTGTTCCTGTGTAATGCTGTCGTGATGCTGGGGGAGAGTGCGAGACAGATAAAAGGTGGAACTGTTGAACTGGTGGGTAGTCCTGGGGGTGGGGGGCAGACCAGCCACTGAAACGTTGGTCACGAACCTGGCTGCTAACTCAAAATCTGGCCACTTGGGAAGAAAATGGATAATTTTCCCCTCTCTGCATTACTTTTTTTTTTGGCTTTTGTTCTTTTGTTTTTAAACCCACGATCTTCGCCCCAACTGTGTCCAAGTGACTGTTTGCAGGCAGCGCCAGCGTGGGGTGGCCCTGGCTCCAGCAGGGACGCGGGGAGCCTGCCAAGGGGACAGGCCCCGGAGCCCATCTGCTCCACCTGGGTTTGGCCTCTGCTCTCACGCCCGTATCTGTGTCCCGGTCTTGTCTGTGAAGTGGGCATGATGATCGCTGCCACCTTCCAACCTACCTCACAGGGGTGTTGTGGGGACACCGTGATCTCTGAGATTGTTCATGTTGTGATGCGCCGGGAGCCACCGCTTTCTTCCCTTCCAGACCCTGACTGCTTCTCTCTCTCCCGCGGCCCCTGCTTCTCTCCTTCTTGCCTTTGTGTCACTCTTTCTCCTCCTCCTCCATCAAGGAGCCAGTCTGACTTCAGCTGAGTCCCCGGAGCACTTGACTAGACAGTTACAGACATATCCTGCTAGCCACCAGTTCGGGAGAGGGGCTTCCTGGCCCCCTCCTTACCATCCCCCAGTCTCCCGCCCCTGCCTCCCCTCCCCGTAGTGACCAATTCCTATCTCTTCCCTCTCCGCAGGCTCAATGAATCGAATGAATGTGAACTTCTTCATCTGTGAAAATTCTTTTGTTTTGCTTGGGGGCTTTTTATTTTATTTTATTTTGGTTTTTGCTTTTTTTCCATTTGTTAGGCGAGAGAGCGATGGCTGCTGTGGGGTTGCAGGGGAGCCCACTGAGGGGCTGGAGGTCTGTGCTGGCTCTTGTGCTCTCGCTCATTCTGTGTCTCACATGCTCTTTCTTTCAAAATCGGGGTCCTTCATGTTGAGCCAGCCATAGAAGGTAGTGAGAACTAATCTCTGCCAAAAAGGTTTTTTCTTTTTTTTAATAACAGAAAGTGAAACAAAACCTATAAAATTATATATATATATAAATCTCTATATCCCACCCCACCTTTCCTGAAACTGCTTCTTTTAAGGGAAAGTAATTCATTTTCTCCTTACAACTCTTGGTCCTCTCCATGTTTTTAAAATAAACTTTTAAAAAGGAAAAAAAAGTCAATCTTGCTATTTCTTTCTTTTTTTTTTAAGTTAGGGTTGGAACATTCCTTGGACCAGGTGTTGATATTGCAGGAAACCACCTCTCCCCCTTCCTTCTCCTCCTCCCCCATCCCGCATCAGTTGAGCCCCTCGGCCTCTGCTCCTCTCGCTCCTCCCTCTGCCCTAGCTCGGCTTCCCGCGGCCCCTCCCTCCTGCGCCCTCTCTCCCAGGACTGGTCTGTCATGTTTCATCTGTTCAAGAGGACATTGAAACTGCAAACAAATTGAGAACAAAACAAAAAAAAAAAAAAAAATTGTATGGCAGTTTTTACTTTTTATCGCTCGTTTTTAACTTCACAAATAAATGATAACAAAACCTCCCCATGTCTGCTGGGTGCCGTCTCTCTTTCTCTGTCCCCAACCTGCCCCTGTAGAGTTTTGAAGCAAATGTTTGTTCTTTATAGATGTTGTAAAAGCCTGATAATGGTGATTGGAAATTAATAAGCTTTGTGTTGTGTTTTGTTTTTTTTTAAAGAAAAAATTATAAGAAAATAGTTTTCTGCAGGCACGTTGTACTTTCCTATAACTTTTCTTCCCCTCCCATTCTTTTTTTTCTTCTTCTTTTTTTTTTTTGTTTTTTGTTTTTTGTTTAAATAAAGAGCTTTTTTGTCTAAAACTGTGTGTTGGATGCAAATGTGTTAGTAGGGGAACAAGGCTAGGCCTGTGAGAGTGGGGTACAAGGCCTGGTGCCCCCCCGCCCCCCCAAAGACCGTTCTCTGAATTTGTTTGGGAGGAAGAAGCAATCCATACCCTTGTGGTACAGTCCTCCCCGAACCTGTTCTTCCTTCTGGGAACTTAGGGAGCAAAGCACCCAGGATGATCCCCAGGGACATGTGTTCCCATGGACGCTTCCTACCACCACAGCAAACCCATGGCCCTGCCTCACGGGAGTCATCCTGGCCTTGCTACATGCTCTTGTTAGAGCCCTGAGTTGGGAACCTATCCTGTCCAAGGAAATGGCACCAGTTAAGTGCTTGCTGTCAGGCCGTAGCCTTCCAAGGATGAGGAGATGGGAGAGTGAACTAAGGGGCTACTTGAACTGTCCAGTGTAGGGACAGTCATCTTGAAGCATACTGTGTAGCAGGACTGTTCATTTGGATTTACGGAATACTAACACTTGAAAATCAGGTTTCACAATCCAGAATCTGGATGCCTGGGTCCAGAGACTTAAATGGCAGCACCAAGCAGGAGACAGTAACAGTGCTGCTGCCTCTAGGTGCACCAGTTCACAGCCCTATGAACTTCCACATTCGTTAGGAAGCTGTCCCTGTGGGAATGTTCAATGATGATCCCCAGGAAGCCCACATGGCACAGTGGGCCAGGAAGGGGGATACTGTTGTCTGGGGACACAGCTTAGCTAGAACTCTAGGCTCCCCTCACCGACACCATACCTCACAGGCACTGCTCCCTCTTCTGAGCCCTCTGCCAGTTCTGGGGCAGAGGAAGAGTCAGCCCCTGGTTGTCTAGCTGCAAGCTTTTGATGACAGAGCAGCACTTAACAAAATGTTTTCTGGAGCTGCTTCTGTTAAGATCTAGAGGAGTCAGTTCTTAGTCACAACTGTGTTATTGCCCTCCACCCCAATGACAAGGGGAAACAAGTTTGCAGGTTTCTCTTAATTGCCAGTGAAAATAATCAGGAGGTACAGCCCTGTAGCCATACTAAAGAAGGATGAGGGTCAGGAAGGCTGGGGTAAGATGAGATTTCATGTTATGGTTGACCACTCAGCCACACAAGCTGTACAGAGATGCTGTCCCTTCAAACTGGCCAGAGTGAAGGAGATGTGGGGAATCACCCACCACCTCCCATCCCATCTTTGGTCACAGCTAGTTCTGCCGGCATTGCTGTCTCTCCCTTTAGCCTAATGTCATGTTCCTACCATCAGTGATGGGAACATCACCCAGGTTTCCATCTTCATCACAATGAAAAGTATAGGAATTGCGTGGGTTGCTTTGAGAATTCTCTCTACACCTTGAGAATATATGACATTGAGTTGAGCTGTAGACCAGTTGTCATAATCTCATGTTTTGTAGGTATGTTCTAAAATGTATTTAATTTTGCAGTTTTGAAGCCAATCATTCTGTTTAGACCTTGAACGTCATAGCTGGGAGGCTGTAGTCTGCACTTGTTCTGCTTAATGGAGGAAATGGAATTCCCCAGTGTACGCAAATGGACTGAGGCCTGGAGAGATGGCCACAGCATGACTCCTGTGCTGTTTAAACTGTATCTGCCCTCTGGAGGCCAGGCAAGTGAGTGACAAGCCTATAGTACCTACAATTAGCAGGAGGTTCTGGTAGAAGGTCAAGATGGGCTCACACAGGGTTGCAGTGCATCTCCAAGCGGACAGCTGAGTTGTTGTCAGCCGCCTGGTGCTCCACCTGGCCCTGGGCCTACTCTCTCTGGACTGTTGTCTCCAAGAAGCAATCAAGCCATGATGATGTTGGGGACCTGGCTCACCTAGGCCCCAGAAAAGGTGCTGAGTGAAGAAGAGGCTGGCTTTGGTGGGCCCCTGTGCAGGTCAGTAAAGAATAATGGGGTTCCCTGGTTCCTTTTTATAGTTTGAAGTTTTTGTTGTGTGTGTGTTTTTTTTTTTTTTTTTTTTTGGTCAAGTAGGACATTGGTAGAGCTCATAAGCCAAACAACACAAACAGGAAAAAATGAGGCGTTCTTCACTCTCCCTAACCACCCAGTTTTACCCTTCCTGGAGGCAACCAAATGTTCTGTTTGTTGTATCTCCTGTAGCTCTTTTGGGCATAAAATGTGCAAGCAAATCCAGTTCTGATATTCATTTCCCTCTTTTTTTTTTTTTTCAAATATATAAAGGGTAAAAACTAATTTGCCCTTGACTTTTATTCACTCCATGTAACTAGAGATGATTCCATATTGACACATAAGGAGATTTCTCATTCTTTTTAATCACTATGTAGTATTCTGTATGGATGTTTAATAATTAACTAGTCCTTGTTGATGGGAATTTAGATTTAAATATTCCTTTTAAGATATTTAAGCAATCGTCACTTTCCTTCCTCTTGCACATACACTCACAGGGGAAGGTACGAGAGTCCGCAGCTCACTACTGCCCACACCACTGATTGGGGGTGTGCAAGAGGCAACCACACATTGATGTTTGTTTCGCTCCCTGCCCCTCTCTCTAAAAATAAATAAAATCTAAAAAAAAAAAAAAAAAAGATAAAATTGTTCTGGATAGGAAGACTATTATAAAAGGAACTAAGAGTTACTAAGTTAGTTTATAATTGTAATGTCATTCAAATGTGATAAGATATTTTTAGTCAAGTTGGGTTGTTTCTAACATTCATATCCAAAACAAGAATGACCAGAAGAACCTAGGGAGGGAGGTGAGCATTCAAGTCTAGCTGATGTTAAAAGCTAGTAATAGCTGCCATCATGAAAACAGCAGTGCACAAAGGACATACCAACCCCTCCATGGTACAGAATTTAAAAGTTCAGAAATAGCCCCGAGTGGATATGGAAAGTTGGTATATGGCTTAACTGGCATCTGAAATCAGTGGAGGAAGGACAGACTTATAATTAAATGATGGGACAACTGGATCACAATTTGGAAAAAGATCAAATTGAATCTTCGCCTCATTCCAAAAACTAGGATAAGTTCCAAATGGATCAGATATATAAATGTAAGAAATAAGATCACACGAGTACTAAATAAACCATAGAAGGATTCCCTTACAACCCTAGTATTGGGAAAAAACAACTGTGTCTCAAAATCCAAAAAGACACAAAATATTGATAAATCTGACAAAAATTTAAGATGAATTTTGCATGGTAAAAGCCAACTCAAAAGATAATTGACAAACTAGCAGAGGAGGAGTATTTGCAAACATATCACAAAGATTTAATAACCCTGATATATAAAGAGTTCCTGGAAATCAAGAAGACCAACAATCCGTTAGGGAAGAAAAGCAATTGATAAAAGTGCACAGAAGATGTGAAACTTAAACTTTGGAAAAGATGCTCAACCTCACTCATAGTGTACCGCCCATTTAAAACTACATCAAAATACCATTTCACACCTAAGTAGGTTGACAAACATCCAAAATTTTGGCAGCATTCTCTGTTGTTGTCTGTGAGAAAATTGGCACTATTATCTACAACTGGTGGCAATGCAGAATGAAGAATGAGGTGATAAGCAGCAAAATAACCTATGCATTTCCTTTTAAACCACACCACCACTCCTAAGAGCCTACCCTGGAGGTACTAGCAAAAATACCAAGCGACACCAAAATCGTAGTGGCAGAAGACTACAGACCACTTATTGTCTATCATTAAGTTGTCCAACAACTTAGTGCCAATGGGAGATCAGCTGAATGAACAATGTCACTTACACAATGGAATACTAGTTGTAAAAAGGAACATGGAAGACCTCTTGATGCTGATACAAGATTTTTGGAGTATATTGTAGTTTAAAAAATAAAAAAAAGACTAACCCTGGTCGGATAGTTCAGTTGGTTAGAGTATCATCCTGATACATCAAGGTTAAGGCATTAATCCCCAGTTGGCACATATAGGAATCAACCAGTGAATGTGTAAATAATTGGAAAAACAAATTGATGTCTTTCTCTCTAAAATCAATTTTTTTATTTTAAAAGTAAAATAAAGACCAGCATTTATACAATGCTAGTTTTTGTGTGAGGAGGGACACACACACACACACACACACACACACACACACACACACCTTTATATTTGCAAAAGGTTACATCAGAAGAATAAACCAAAAACGAATGAAAGTGGTTGTTAGTGGGGAAAGAGCACAATGTGGGGTGAGTGGTGGACAGGAATGAATGGTCATGAGCTCTCTCTGGATATAACTTTTTATGATGTTCTGACTTTGAAATCATTAAATAATTTAAAATTCTAAAAAGCAAACCTTAAATATCAAAAACCAAACTGAAATGTACCCAACTGTGTGTCAATGCCATGCCATAACTACACAGAAAATAATTTTTCCAAGCAACCCAGTATTTTCTAGTACATCCATAGTAAGATAGTAGGAAAACCAGAGCTGCAAATAAAAGAATCTTCCTTTGGTAGTTTTATTCTTTTTTGTATTTAATTTTTTTAATTTATTGATTTTAGAGAGAGATGAAGGGAGAAAGAGACAGAAGGATAGAGAAACACCATCAGTTTGTTCCACTTATTTACACATCCACTGGTTGATTTTTGCATGTGTTCTAACCAGGGATTGAACCTGCAACCTTGACATATCTGGATGACACTTCAACCAACTGAGCTACCTGGCCAGGGCTTTGGTAGTTTTATTTTTAGTTGTTAATATGTTATTTGGAAACTATTTTGCATCTCCTGGGATTATGCAAATGAGTATGTTCATAGTATTAGGAACCAAAATTTTTAGGGAAAAGAGAAAAGTAAAAACGCTGTGATGTTAAGTGTGAGCTGGAAATAACAGTAAGAAATTTTTTTTTCCTTTCAAAATGTTCTGTCCACTGGAAAATCCTGGAAACAATGACATCCCAGCAGCAATGAACACCTCTGGCAAGTAGATTGGGTACCACTAGAAAAGTGCTTCTTGGAGAAGTGGCCCATTCCAGCACTGAGCAGGAAACGTGAGAGATGGGAGTGGTAAGTCTTGTGTCAGAAAGCAATTTTAAAAATAACTTTTGTCCTTTTGTCAAAAAGGACACACGTGACAGTGTGAAAGGGCTCCTCCAGGCCAAAGATGTGACAACTTGAGCACCAACCACAAGAAGAGACTGCAGTTGATTGACATACATTAAATATGTGAAGACTCATGAGTTCAAAACAATGAGAGAACAAAGCAAAGGAAAATGAAATAATGAAACTCATTGTCACCATTGGCAGGAACTAGGACACCAGCCAACACCTTGGTCTGAAAATTGGCCATTAAAGGGAAAGGAAGCATTTATGCCACTTGTTTGATAGGAACTATATTTCAGACTAATCAAATAGTCCTCATTGCAGATGGAAATTTCTTCTTTAGGAAAGAATTCCAGCTAATCAATGTAGAAAAAAATGACCAGAAAAGAAAGTTATAAAACCATGATGGGCATTTTACGGAAGTCACTCTCTGACCCCGTAGATTGTTTAGGGCTACCACAACAAAATATCACAGACTGGGTGACTCAGACACAGCAATTCTATTTTCTCACAGTTCTGGAGGTTAGAAGTCCAAAATCAAGGTGTCTGCAGGGTCAGTTTCATCTGAAACCTCTCCCCTTGGCCTGTAGATGGCCCTCTTTTCTCTGTGTCCTCATGGTCTTCCCTCCGTGTCCTGATCTCTTAAAGGCACCAGGCAGATTGGATTAGCGACCACCTAAATGACTTCTTTTAACTTAAAAACCTATCTCCAAATACAGTCACATTCTGAGATCGTGGGAACTAGGACCTCAACATATGGATTGGAGGGGCACAATTCAGGTTCAGACAGACCTCTTACTAAGTGTGGCAAATTGGCATGAAGGAGCCTCATGAAAATAATCACAGCACTCTACACCAAACTCACACTGATTCATGTACCAGCAAGCAGAGGAGGAAGCAGACCATTGAGGAACAGAGTATCACAGCCCTGCAGTGTCCGAATTGGACAGAACTCTGGCCCTTTCCAGCACTGAGCCATGGGCATCTCTCGGAATAACTGACATAGGTGCCACAAGGCTGGGACAAGATAAATCCCCAGCACAGAAGGGAAAAAATAGGAGCTGGGATGCCCTGCTGCCAGTGCTAAGATTGGCCCCCACCACATATACACATCTGTGTGCAGGGAGCCAACAAAAAGGATGCCTTGAGGCTGGACATGGGCAACATCTCCTGGGGTTCCAAGTGTTTTATGTGCAAAACAAGGATTATTGATGTTGTTTACAACACCTCCAACAAAGAAAAGGTCTGCACTATGACCCTGGTAAAGAACTGCATGGTGCTGATTGCCAGCACACTGGACTGACAGTGGTATGAGCCCTGCTATGCACTGCTCCTGGGCCATAAGAAGAGGGCCAAGCTGGCTCCTGAGGAGGAAGAGATTTTTAAACAAAAAACGATCAAATAAAATTCAGAAGAAATATGAGGAAAGGAAAAAGAATTTGACAGTCAGCCATCTTCTAGAGGAGCAGTCCCAGCAGGCACGCTTTTTGCATGTATGGTTCCAAAACCAGGCCAATGTGGCCCCGCAGATGGCCATGTGCTAGAGGGCAAGGAACTGGAGTTCCAGCTGATGAAAACCAAGGCCCAGAAAGGAAAATAAACCTTCCTCCTTCCTAAATTAGCTCATGTAATAAAGGTGTTTATTGTTCTAAAAGAAAGAAGGAAGGAAGGAAGAGAGGGAGAGGGGGTGAGAGAGAGAGAGAGAAAGTAAAGAAAGAGAAAGAACTCTGCAAACACAATATTCTGTTTTTCCTGACTTTCCCAAGTCCTTCTGGGTTTTGGTAAACATTCAGGGACTTTAAACAACAAACCAGCTATGGCAAAGAGACAGCTAAGCATACCGGCATCCACTTGTTCATATCAATGCCTATGAAGTGCACTTGAAAAAAACAATCTTAGTCCTGAACCAGACTCTAGACATGCTACCAACTTATAGGAGATATCAAGGAGAGAAGAAAATAGTAGAGAAAAGTAATTTTGCAATCAGCAAAATCCACACTATGCAAAATAAGGAGAACCAGAGACCTGGCTTCTTCAATAAATAAAACTGCAGAGAAACAAAAGCAACATAGGTGGAAAGATCACCTATAGATGAAGAGGTTTATCAGAGACATAGCAGCCAATTGCAGTGGGTCAACCTTACTTAACTACTGATTAGAACGAGATGTGAAAAAAAAAGGTTTTGAGATCTTCATGGAAATGTGAATATTAATTGGTTATCTGATGACAATGGGTGATCATAGAAGTGCTACAATTTTGTAAAAGTCATCATTTAGAAATATATACTGCCCTGGCTGGTGTGGCTCAGTGGATTGAGTGCCCACCTGTGAACCAAAAGGTCACTGGTTCGATTCCCAGTCAGGGCACATGCCTGGGTTGCAGGCCAGGTCCCTGGTTGGGGGTGTGCGAGAGGCAGCCAATTGATGTTTCTCACATCGACGTTTCTTTCCCTCTCATTCTCCCTCCCTTCCTCTCCCTCTGAAAATAAATAAATAAAATATTAAAAATAAAAATAAAATATATACTGGAAGATTTATGGATTAAAAAAAAATGCAAAACATAATTGACCCTAAATCTAAGTACACTTGTAGTTAGCTTTCAGTGTACAGGGCAGACAAGGGCTAAAAGGAGACAAGGTAAGCAGTGCTCAAAGGAAGGAAGCAGAGGGACAAATCCCAAATGTGAAATATACAAGTAACTGCCCCAGATTTTCAGTGGGTCAAGGGCAGCAAGCAGGGAGAACAGACTGCCTTGGATTAGGAAAGACCTAGCAAGGCATGGACTTGGTTTTACTCCTAAATCTAACCAGCTAGGAATCAAAGCGACATTTTTCAGATTCTGGGGACATATACAAATAAGAACTGGGCATCAGATGGTCTCAAGGAATTAATGTCAATCATTATGGTAGCGGTTGTGTGAGGAAGTGACCATACGGGATCTGGGATGTGCTTCAAAGCATATAGTCAGCAGTCACAACAAAACATTTTGGCACAGATAAAGCAAGTGTGGCCAAACCTCCATAATTGTTTGATCTGGGTATGTGGAGTCCTTAGACTGTTTCAATTCTGTTTGAAATCTGGTATCACAAAAATATCAAAGATGTCCTTGCTGGCTTTTCCACTCAAGGGAGCATAGTACACACATAAGCCACAGCTCTTCTCTCTTCTGGTAGTGGGTGCCTTCAAGCTATCCTGCGCTCCCAAGCTCCCCCGAGGCTTTGCGGGTAATCATTCATTGACTTTCACCGCCAGCACTGTTATTTTAGACTTTGAATTCTATCATCTTCCTTTTTCTATTTAATTATTTTAAAGGTAATGATATCACTTAAGTAAATGGGACGTGAATGTCACTTGCCTTGGAGGTAACTATAAAACAAATACGTAACAATGCTAATAGTCTGGTTTTGATACTAAATGAAGGTCGAGTAAGATGTCACCCTTGGGGGTAAGATACAGCAAAAACTTTCTGCCATCTTGGCAATGTCCTATAAGGCTATAATTAATAGGACTTTTTTTAAATACATGATTATTTTTCAATGTTCTTCCATGAACCCCCTAAAATCATCTTTTATTCCTCAGTGGAGGTGACAACTTTGGGAGAAATATTGAACCAGATAAATGGGCCTCCTAATTCTAGGCATTTGTTTTGGTCCAACCTGCTTACAATAATCAGAGCTACATGTGGCTTGTCTGGTCTGCCTCACCACCCTGAGCAGGGTACATCCTGGGGGATTTCTGTGTATTCGTTTGACATACAATGCCCACCAAGGGCCAGGCCAGACTCTGAATCCTGTCCTGTCTCCACTACCTAAATTGTGTGACCCTGGGCAAAAAAAAAACAAAAAACATCAATCTCCCTGAAAAAGCGGGATGCTAACACTGTGAGAAACGTTCATGTGCTGGGCTCAGTAAAAAGCTCAGGATCAACTTCTTTCTGGCCAAGATGGAGGATTAGATAGACACGCTGCATCTCCCTCCACAACTAAGAAGGAATACAACTACCTCAAAACTAGAGACAACCAGAAGTTCCAGAAAATCAAGCTGCATGGAAGTCCAACAAACAAAGAAACGAAGAAGACATACTCATCCAGACAGGTAGGAAGGGCAAAGCCAAGGCAGAGAAGAGTCGGTGTGGTGGTAGTGGCAGCAGCAGCGGCAGTGGCAGGCCAGTGAAAAGCACAGTCACACATTTTGAAAAGTAGGGGGGGACACCTGGGGAGTGCTCCCAGCACCAGACCAGACTGCACAGCTCACAGTCCAGCACCGGGGAAAGTAAAGCCTCATTGGTCCTGACTGTGCAAACCAGTGGGGGTTGGGGCAAAGGAAGTCTCTCAGCAAAGTCCACTTGTTTAAAAGGCCCCCATGGTCCTAGAATGTCTGCAGACCCACCCACTCTAGGAACGATGGCCAGGGCAACAGCTAGAGAGGCTCTAGTCCCATACAGAAGGGGAAGAAGTGTCTGGAAAAGGGGTGAGTACTGAGCAAGCAGCATTGTTCCCTCTCAGACCCCCTCCCCCACATACAGCGCCACAATGTGGTGAAACGGGTCACCCATACTAATACCTAAGGCTCCGCCCCTTACACTGTAACAGGTACGACAGCTCTATCTAAGAGACAGAGGCTAACAAACACAGGAGCATGTCAAGATGAGAGAGAGAGGTATGGCCCAAAAGAGGGAAGAGATCAAGGTTCCAGTGGGAGAACTAAGCGATGAGGAGATAGCCAATGTAACAGATGCAGAGTTCAAAACACTGGTGATAAAGATGTTCACAGTCTTGACAGATATGCTTAAGCATGGCAAATGCATAAGGGAAGAAGTGAAGGCTATGCTAAATGAAATGAGGAAAATCCACACAAAACCAGTGGTGAAGGGAATGAAACTGGGGTTCAAATCAATGATATGGAACATAAGGAAGAAATAAACAGTCAACCAGTACAGAATGAGGAAACAAGAATTGAAAAGAGGAGATGCTTAGGAACCTCTGGGACAACTTTAAACGTGCCAACGTCCAAATCATAGGGGTGCCAGAAGGAGAAGAGAAAGAGCAAGAAATTGAAAGCTTAAATAAAAAAATAATGAAGGAAAACTTCCCAAATTTGGCATAGGAAACAGACATACAAGTCCAGGAAGCACAGAGAGTCCGAAACAAGCTAAACCCAAGGAGGACCACACCAAGCACATCATAATTAAAATGCTGAAGTTTCAAGATAGAGAAAATCTTAAAAGCAGCAAGAGAAAAGCAGAGAGTTATCTATAAAGGGATGCCTGTAAGACTAACAGCTGATTTCTTGAAAGAAACTTTGCAGGCCGGAAGGGACTGGAAAGAAGTATTCAATGTGATGAAAAGCAAGGACCTACAACCAAGATTACTCTAGCCAGCTAAGCTGTCAGTTAGGATGGAAAAGCAGATGAAGTGCTCCCCAAACAAGGCAAAACTAAAAAAGTTCATCATCACCAAGCCATTATTATATGAAATGTCAGAGGGACTTACTGAAAAAAAAGGTCAAAATTATGAACATTAAAATGACAACAATCTCACAACTATCAACAATGGAATCTAAAAAATAAAAACAAAATCCAACTAAGCAAACCAGAATGGGAACAGAATCATAGGTATAGGGATCATTTGTAGGGTTATCAGCTGGGAGGGGAAAGGGAGAAAAATGGGGAAATGGTGCAGCGATTAAGAAACATAATTGGTTGGTACAAAATAGACGGGGAAGTTAAGAATAATATAGGAAAGGGTGAGGCCAAAGAACTTATATGCACAACCCATGGACATGAACTAAGTGGGGGGGGGGTGGGATTGCTGGAGGGAAAGGGGTACTGGGCAGAGGGGAGCAAAGTGAAAAAAAAATTGGGACTACTGTAACAACATAATAAAATAAACTTGAAAAAAAAAAAAGCTCAGGATCAGTTCACATTGCTGTTACCATTGGGACATGCCCCATGTTGGCCAAGTCAGGCAATTTTTCAAGAGAAGCTGGGAGTTTTGATGTGGCATCTCCTGATTTTTGAAAGTGGGACACCAATTTAAAAATGGCCAAAAGCTCTAGAGTCCAAACTGAAGACATCATTGGATCAAATGAGGCCCAAAGTCTTGGAGTCTGTAGCATCTGTTCCAAGACTTACTGGCCAATGGTGGAGTCCATTCATTTGGCATTTGTGACTGGGAGCCTACTCTGAGGCAGCTATTGGCCCAGTGCCTCAGTTTCTCTTTTCCTGCTCCGCTGTTTTCAAATGCTCCAGTCCTTGATGTTCAGGTGCCTGGATGGGCCTTTTCATAAAGTGTAAAAATAACTTGAAGAAATTCACTCCACTTTCCCAGTACCAGCTAGCTCCTCCATCATCACTCAAGCCTCCAATGTCCTTTCTTCATGGGGGCCACCTGGTCCACCCAAACTGAAATAGCATCCCCCCAGGACATCATTATGTCTTCTGTTCCTCACTGCACTTACCACTACTGGAAATTTTGTTTCGTCACTTATTGCTCTGGCTATTGGCATTTTAAGAGCAGGGACTGAGTCTGTCACATGGACTCCCCAGGACAGAGCCTGTTCTCAAGGACTATTTGGTAAACAAATAGATGAATGAATGGGTGAATAGAGATGGTGGAATAAATGGATGAAGAATTGTATTCCATCTTTATAGTCCAGAGATCCTGCTAACACCCCTGCTATTCAGTGGCAGGACTGTGCAGGGAGATATTAGAATGACATTGTCTCTGCCCTCATAGAGCTCTTTAGCTATTCACCCAGGTTCTAGATGCTTCTAACAACCTGACTGTCCCTTGATAATACAAAACTCCATTTCCCTCTCGTCATCGCCTCTCCTCCGAGTCTTACCCCTTCAGATTTCCATCCAAGGTGTGTTGGGGGGCAGGGGGAGAATGGTATTATGCCTCACACCCTCACACACATTTGAGTCATTCATAGTGTGTTCAGACTCCTTGGCTTGCTTCAGCTCCCTGGGGGAAACTATTGATGAGGAAGCCCTGGCTCTCCGGGCAGGACAGTATGTTGTCATTGATCATAGCTAGGATGTCACCCTGGGAAGAAAAGGGGTGGGTAGATCAGTGTCCAGAGGCCTTCACCCATGTGGTCACCTTGGCAAGTTCTCTTCCTCAGTCTGGACCACAGGTGAACTTGGGGAACAGCTACCCCACCAAATACCCAAGATTTTGAGTCTGCTCTGAATCCGGGAGGTCTCCAGAAGCACTTTTGAGGAGTGGGCACAGAGACTGTCTACTGGGTGAATATTCACCATGTGCCAGACTGGCTGGGTTTCATTTACTCATCACTACCACCTTATAGGTAGATACTGTGGTGACCTTCATTTTGCAGGTGAGGAAACAGGTACAGAGAAGGGGACAATAATATATGTGACCAGGCTCACAAAAGGAATAATAAATACTAGCTAATTGTATTGAACCCTTAAGAGCCAGGAACTCCTCCAAGCATTTCATAAGAATGTCATCTAACCCTCATCACAGACTCTTGCTGTGGGTCCAACCACTCTCCTGTTTCTCAGAGACTCGGGGCAATAAAACAGTGGACAGGAGGCGACCCACAGCCTTCTGGGCTCATCAGCTCCCACAGGGCCTATCCGGGAAGTTTGTCCCAATGTATCTCCTTCTTCCCTTTGCCTCTGCACCCATGAACTCTCAACAGGAGCCCCTGCAGCATGATGTCATGGATCTTCTGTCCCCACTGGGTGCTGCATTGGGCACCTGCTGCAGCAGCTAGCCCAGGCCCATGTGGCAGAATCCATACTTAAGTCGCCATGTTCTTGCACACGTCCCTTTGCCACAGCCTGGGCTGCCCATCACGAAGATGATCAGGGGGACTTGAGGATGTCTGCGGTGCCCAGGGAAGAAGGAGGGAGAGGAATTGGTGTCTGTAGGTCAATGGCACCAATGCGATTGTACAGTTCAGTGAATATCCTTGGGGTGACACCATACACAGGTCTGCTGGCATATCTACTTCTGCCCTAGGATGGCACCTGGGGGTACATACCTAGGGTCAGTGGTGTATCCAGGCATGGCATTCGTTAGTGCTTCTGTGGGTTCTGTGGAAGAGGATGTTAACCTGAGCCGACTAGGTCCCTAGCAAGCAGCATCTCTTTGAAGCATCACAATAACTATCATCCCATTTTACAGTTGAGGAAAGTGAAGCTCAGATAGGGGCAGGGATTTGCCCATCCCACAGACTCATCCATACCACCTTCCCCTTCCTTCACTCTGGTCCAGTCCCAGCAGCCTCCTGGTCTTCTTTCTGTCTCTTGAACTTGCCAAGCTCATTCCCTCCACTGCTGTTCCCTCCATCAGGGAAATCCCTGCCTCAGTACCTTCAGGTCACACATCACCCATCATTATTCCCTGTGTGGGAACCCAATTCCTCTGCAGCAATGGCCATGATCAGTGATGACTTTGCCTGTTTACTTTATTCTATTTATTTATTTATTTATTGCCTCCCAGCCACTGTACTCCACGAGGACAAAGATTATTTGTCTCACTTGTACTTGCATTGCTAGTAGCTTATAGTTCCTGACATATAGTAGTGAGGCGTAAATTAATATCGACAGCTACTGGACACATCTATGGGGTGTTGTAGTTTATGGTGCAATTTTGGTATATTGCTTCCCTCTGCCTTTGCTTAGCCAAGTCCTATGCATCCTGCAGAGCCCAGTTTAAACCTCCGCTCTTCCCTGAGCCCTCAGAGCCAGCTGTGCTTTTCCTGTGACATCTCCTGAATTTTCTGAGACCATCTCCTCATCTACATTGTAATCTTCAAGAAGACAGGGAGCTGGTTTAACAGCCCTCGTGGAGCACCCTGAACCAGCACAGCAGGCGCTCAAGTGGATAAATGAATGGCTGATCTGTGAGCATGCTCACTGCTACGGTGTGCGCAAGGAGCGTGTGCACACCTACCAGGTCAAGTGAGGTAGTGTACCTGTATCTCCCTCCTGCTCTTCACAGCCTCCTTCCCTTCATCACAGTAAGCCTGCCACCCCTGCGATGTTACCCTTCTTCTGGGGCCTCAGGGCCGTGCCCATTTGCAGCAGCTTGGACTTGCACAGGTGCATTCTGCCAGCGGCCTGTGGGGTGGTTCGCGCCCCTTCCCCGCTCAGGTCCTGAACCCTTCCGGCTCGGTGCAACATCACAAGGACCCCTGGCCCAATCCTTTAGCAAGATGATGGGGACCCCTCGGGGCAGAGAGAAGAAATGAACTCCAAAGAGATTCTGCTGGAGTCGCGGCTGCTCGGCGCAGATGAGGCCTCGGTTGCTATGGTGACGCGGACTCCTTTGACTCGCTTCCGCAGTGGGGCGGTGCATGCCCAAGACTCCCAGAGTCCGCAAGGGGTCGTTTCTCCCTCCCCTCCCAGGATGCCCCGCGGCCCTTGCGAGCTGACATCACGGATGGCGTGTCCCTCGTCACGTTTAGATTAACAAGCTGCGAAAGGTAGTCTTCGGAGGAACTAGCGCCAGAAGACCTTTAGCTGAGCTTCGGACTGGCTCCCTTCTCTGAAAGGCACAAGGAGGCTAGGTGGCAGCTCAGTGAGGGGGGAGAAGGAGGCTGCCGTCGTGACGCGGTCCGGAGGGGCGTTTCGCTTTCAGGTTAGGCGTGGGCGCAGACGTGTTAGGAGCGGCCGCTGAGAGGGACCGGCTGACCCAGCCGCGCTTCCGAGTAGCTTTAGTCAGGATCGGTGGCATTTCGGACTTGGGGTCCTGGATCAGGCCAACTGTCCTTCACTACGCGGGCAGCTTTTCCCGGTCTGAGGGTCGCGGACCTCAGGAGAGGCGAAAAGGACCCGGATTGGACCAGACCGGAACCACCGACCCTTGCCCATGGCGGCCTTCGTAAGTCTGAGGCGAGGTTCAGGGGCTCCGACGGCCTGTACAGCCCCTCACTCACCATCCCGCTTTCTCTTCTCGCAGGGCCCCGGCAGCCAGAATGTCACCGAGTATGTTGTTCGAGTTCCCAAGTAAGTCTCTCACCCCGCCTCCCACTGCCCCCTCCCTCCAAAAGAGATTAGAACCTATAAGGACCTCTAGATGAGCCCAGCACTGCCTGTGATTCGCCCTCCAGATTGGTAGCGACCTGAAGGCAGGGCTGGAGTTGAGCCAAGGCCTCTGGGGAGTCACTGTTTTTTGGACGGAATGAATGAGTACCTTTATATGCAGTTCGATGCAGCCCTGCGTAGCATCCCCTCTGCCAGGAATGCCTTTTCCCTAGCTGTGACTCTGCTGTTGGATCCTTGTTGATCCCCAAATCGTTTTCTTCCTCCAGGAAGCATTCCTTGCTTGCCCTCCCTTCTGCTTAGGGCCGAGTTCTTGATTATCCCCACATCTTGGATTCCGCTAAATCTTTGTCCATTTTTCTGCATCGGATTGAGAGTATGGATCTGGCTTTCCTGACAGACTGGGAATTTCTGGTGTGTTTTAAGGGTCCTCAGCTCAACATTGCCTGCCACAAAGGGCTGAACCCAGGAGGGTTTGTTGAATGATTGATTGACTGAGCCCTGCCTCTTCTTGACCATTCCAGAAATACAGCCAAAAAATATAACATCATGGCCTTCAATGCAGCTGATAAGGTCAACTTCGCTACATGGAATCAGGTAAGTCCTAGTTCTGAGGTAGATGAGAACTTGATTGTGGACCTTGTGACTGTAATAGTAACTAAGACTTAGTTTTCTCAAAGTTACCCCAATGGAGATGAATGATGAGGTCTAGGTTGAGTTGCTGGGCTTTGAGTAAAATTTGTCAGGCCCTGCAGGCGGCCTTCTCTTAAAAGGAGAAGGCTTTTTTGGCCTAGATTTATCTGGGCAAGTGAGGGGGCTACATCCTGCAGATGCTCTCATAGCCTTCGATGTCAGAGGGTCTGGAAAGGGCTTTGGAAGCTGTCTTAGTCTGGTGGGGCTGCTCTGTCAGAATACCATATAAATAACAGATACTTATTGCTTACAGTTCAGGAGGCTAGAAGTCCAAGATCAAGGCACCAGCAGGTTCAGTGTGGTGAGACCCGCTTGCTGGGGTCCTTTTTATAAGGCTCCCCCTCTCATGACCTAATCACCTCCCAAAGGCTCCACCCCCAGATACCATCCTGCTGGGGGTTAGGTTTCAATATAAGCATTTTGGAATGGAGACACAAACGTTCAGTCTACAGCAGAAGCCATTGAGGGTTTTAAACAGGGATGTTGTAAAGCGATCTCACTGCTGTGGGGTGCCACGGGCAGGTGAAGCAGGGTGGGTGGAGGTGACAAGCTCTGGTCCCAGTGAGCCATGATGGGGCGTGGAGCAAACAAGTGATAAGAAATGTTTGGATTATAGTATATTTTGGGAGTGAAGTTGACAGGGTTTGTTGATGGATTGGATATTGAAGGGTGAAGGCCAGGGCAGAATTACAGACATACATTTAAAAATAACATGTACTGCTAAATTGACTAGAAATTGAAATTTGGAAAACCTCAGGTTTTAATGGCATCTGAATTTATGAGGCAGTCCAGAGTCAAATGCAGAGAGAGGCCAATTTCATTGTTGTTTTTACCACCACTATGATCTTACTGTTTGTTTTTTTACTGTTTCTTTTCTTTTTTTCCAATTTGGAAACAATTTCAGACGTTCAAAATGCTGCACAAGTAGACATAGTACAAAGCTTGCCCATATCCCTTCATTCACTGAGTGCCAACTTTCTGCTTTTTTTACCAAGTTGGATGTTGACTTGGATTGTCTGTAATTCAGCTTGGGGATAGTAAAGGGTGTTCTTGGGGTAAGGGCACAGCCTGAGCATGCACCCTGTTGAGAGGATTTGCTTCCTGTTTCTCCCATCCTGTCCCCCCAGGCCCGGCTGGAGCGAGACCTGAGCAACAAGAAGATTTACCAAGAAGAGGAGATGCCCGAGTCAGGTGCAGGCAGTGAGTTCAACCGAAAGCTTCGGGAAGAGGCTCGGAGGAAGAAGTACGGCATTGTCCTCAAGGAGTTCCGGCCTGAGGACCAGCCTTGGCTGCTCAGAGTCAATGGCAAATCAGGCAGGAAGTAAGTAGTAATGACAGCAGGTACCTGCCTTCATCCTCCCTCATGCCCTCACTCTGCAAGATATTCTCTGAACTTGTATGTCCCATGTGCACAGCATGTCCTCCCTCATGGGGTTTATTTTTATTTTACTTATTATTTTTAAAGATTTATTTATTTATAGAGAGAGGGGAAGGGAGAGACAGAAAGGGAGAGAAAAATCGTTCGGTTGCTTCTTGCATGCCCCCAAGTGGGGACCAGGCATGTGCCCTGACCAGGAATTGAATCGTTGAACAGGGGACCTTTTTTTTGGTTTATAGGACGATGCCCAACCCGTTGAGCCACACCAGTCAGGACTTTGTTATTTTTTTTTAATCCTCACCCGAGGATGTGCTTATTGCTTTTATTTTTAATTAAAAAAAAATTTTTTTTGAAGATTTTATTTTTTTTAGAGGGGGTGGGTAGAGAGGGAGAGAAACATCAATGTGAGAGCAACATTGACCGGTTGCCTCTTGCACGCACCCTGACTGGGGACTGAACCTGCAACCTAGGCATGTGCCCTGACCAGGAATCAGATCCAATACCTTTTGGTTTACGGGACAATACTTCAAGCAACTGAACCACACTGGCCAGGGCTTGGGATTTTATTTTTAAAGATGAACAGAGATGGTGCTTGTATGGGAGCTCTAAGGACCATGATGCAGAAAACCCAGGCACCTACCCTGTTCATGTATAGCAAGGGGCTGTCTTGAAGGTGACAGGCAGGGAAGAGGCACTTTGTAAGATTACCTGGACTTTTATGGGGGAAGAGTGTGAAGGCAAAAGCCAGGAGGAGCCTGGAGGCATATCAGAGGGGTCTGACTGCAGGGCCTGAGCTCTTCATGGCTGATCTAACATGTTACTTTCAGAAAAGACCATGATATGTACACTGTGGCGTGCCCTGAGGCCTCTATGCAGGGTGGGGAGCATTGGCCCGGCTTTCCAGATTTAGAAATCAAGACTCAGACAGCCCAAGAGCTAACCCAGGGCCTACCAGTCTCTGATTTTGCTCAGAGAAACCAGGTGGCTCTGTAGAGGGGGCAAGTTGGAGGCATGGGTGGGCCAGGGCTGGTCCCTCTGGCCAGGCTGTGACCATGGCTCTTTGCAGGTTCAAGGGTATAAAGAAGGGAGGTGTGACAGAGAACACGTCCTACTATATCTTCACCCAGTGCCCTGATGGGGCCTTCGAGGCTTTCCCGGTACACAACTGGTACAACTTCACGCCACTGGCTCGGCACCGTACGCTCACAGCCGAGGAGGCTGAGGAGGAATGGGAGAGGTGAGTGAGCCAGGGCAGGCCTGGGAGGGAGCCAGAGTAATTGGAAATGAGGTAGGTCACCATAACTTTGTACCAGCTAGGTGCTAGGGACTCATTGGTAACCAGGCCAGTCCCCACCAGGCCCTCAGGGAGCTCCCAGCCTAGTGGGGATGGACAAGGGCCTGGGAGAGCTAAGGAAGTGGAGACCAAGCACAAATTGGCAGAGCAGGGCAGAGTGTCTGTGGATGCCGTGGGTTCCCCCAGGCAGGAGGTCCATGGCTGGATCAACTGCGGGTGTCTGTTGCTTGAGACTGGTCTTGTTATGGCCTTTGTTTTGAAGTCTTTTTTTGTCTGATATAAGTATTACTATCCCAGCTTTTCTTCTTCATTTCCATTGCTTTTGTCTATGTGTGTCTTTTGTTCTGAGTTGAGTCTGGTAGACAGCATATACATATATGGGTCTTGTTTTCTAATCCACTCTGCTACCCTATGTCTTTTGGTTGGAGCTTTTACACTATTTACATCAAAAGTGATTATTGATAGGTACGAATTTATTTTTATTTTTATTCTTTATAACTATGTTCCTCTGTTTCTCCCCCTCCCCCTTTCCCTCCTTCTTCTTAATTCTTTCTTCTTTCTCCCTCAAGACCCTTTTAATACTGGTTGGCGGTAATGAACTCCTTTAGCTTTCTCTTGTCTGGGAAGCTCTTTAGTTCCCCTTTAATTTTAAGTGATAGCTTTGCTGGGTAGTTTTGGTTATAGGCCTTTGCTTTTCATCACTTTGAGTATTTCTTGCCAGTCCCTTCTATCCTTAAATGTTTCTGTTGAGTAATCAGCTGACAGCCTTATGGGAGTTCCCTTGTAGCTGACTTTCTTTCTCTTGCTGCTTTTAAGATTCTCTTTCTCTAACCTTTGCCATGTATCTTGGTCTGGGCCTGAGATTGGTCTTGAGCTGAGAGAGGTGGTGGGATGCCAACCCCACACCAACACTTTCTCCTTGAGAGGCTTGGGACATAGGGAGCTGAAGAAGGGTCAGCTCTCCCTGTGCGATTTCATGGTGTTTCATGCTCTGTGTGTGTCAGATCATCCCTCCTGTCACCTAAATCATATCTGTGGTTCCCCTCTGCGAACACCCAGTGAGGTGCAGGAAAGATGCCTGGCTCCTGGAGGTGGGCGCTGGAGCCAGGCCCGTTGTCAGACCCCACTGTATCCCTCCCTGCTGCCCACAGGCGGAACAAAGTTTTGAACCACTTCAGCATCATGCAGCAGAGGCGCCTCAAGGACCAGGACCAGGATGAGGAGGATGAGGAGAAGGAGAAGCGTGGCCGCAAGAAGGCCAGTGAGCTGCGCATCCATGACCTAGAGGATGACCTGGAGATGTCGTCTGATGACAGCGAGGCCAGTGATGAGGAGGGTGAGCTTGGACAGAGCCCCCCTCTGGCAGTTGGGATGGTTGGCACAGCTGCCTGAGTTGTGCCTTGGTCTTTACAAAGGTGGCTGAGTGACAACATAGAAAGGTTAATGCCATTGAATAAAAGGTTTAGGTGCAGTTTCCTGGGAGATGAGAGGGCGGCACAGCACCAGAGTAGGTAGGAGGCAGAATGAGTGATGGGAGGGACTTGACTACAGCACTTATTGAAGTTTCCAAGGGAAAGACAAGGCAGGACAGGGAGATCACTTAGGATTTGCCAGTCTGAACAATTCCACTGGGCTCTGGGATCCAAGGGAGACTTAGGGCAGGGGATAGTGGCCCTGAGTGTGAGATTAGAGAGTGTGTGTGGCCAGGCGGATAGGCCCCAGTTGGTTAGCTTGCACATGAGCAGTGCACCCTTGGGCAAGCCCTTTGTCTTCTCTTAAGAATCGTCGAGCCCTGGACATCTCTCCCCCGTTGTCAAGGACCTCTGAGATATCCCAGTGTCATTGAACATACAAATCATGATGAGTGCTCAGCCCCCCTCCACTTCCGTAGGTGGTAAAGCCTCCAAGGCCAAGAAGAAGGCGCCAATAACGAAGGCAGGCCGGAAGAAGAAGAAGAAGAAGGGGTCCGATGATGAGGCCTTTGAGGACAGCGATGATGGGGACTTTGAGGGCCAGGAGGTGGACTACATGTCTGATGGCTCCAGGTGAGGCAGGCAGGAGGCTGGTGTGAGACCCTGGGCCAGCCTGGAGGAAGCACTCACTCAGCCTCCACTGTCTCTCTGTCTTACAGCAGCTCTCAGGAAGAGCTGGAGGGCAAGCCCAAGGTCACCCAGCAGGAGGAGGGCCCCAAGGGCGTCGATGAGCAGAGTGAAAGCAGCGAGGAAAGTGAGGAAGAGAAGCCACCTGAGGAGGATAAGGAGGAAGAGGAGGAGAAGAAGGCACCCACACCACAGGAGAAGAAGCGGAGGAGAGGTGGCCTTGGCTTTCGAGGCTTTGGGCCCCTCTGCTCTCTGCCAGACCCCCTTATCTGAGGGTGGGTACAGGAGTCTCTGGCCTGACATCCCTTCTTTGGCCCCATGCAGACAGCAGTGAGGAGTCAGACAGCTCAGAAGAGAGTGACATCGACAGTGAGGCCTCCTCAGCACTCTTCATGGCTGTAAGGCTCAGCCCTGGGGTCCAGGGTTGGGGGTTGGCCTTGGTGTCTGTTTCCAGACCAACAGCCCTAATCCTGAAATTTGCAGAAAAAGAAGACGCCCCCTAAGAGGGAGCGGAAGCCATCAGGGGGCAGTTCGAGGGGAAACAGCAGGCCGGGCACACCCAGCACAGAGAGTGGCAGTACCTCCTCCACCCTTCGGGCTGCCGCCAGCAAGCTAGAGCAGGGTGAGTGGCCTTCCTCTCCTACTGTGACCTCTTAACCTATTCTTGTCTGTTCTTCTGTCAGGATCTGAGGCCAAACCAGGGGGCAGACAGGTGTCTGCCCCTGAGCCCCTTGTCCCCATAATCTAGGCACCACCCAGCCCAGGCCCGCCCCCCATCCCTCCGACAGGTCCAGCCTCCCAGTTCTAATCCTCAGCCCTGCCTCTGCTCCCACAGGAAAGCGGATGAATGAGACGACGGCAGCCAAGCGGCTGCGGCTGGACACTGGGCCCCAGAGCCTATCTGGGAAGTCAACCCCTCAGCCCCAGTCTGGGAAGTCAACCCCCAGCAGCGGGTCAGTTGGCAAGGACAGCAGGGGCAGGATGGGGGTAGCCAGGAGGGAGGGCCTCCCACTCACCTACCCAATCTCCACTGGGCTCCTCAGGGACGTGCAGGTGACTGAGGACGCTGTGCGCCGCTACCTGACACGGAAGCCCATGACCACCAAGGACCTGCTGAAAAAGTTCCAGACCAAGAAGACGGGGCTGAGCAGCGAGCAGACGGTGAATGTGCTTGCCCAGATCCTCAAGCGTCTCAACCCTGAGCGCAAGATGATCAATGACAAGATGCACTTCTCCCTTAAGGAGTGAGGGGCTGGCCCCCACCCTTCTGCCCAATAAATGAGCTCTGGTCTCCAGAAGTGCTTGGGTTCTTGAATTCCGTGCAGTCACTGCCATGTGGGTCCAACTGCCCGTGTGTCACCCTGCTCCCTGAATCCCAGGACCCAGCATTAATAAGTCTGGAAAAACCTATACAATGTTCTCAATTTACTTCTCTCATTCTCCCTCACCCCTCTGGACTCTTTAGATGTCTCTTAGAACTTATTTTGCACCTGGGGTGATTTCTTCAGCTCTGCTTTACACTTCGCTGGTTGTGCTTATCCACCACCAACCCATTAAAAACTTAGTTTCTTTTTCAGATTAGCTGGTCTGTTTTGAGTGTTTTGCCCTTAATGGTTTTCATTCTTTCACATTTTCATTTTAAGCATCCTGTCGTACAGTTTCTGCCTCACACATTAGCACCTGAAGCTCACTGGGCATCCTGTTCTATCTTCTGACTCTTTGTGATCGAATGTTTTGTAATCTCAGGTGGGGGAGCTGGTGGCCAGCTTGGGGTTCTATCTGTGGAACTCCTGGATGGTCTACTTTGCAGGCTAGTCCTAGGTAGTTTTTGCCTTTGCTCCTGCCAGGTGCCCCAGGAGTCCCAGCCTGAGTCCATTTGGGGTTCTAAACTCAGGGGCTCTGTCCTTACATGGCAGCAAAAACCCAAACCCCTTTTATTGTTGATGTTGGCATCTGGGCCCTGTTTTTCAGTTTTCCAGTGCCGCTTCTGGGTCTTCCCTTATTCTCTTACAAACTGGTAATACATGTATTTTTCTAGCTTTGCTAGGTGTTCTGTAGTGGGAGGACTGACTGTTCAAGTTCATGGACATTAACACTGCTAGAACTGAAACTTGGCAGTCGGTGCTACTTTTGAACACCCATCCTGAGTGATCTGGGTTCCATCTTGCACTTGGCTGGGACCTGCAGGTGGAAAACTTCCACACCTAGTTCCACAGGACGATGGCTGTCAAACAGGAATGCCTGAGATATAAGGCTAATTCCTAGGAATGTCCCAGTTCGGTCCAACCTTCCTCCTCATACTTCCGCCAGGTTTTTCTGCGCCAGCAGGAAAGAAGCCCTCACCCTTTGGCCTGGCAGTTTCACCCTTGCACTCATGGCCATGTGGACTGTGGTCTAAGGCCTCCCCACCAGGCCAGACCATGTGCCTCAGTGGTTAAGAGCAGGGGCCCTTTGTTCAGCGGGACCTGGGTTCAGATTCTGCCTGTGTTTAATTCTTGGTGACTTTGGACAAGTGACTTTTTTTCCTTTTGAAAGTAGTCTCTAGGACTACAATAAGAACAGCCACACCAAATTATGGAAGCAATCCCCTGTATGTGGACTTTCAGTCATTTCTGATCTTTTGCTAATGCAAACAAGGCAGTGAATAGCCCTGACCTTGTGTCTGCTCACCCCCTAAGGACGAGTTCCTGAAGCAGGTTAAAGGCATGGGATTTGCTGTTTGAGTAGCAAATGCTCAACTGCTGCCAACTTACACTCACGCCCACAGCGTGGGGGTGTGCCTATATCACACATGCACCCCAGCCATGTGGAAGCCAACTTTCATTTTTTGCCAGTCTTGGGTGCTGAGTCTCACTCGAGTTTTCACTCTCTCACCTGTGTGAGGTCAAACATGCAAAAGCTATTTGAATTTCCTTTGCCTTAAAAGCTCTCCCCCAAAATGACAACAAACTCACAACTATCAACAACTGATTCCAAAAATAAAAACAAAAACAAACTAAGCAAACAACCAGAACAGGAACAGAATCATAGGTGTGGGGATCATTTGCAGAGTTATCAGCTGGGAGGGGGAAGAGGGAGAAATGGGGAAATGGTGCAGGGAATAAGAAGCATAATTGGTACAAAATAGAAAGGCGGAAGTTTAGTATAGAAAAGTGTGAAGCAAAAGAACTTATATGCATAACCCATGGACATGAACTAAGAGGAGTGGGATTGGTGGAGGGAAGTGGGGTACTGGGAACGGGAGCAAAGAGAAAAGAAATTGGGACTACTGTAACAACAATAAAATATACTTAAAAAAAAAAAAGCTCTCCCAGGTTCCTCAGTGCCAGGCACTATGTTAAGACACTAAATGACTGTCCTCAGAACCCCATCTGGGAGAGACTTTGATTGGCCTCTCCTTTCACAGATTCGGGACAGAGCCTCACTTCCAAGGAGCTAAAAGGAGCTGGGTGTGGAAGTCATTGTGACTTGCAATGGCCTTCAAGACCCAGTGGGAGTCAACCTCCCCTCACTCTGATGCTCGGGACTCCAGGACAAAGGGGAGGTCTCATAGTCCTCAGGTGGGCCTTCTAGAGACAGTAGTCCCTGCAGGGTGAACTTCCTGCCCCTTGTGTCCCAGCTCTTGGCTGTCCTGGGGCCTCTCCCTTTTCCTGTTTTGACACTGGCTTAGCCAGGCCCAGAGACAGGGGCATGATGCTTAATCCTCCAGGCAGGAACCATGATGGAGGAGTCCCCATTAACTAAGTCATCTGCTAACCCACCTCTTCCATACGCACACATCTGCTTCACCTGGTGCCCAACACGGGCTTCTGAGCCTCAGCACCCTGCCTGAGAGAAGGGACCCACAGAACGCCCCTCCCCACCTCTCCCTCCAGACAGGAGGTGGGGCAAGGACCCGGGTTGCTCACCCTGGGCTGGGCTCTGGCTGCCACCACAACTCATAAATCAGGGGATGAAGGGGGTGTCGGAAATGGGTCTGTGGAATGTCTGGATGTCAGGGTGAGCCCTTAACTCTTAGGACAGAATGTGGGGCAGAGGGAGCCGGTCTGCCTGTGTCCGAGGATCTGGGGAACATGGGCCCTTGTGCTCACGCAGTGGCTGGCAGTGAAGAGGTTATTTTCCAGCTCAGATGAGGATAAATTGAGGGTGCAGGGCATCCTCACCCTCAGGAACTGCTTGTCACAATGGCCACAGGAAGAGTCCTGCTCGGCTCCCTGCTGCTCCTGTCCCTGCAGCTGGGCCTTGGTGGGGACTTGGATGCTCCAGGGGGTCTGGTGGTGGAGGCAGCGCTCTCATCTGAGCCAGTAGCAGACATAGGGACCTGGATGCCACAGCTGGGTAAGGACCTGAAGGACCCCATGTGATTTCCCAACTCCTTCCTGGGCAACTCTTGTCCCCTGTCAGCTGCCCTTTGTCTTCCCCCCGCCCTCCAGGTGCCCGCCTGCGCCGAGCCCCAACTGGCCCTTGCCAGCTATGGAGCTTGGCCCTACCTGTGGCAGATCTGGGCCTGGGCTACACTTCGGAGGAGACGATCATCTTCCGCTACTGCGCTGGCAGCTGTCCCCTAGGTGCCCACACCCAGCACAGCCTGACACTGGCCCACCTGCGGAGCCAGGGCAGAGCACGTGGTGGCCCCTGTTGCCGGCCCACCCGCTACACTGACGTGGCCTTCCTGGATGACCACCACCGCTGGCAGTGGCTGCCCCAGCTCTCTGCGGCTGCCTGTGGCTGCGGTGGCTAAGGGTGCCTGGCCTGGGGCCGTGCAGCTACACCAGGAGTCCACTGACTTATTTACTGGAGACTTGGATGCTGAGAAGATGAGAAAGTAGGGGTGGCACCTCAGGGCTGCCAGCAAGGAACACAATAAAGGAAATTGCTCCTGGGGCCTCATGACTTTGTGTTCAGTGGGGTGCACCTTGACCCTACCACCCTAGCTCCCAGTTAGTGGGCAGGTGGGTCCTGGGCTTCCCTTGCAGAACCCAGCCCCAGCAAACAGCCAGTGCAAGGAAGCCTGCCTTGTCCATTCTCTAGCTTTATTCACAAACACAGTGCCTCTGAGAAGCTTGGGGAAGGGCTGGGGGTTAGCAGACTGGAGGAGGCTGCCCAGGCTCCCCTGGCCCCATTCCCTCAGGGAGGGAACGGCAGATCACAGAGATGCGTCGGCCCCGTGGAATCCGATGTTCCCCAAAAAAGGACTCTTCATCCCGAAGGATCTCATGGGAGAAGTCATAGCGGGCCGAGTCTCTGCAAGAAAAAACAGGCTGTGGCTGGGTGGGGTAAGAGCACCCCTGTTCTAGGTTGAGCGTCTACCCAGCGTCTGCTGGGTAGGGGATGGTAGTGTTTGCTCTGAGGGCTGAATGGGAGATGGTGCTCAGAGTGCTGGGTAGTGTCTGGCCAGTGATAGTGGGGTGGGGGCTCCTTGGCTTGCAGTACCTAAGGATGTACAGGGAGCCTGGCTCCAGCAAGAGTTCTAGCCACTCCCCCGGCTCCTGGGTATGTACCAGCCGCATGACACTGGGAGACAGCAGGGACAGGCCAGCGATGGTGGCTCCACAGAACTGGAAGAGGGTGCATGGTAATGGGTCAGCCTCTGGCCTGGCTGGCCCAGCCCCAGCTGGTAGTACTAAGATGTTAGCCTCTGCCTACTTTGATGCTGTCCACGTGTGGCTTGATGTAGCCCCGAGGTTCCAGATCCAGCACATGCACCGAGTGCAGCAGGGTCTGGCCAGGGCCAAAGGCGGCCGCTTGCACACGCTGCAGGATGGCCCGGCTTGCCTCTGACCAGCGTGACTTTTCTGTCTCTCGGAAGCCGTGGATGGCCTGCATAGAGAGCTCAGGTCATGCCCTTGGGAGTGGGGAATGGAAACAGATTCGGAGGGACAGAGTGGAGAGCAAAGGTCTGGTTTTCCCAGCATGACTCTTGACCACACCCTCAACTCACAAAATTTGTGGAAACTAAACCATGATCCTGGGTCTCAAACCCTGACACCTGCCCCACCTAGTTTGGCCTCAGTCTTTTATGTACTTACTTTTTTTTTTTAGAGAGGAGAAGGGAGGGAGAAAGAGAGGGAGAGAAACACCAACGTACAAGAGATACATCGTTGCTTCTCACATACCCCAAACCAGGGACCTGCCCGCAACCCAGGCATGTGCCCTGACTGGGACTCGAACTGGTGAACCCTCGGCTCACAGGCTAGCGCTCAATCCACTGAGCCACAACAGCCAGGGCTGGCCTCAGTTTTTTGCACCCACCCTCGGGCTCCAATTCAGCATCAATTCCCATCCCCAATGCTGACCCCACCCCAATATTCAATTTTGTGTCAGTCTCCGCCCCTAACCGGTGACCTTTCCACATTTCGCTCCACACTTGTTTCTCTCCCTAATCTTGGTCCTGTATCTCAAACAATGGCTGGTTTGGCTCAGTGGATTGAGCGTCTGCCTGCGAGCTAAGTGTCGCTGGTTCGATCTTCCAGTCAGGGCACACCAGAGAAGGAAAACTCTGACTCCAAAAAACCTCCGCTGCCTTGCGGCATACCTCTTCAGGGGAAAGGCTAAGGGAGTAAACCCCGACAGAAAATACGGAGCCGGAGTCCCTAAGGCAGTTTGACGTTGTAGTCAACACCGGCAACTCCTGCGGCGCACCTGAAGCCAAGCTGTATTGACTCCGTGTTTCCCTTGAACCCTTCAGCGAGAGGGGGGGTCTGCTGCATGGGCAACAGCAGACCCTCCATATCACCCTGCCCAGGCTCTGTAGCTTCAGCTTCACTGGAGAGGACACTCCAGCGTCATCGCAAGATGTCGATTCAACACGGGAGGAGACAGATACCGTGTCACTCCCGAGTCGGACTGCACAGCCATTCTCGGCGGTGCAGATAGACTCTTAAGAAGCTACACCATCGTCTTTCGAGACGGACGGCTGCCGACGATCTCAAACACCCCTCAGTTCCAGCTCCTGCCTCCAGGATCGTATGGCCCTAACCTCATCTTCCAAGGGCTCTCTCGGCCCCCAATGACCAAGCTTCAATATTTTGTCCCCGTTCCCAAGGTTCTGCCCCCAGCCGTTGCCCCGCCCCACCCAGCGCCTCACTTCCCGGTCCCTGTGCCTACTGTAGCCCCTCCCCGAAAGCGCTGCGTCCTAGGTACCGCCCTCATCTTAGCCCCGTCCGACCCCAAAGCTTCACTTCCGTCCGCACTCCCAACGTCCCTGCCTTCGCCCCGGACGCGGCTCCGCCTCCGACGGGGCCTCACCGCGTCCCAGTGGTCGAATTCATAGCGGCGGCGGCTCAGCTCGCGCTCAACCTCGCGGATCAGCGTCTCTTCCTCGGCCGCGCTGAGGAAACCCGGCCGTACCACAGCCGCGTCCCGCAAGCGTCTCAGCACTGCCGGGCCCGAGCCCCGCACTAAGCTAGGCCCGGACAATGTCCTCAGTGCCAGCCACCGGCTCCCGGCCATAGCCTCGGAACCCGGGAGCGGAACCGGCCGGGCTCAGGGTGACGCCCCCACCCCAGAGTCTTTAGATGCGGCTGCGCCGCGTCCCTCCAGCGATTGGCTTTCCTCGGAGCCCATGTTCTCGCTCAAGGCTACTGGTTTGGCGCGCCGCTTGAAGCTATTGACTCCTCCCAAGGCCCACCTCTTCTCCCGCGCTATTGGGCGGCATTCCTCAGTAGCTTGAACTATTGGCTGTCCCGCAAGTCCATTTCCAGGCAAAATCAGGAGCTGGCCTTGGGTGGACGTTAGGTAGGAGTCGTAGAATTTCGGCCAAGGCCGATGTTTTGGAGTCGGGGAGGACTAGAAGTTAAGGGTGGAGAACAGTTTTAAGAGGAAGGGGTCGGGTCACAGAGGTCAGGAGAGTGACGTCAGGTCACAATTATGGAACCAAGTTTTGCAGAGTTCGGGGTTGCCGCCAAAAGTCAAAGCTAGGCATCACCCATTTACCCCTCTCTATGGAATTATTCCCACTCATGTACAGACTGGTTTGCACCTTATAAACAAAATTAAAACCAAAAACTCATAGTGGTAGAATTGGCACATCGCCGTTTTGCAGCCTTCATTGGAATACATAGCGGATCTAGACAAGGAGTCTTGTCGGCTCCTAACGTCACGAAAAGAGCGACAGCTGGACTCTGTCTCCTGATGGAGTGAGTACACACCCCCAGCTAAGAGGTCACTTGCCAGAAAGTGGAACCTGAATCCAATTAGATTCCTCTAGATTTACACACCAAGTCCTGACCCAATCATCACAATCCAAACAAAGTCCACAAGACAAGTGACCCCATTTCTCCAACAAATGAATCTCAAGAAAAAAGAAGAGGAAGAGTTTGAGAGAGATTAAGGGGTAACCTGCAGTTACAAGAGACTTAGATATCAATTAGTTACAAAAAGCTAGAAAAACAGAGACTGGGGGAATTTGAACATTGGCTGGGTGTTTGTAGGTATTGTAACATTTTTATGTTCAAAAGTGGTATTGTCTTTTTAGAGATTCCTTACCCTTTTAGACATACATACTGAAATATTTACAGATGTAATGAAAATTGGGATTTGCTTCAATGTAATCCATGGAAGTGGGGGATAGGGAGGCACAAACCACAATTAGCCTTGAATTGGTAATTGCTGAATTGGTGTGATGGGTACATGAGGCCTCATTATCCTATATTTTCTATTTCTGTATATATTTAAAATTTACAGCAAAATTTCTTAAAAGAGTTGTCTGACTCCAGTATTTTCCGGCCCATTTTTTCTGGGCCTCCACAGCACCAGAAGTGCTTATTTGAGACCACATACTGACTTCCACTGCCAAATCCAGTTGCCAGTTTTCAGCCTGACCGCTAATTCATTGACAAGCTGGTGTCTCCTACATTTTTATTTCCAACCCTGCCTTCAGATTTACCTACCCCTGTGATGTCTGAGGTTTATCCAACATTGAACATAACGTCCAAAATCAGCTTCTGATCATGGCCTCCAAATTGGCTCCTCTCAACAGCCTTCCTGCCTCAGTTAACAACTCTACATCTTAATAGCTGCTTTGGGCCATTCCTTTAGTTTATGAAGATTACTTTCTCAATCTCTCATCCCACCTGTCAGCCCTGCCTTTAAAACCTGGCTGAGCCCTGACTGGTGTGGCTCAGTGAGTTGAGCATTGTCCCACAAACCGAAAGTTCGCTGGTTCAATTTCCATTTGGGGCACATACCTGGGTTGTGGGCCTGGGAAAGGGATGGATTACATTGATGTTTTTTTCCTTCTCTTTCTTCCTTCCTCTCTCTAAAAATGAATAAATAAAATCTTCTAAAAAAATAAAGAAATTAACTAAAAAAAATAAATAACCTGGCTGGACTGACCTCTTCTCACCACCTGGTAGGGCCTTCAGCCTTCATCTGGGTTATTCCAACAGTCTCCTAACTGGTCTCCAGGTTTCAGAGCTTGCTGCACTCCACCCATCTCTTTGTGGGAGCCACAGCCATGCTTTTTTTCCTCTCAAAACCCTCTGTGGTTCACCCTCCTTGCTAAGACCTACTAGGCCTTTTGAGATCTGTACTCCTTTCCTTTCTACTCTTATTAATCTTCTCCATTCTAGCCTTATGGTTCCTCCCAGGTGCTCGGCAGCCCTGCCTCAGGGCCTTTGCACTCACTGTGCTCTCTGCCTGGAGTGCTGTGTACCAAGATAGCAACATGGCTCCCTCCCTTACCTCCTTCAGGTTTCTTCTCATGTCACCTTCTCAGCAAGGCCTTTGCTGGCCACCCCATCTAAAATTGTCTGACACACACACTCCGCATACTACTTTCCCTGATTTCAAACTTTCTACCCCCACAAGAATTAGTTCTTTGAGGCCTTGGTCAGGTAGCTGTTGTTTGGAGCATCGTCCCAATATGCTGGGGTTGTAGATTTGATCCTGGTTGGGGCACATGCAAGAATCAACTGATGAAGGCTTGGATGGGTGGAAGGGCAAATCGATGTTTCTCTCTCTGTGTCTCTTTTCCTTCCACTCTCTCTCTAAAATCAGTAAAGTTAAAAAAAATCACTTAAAAAAAAAACACTGTGAGTCCAGCTGGTGTGTCTTATTGGATTGAGTGCTGGCCTGCAAACTGAAAGGTCGCCAGTTCAATTCCGGTCAGGGTACATGCCTGGGTTGTGGGCCAGATCCCCAGCTGGGGGTGTGCGAGAGGCGATCCATGTTTCTCTTTCACATTGATGTTTCTGTCCCTCTCTTTATCCCTTCCTCCCCATCTCTAAAAAAAAAATTCATTGAGAACAGGGATTTTTGTGTTTTCTTCATGCTGTGTCACAGCCTCTAGAATAGTGCCTGGAATTGTGTATATGCTCAGCTGAGGTTGTTGAAGTTAAGGAGCTGAAGATCAGAGTCTCCAGGTCAGGGCCCAAGCAAAAGGAAGTGTACTGTATATGCATGTGTGATGACGGAGCAGGGAAGGAAGGAACTACAGAAGGGCAGCAAAAACTACAAAGATTTAATTTAAAATCACAGTGTCTCAGCCAGGATACCCACGATTAGGGGCATCCCCAAGTCCAAAGGTCCTCAGGGGGCTCCTCCAGGCCCAGCAGTGAGGGGACAGCAGGGCAGCAGCCATAGCTTCTGGCTCCTCACCTTTCCTCCGGAGGCTGAGGTCCATTCAGGTACTCACTGGGGCAGGTTCTGCTGCTGTCACCACTGCCACGGGCTCCTTCTGCACTAGCTCAGGCTCATCCTCACCATCCTGAGGTGGGTGCACTAGAACCTTGTCCAAGATGCCAAACTCCTGGGCCTCCATGGGGCTCATGTATCGGTCTCTCTCCATAGCCGACTCTTGGGGGTGGGGGAAAGAAGTGGGAGGCAGGACATGTGTGGTTAAAACCAGAGACCTGGGACTAGGTTTGGGTCCCCTTTTGCCATTTTTTCCCTGTATGACCTTGGCCTTCTCTGCTTTGTGTCTGTTTCCCCATTGCTAAAATACCTATTTCAGAGTGCAGGGGGAAGGGAGAGAAGGGGGATAAGTAAGGGAAGGGTTTAGTCAAAGAACGTGTATAAATGACTCATGGACATGGACAACGGGGAGGGATATGATTATGGGAGAAGGGGTGGGCTGGGTGGGGGAGAGAAGTGGGGGAAAAATGGGACAACTGTAATTGAAAAACCAAAAAAAAAAAAAATAATAAAGTTAAAAAAAATTAAATAAAAATACCTATTTCAATTTTAATTTTTTTACTTGTTATTAATATATAATAATCTGGGAAAGGGCCTGAATCGTAAGTGGATAATGTGATGAATTTCAGACTGAACACTGTACCCACATGGCCAGCATCCAGATCAAGAAATGGGACATTGCCCTATGTCCTGAAACCTTGCTCGGGCCCACTTCCTGTCATCAAGTCCTCCTGCCCAAGAGTAGCCACCATCCTAACAGTTATGCCTGTTTTTGTTCTTTAAATATGTGGAATAACAGTGTTTACCCTTTTTTGCCACTCGGCACTAGGTTTTTGAGATTCATCCAGGCTGCCATGTCATTGGGGACCATTCTCTAGCTGCTGTATAGTATTCCACCCTGTGAATAAACCACCACTAATGCACTCATTCTACTGCTGTGGGTATCAGGGCATTTCCCTGTTTGAGGCTTATACAAACAGGGTTGCCAGCAGCATTCCTGTCTGCATCTTTGGTGGACATAGCACTCCATTCTCTGGATTATACGCTGAGCCAGGGGGTACCCCAGGATCTTTCTGCATGTTTAGCCTTAGCCAGTAGTGCCAAAGAGCTGGAGTTAGGGAGCCACAGTCAGAGCCTCAGCAGCTGTACAATTTTCACTCTGCCCTCTCATGGATGAACATTCCAGTTGCTCCACATTCTTGTCAGTGTTTGGTGTTGTCAGTATTTTATATTTATCCATTCCAGTGGATTGAAATGGTATCTCATTGTGGTCTTCATTTGTTTTCCCTTCTAATGCATGATGTCATGATTAAACAGCATCACCAAAGATGGTGAGCATCTTTTCTCATGTTTCTTGGCCACTTGGGATATTCTTTGTTAAAGACCTTTTGACCTCTTTCAATGAACCTTCTGAGGATTCTATAAATTGGGTTTTTTTAAGTGCTCAGAACAGGGGTTCTCAACCAAGGGTAATTCTGTCCCTCAGGGAACACTGGACAATGTCTGGAGACAGTTTTCGTTGTCATAATTGGAGGGTGTTCCTGGTATCAAATGGGTGGCAGCTAGGTCACTGCTCAATATCCTACAATGCCCAGGATGGCCTCCACCACAGAGAATGATTGACCCTGAATGTCAATAGTGTCGAGGTTGAGAGGCCCTGGCTCAGTGCAAGGCCTGGCACATCTGTGTTAGTTCAAATAAAGGGGAACAGCTGGGGGTCTGCCTGGGGCAGGGTACTCACCAATCACCTGCAGGCTCTGTTTAGTGTGCTTGGCATAGATGTTGTAGAGCTGCTTTTTGAGTTTCATGATCTCCTCTGCCTGAATGGCAATGTCTGTGGCTTGGCCCTGGGGGACGTCCCAAGAAGAAGAAGGTTGGAACCAGTGTCAGCCACTCTTGGGGAGGCTGGTGATGGGGACTTGGGAGCCCCCTTTGGACTTCGGACTGCCAGTGTTCAGGCAGGTGGGACAGGGCTTTGTGAGTCCCTCCACATCCTGCTTCATTCTCACCACCATCAGGAAGGCTTCCTGGATTAAATATATTTTCTTATTTTCTGTTTCTGGACCTCATTGACCCAGAGGAATGGTCCTTCCCAGAGTTAGCTAATTCCTAGGGAGAGCAAACAGCTCACCTGAAGGCACACCTTTCATGTGCAAACCAGATACTCCAGACCCCACACCCCACCACCTCCTATGGGGATTCTGAGCCAATCACCTGCCCCAATCACACCAGGACCAGTTGCCATACAACTAGGGAGCACTATTACACCCCAGAGCTTGTTGCAGTTATTCAAACTAGCCAATCTTAAGCCTCTTTATCTTGCCTTGCTCCCACTTTTTACCACAGAAACTACAATAAAGCTTCTTGCCATGTTTTCTTCCTGCTCCCTCTGCCTCCTGACCAACCCTGATACCTCCCTGTGTGGCCCTGCCATAGCCTGGCATGCCCCTTCTTCTTGAAAACTGTTAACAAACTACCTTTTCAATAGCAATCGTCTTCTGTTAACCTCACTCTACCGGAATAGTAATAAACCCTACATTTTAAAACACTGAAAACCCCCACATGAGTTTCACCTAGTCAGTCCTTCTGTCTAGACCCCTGTCACCCATCCCTGAAGCAGTTTGCAGGGCCTGGCACTCACCCGGGCGCCCCCAGAGGGCTGGTGGATCATGATGCGTGAGTTGGGGAGTGAGTGGCGCATGCCCTGGGTACCCGCAGCGAGAAGCAGGGAGCCCATGCTGGCGGCCTGGCCCACACACCACGTGCAGATGGGGTTCAGGATGTACTGCATCGTGTCGTAGATAGCCAGGCCCGAGGTCACCATGCCGCCTGTGGGTGGGGGTACGAGTTAGGGGCTGTGCCAGCTCCTCCAGCCATCCTTTCTCTGTTATATCTCCTGGTCCTATGGGGGACTGGTGTGGATACAGCCCTTTAAAGCAGGGTCTGCAAATGCCTTGGGGTGGGGGGCAGGAGGTGACAGATACAGGTGACACAGGTCAGCTGGGAGCAGGATGAAGTTGCTTACTCCACAGTGAGCTGTTGCCACATGTGCATATGGGCCCAGGGTAACCAGATCTGCTGAACTTTCAAGAGATACTATAATCGGGAGAGGTGGCAGCTGAGGGTGAAGCTCTGGAGGCAGCCTGCCTGGGTAAGACCCCTGGCTGAACAATCTATCATCTGTGTGGCTTGGGCAAGTTACGCAGCCTCTTGGAGCCACAGTGTGTCCTAGATTGTGGTAACTAATACCTATCATGTGAGGTTGCCATAGGACCAAATAAGTTAAATGCATATAAAGTGCTCAGGGAAGCACTTGGCACAGTAAGTACTCAATCAAGATTAGCTATCCTTTTTTGGGTTGGGGGGGGAGGGTGCTAGTGGTGGAATCTGCCAATTTTAAAATGTTGACAACTAGGTCAGGTTGGCAAAATGTTATGTGTGTGAGAAAGACAAATACCACATGATTTCATGTATGTGTGGAATCTAAAGAACAAAATAAACAAGCAAAGCAGAAAAACTCAGATACAGAGAACAGGCTGATAGTTGCCAGAGGGGAGGGAGTTGGAGGACTCAGAGAAAAAGGTGAAGGGATTAAGATGTACAAACTGGCAGTCACAAAATAGTCACAAGGATGTAAAGTACAGCACAGGGAATATAGTCAATACAATTCTAATAATTATGTATGGTGTCAGGTGGGTCCTAGAGTTATCAGGTGGATCACTTCATAAATTACATAATTGTTTAACCACTATGCTGTACACCTGAAGCAAATATAATATTGAATGTCAACTATAATTGACAAAGAATGTTATGTCTCTGATCATAGAAGGAAGTTCAGCTGAAGATGTATGAACCTAGACTTAAAAGCAAGGAACAGACAACTTTTGGAGGTTTCAAGACACTTTTGGGATTTTGAAGGAAACTTTGAATCCTTTCTTTCTCCAGCGAGAGAACATCCCTGATGGGGTTGGGGGTGGGAGTGTGGGTCCCCTGAGTCACCCAGTGCGCCCAAGGATTGTCCTTTGCACTTAGGTAGGCCCCGCTCACCAGGGCTGTTGATGTACATGTGGATGGGCTTCTTGTTGCTCTCGGACTGCAGGAACAGCAGCTGGGCGATAACCAGGCTGGCCACACTGTCATCAATCTGCAAGTGGGGGAGGACCAAGTTGTACCCAGATTGGGGGAGGAGGGGAGGGCTAAGAGATGTGGTTTCTGGTGTGACTGGGGATGAGTCAGGGAACCAGGATGAGGGTCTGGAATAATTCAGGATTCAGGGGGAGATGTGTGTGTGTGGGGGGGTTGGGACTCAGAAGTTTGGGACACAGGAACGGGCAAGTCAGTGGGGCTTCCGGCACAGGAAGGGAAGGAGTCAGGAGGGTTGAGGAATTGGAGTACAGGAATGGGGACGGGATCATAGCTGTGGAAGGGAGTCAGAAATCAGGGAGAAGCGGATTTGAAGAAGGGTTCAGGAGAGAATGGCGGGGAGCGGGTATTGGGGACCAGGGGGGAGTCAAGGCTTATGTATGCGCAAGGAAGGGGTTGTCAGGTTATGACCAGAGCGGAGGAAAGTCAAGTAGGAAAGGTCAGGGGGCCAAGAGGGTTCGAGGAGAAGGGTCGCTTAGGGTCCTGGCAGGCGCAGGGGAGGGTCAGCGCGCGGGGTGCTCACCGGACCCATGACACACACGATGCGCTCCCGCAGCAGCCGTGAGTAGATGTCATAGGCGCGCTCGCCTCGACCCTAGAGGAGAAGGACGGAAGTGAGGGTCAGGGCCGGCCGTGCCCCCAGCACGAGCCCCAGGCCGTGTTTTCGGCTGCCGCTATACCGTCTGCTCCACCACGATGGGAATGAGTGGGATGGCCCGGGCCGCCGTCAGGTGCAAGCTCCGACGCAGGGCCAGGCCCGTCTCGGGCGTCTGCTGTGTGCGGAAGCGAGCGGCGAGGGGAGGCCCCAACGCGGGGAACCTGCTTGTCGCCAAACGGGTCCCCCCAACCCATATTCCGTGCCACATCCCGCCGCTGTTGCGTCCAGGCTTCGGTCTGATGGCAGAACTACAACTCCCGGCGTTCTTTGCGACGACAGCGCTTTTTCACGAGGCCGACCACTTCCGGGAAGCTGGGCGGGCACATTCAGGGACGGGGCGGAGCCATCGGAGGAAGTGGCGCCCGTGAGAGCCTGGAGAAATTATGGAACCAGTAGTTCGAAGCCCTTTCCCGACTAATTTGTCATAATTTTCTGCCGTTCTTATTTTAAAAATCAACATTCTACCACCGGCGCGAACGTCAGCGGGACGGATTCAGATCGCGGGGAAGAAATGTCAACACTGTGCTCACTGAGCCCTGGCCTTGGGGACCTTCCAGCCTGGTGGGGCTGACTTTTACCGTGACCTTGGCATTCACCTATTGTCAAGTGTGAGATGGAGGGAACCCAGGTTTTGGGAACACGAGAGTGGGCTGTGTAAGCTTAGGTGCATTGCTTTATCCCTCTGCCTGTAGTTTCTCATCTGGAAGAAAGGATTTAAGGACGTGCTGTTGAAGCTGCATATTGAAGTCACCCGAGTGCAAATTTGAGCTCTAGTTGTTTGTCCTTGAGCCTCAGTTTCCCATTTGTAAAATGGGGATTATGATAACCATGTCCTCGGAATGAGGTTTTGAATGTAGTAAGTACTAAATTTTTATTAGCTATTGCCCTGGCCAGTGTGGTTCATTTGTTTGGGTGTTGTCCTGCAAAACAGAGTCGCGGGTTCGATTCCAGGGCACATGCCTGGGTTGCGGGTTCGGTCCCCAGTTGGGGCGTGTGCAAGAGTCAACCATTGATGTTTCTCACATCAATGTTTTTCTTCCTCTCTTCCTCCCTTCTTCTCTCTCTAGAATCAATACAAAGAAAAAAAATTAAATTTGTATAGTTATTGATGTGTGTTAGTTATTGATGTGTTAGATCAGGAACCATGGTGTTCCAAGAAGTCCTCCCAAATGAAGTGGGTTTTGACTCATAGGTAGGAGTTCACAGGCAGACAATATTGAGGTACTGGACTCTAAACTCAATGCTGGGTGCCCTAGATAAGGGTAATTTTGTATCCTCTATGCCAACAGGGGATCCCAGCCTTATGGAAAGATAGAGCAGGACACAGACACTTCCCAACCTATGGACTTGGGGGCAAGACAGAGGGAAGGACATGGAAGTGGAAGAGTGTGGCTGCACTTCTGGCAGAAGGCCCAGATCTAGGTCTCACTGGCAGTGGGTGGAGGAGGGAGGGGGACGGAGGGGGGGCGGGTTGTTGATGGAGGAAGCAGGCATTTGGACACTGGGAGTGAAGGTAAGTGGTCAGTCAGCTCAGGCTGTCCCAGTTTCTGCTGTGAGTCAGGTTAGTGGCCCTGCCCAGCCAGTTCCCTTAGGGCTTGAGCTCCCACCCTGTACTAGGGAGAAGGGCCATCAGCTGTCACCACCCCTGCATCCTTCTCAACACTTCCTCTGCCCTCTCTTCCTCCCAGGTATCTGCTCTATCTATCCAACGTTCAACTACTTTTCACCTCTTCTGTCTTGTCAACACTCTCAGTAATGCCTTCATAGGTGTTCCAACTTCTCCCTTGTCCGGTCTCCTGCTGTTACTTCTTCATTCAGCAGCCTGAGTGATCCTCAAAAAAGTTAATTGAACCATGTCCCTTTCTTGCCTAAAACCCTCCCTTTGGCTCCCATTCTGCTGTCTTCCAACCTCATCTCCTTCCACCTCCCTTCCCTACTCTGCTCTGGTGGTGACACTGCACAGCTTTCTGTTCCTCAAACAAAGGAACTTTTCTTGGGTCCTCTTCCTGAGTTTAGCTCCTGAGTCTCCACTGAAATGTCACTTCCTTAGAGAAGCCTTCCCTGATCCTGCTTTTTGGAGAGTTTGCCTTGTTTAATTGGCTATCCAAAACAATCCTGTTTGTTTATTTGTTTTCTTCTTCATTGTCTGTAGAAGTGAGCTCTGTGAGGCCAGAGCCTCTGTGGTCTTACTCTGTGGCCTTTGGAACACTATTATCAAACCTTTTTGATTAGGACTCAAGAGGCGGAATATATCTCATTAGCACCAGAGTACACAAAAATACAAAAGTTTTATGAAATGATACTTATAGTACTTTGAGCAATGTCTTTTGATACTTCTATTTTATCCTATTTTATTTCATTTCATTTACATTAGGGTTTCTCAACCTGGGCACTAATGACATTCTGGGTTAGATGATTCCCTGTTCAGTGGGAGGATGGTGTCCTGTGTATTGTAGGCTGTTGAGCAGCATCCCTGGCCTCCACCAACTACATGCCAGTAGCATTTCTTCTCCAATCATAACAACCAAAAGTGCCTCAGATTTTGCTAGGTGTGCCTCCTGGAGGTCAGAATTGCTCCAAGTTGAAAGTCACTGACTTAAAGTGGATAGTGACTTGAAGTGGAAAAGAGGTCACTCTGGAACAGTGCCTGGCATGTTGTAGACACTCCATAAATATTTAATGTTTATTAACTTCTCCAAACTTTGCTCAGTAAATTCTCGATAGAAAAAATGAATGAATGAATGAATATCCTCGCTCTTGGCTACAAATCAGCTCATCTACCAGCTTTAGGTAATTACTCCATGATCAGAAAGAAACTCTGATCAATTACTGTTTCTGAGGTTAAAGTAAAACAGGCCTATTGAATTGATAAAAACTGAAAATTAAAAAAAGAAACAGAAACACCAAGGACTGAAGAGGATACTCCCATAAATGGCTCTTGACATTGTTACAACTTCTCTGGAAACTGAGTTGACACCAAATTTCAAATTCACATTACTCATTTTTAGGAAATTCTCAAAGATGAACAAGATTTGACCACAAGCATTTATGGCAAAGCTGTTTATACCCCTGTTGTTTCAGTTAGCTATTGCCATTTAACAAATCACCCCTATGCTTAAAAGTTGAACACAACCACAGCTTATTGTTTCTCAGAATTTGGGAATCTGGACTGGGTTCAATGAAGTGATTGTTCTTCACATGAGGTTGCTAGAACTGGACTTTCAACAATGAGCATTCTTCAGTCACATATCTAGAGCCTCAGCTGGGCTGTTTGGGCTTCTTCACAGTATGGTGGTCTTTACTTCTCACATAGCAACTGGCTTCCCAGAGAGAGGAAGCAGAAGCTACCGGTCATCTTAAACTTGGCCAAGTCACAGAGCCAAACCCAGATTTAAGGGAAAGGGGCAGGGAAATAACTCATGGTGTGAAGAGTGGTGGGGGCATATGAGATGGAAGGAATTGGTGGTGGCTATCTTTGGAGACGCTCTACCACACTCATATTAGCAAATATTTGGAAATGTCTAGTAGAAGGGGATTGATGGAATCATTTAACATAAAAAATTATCAAGTGTCTATATTTTGGAATCTATAACTGATAGTAACTGAATGCCTATTCTGGTCCAGAGTTTGTTAGTAAAGTATGACGGAGAGGGAAACCCTAAAGTACCAGCATCTTAAACAAGGTAAAGAGTCTTTCTCTTCACATAACAGTCTGTAGGTGGACATCCGAGGTGAAGAGAGTGGCTCTCTACCAGGAAGTCCCTGGGGACCTTCTTCCAGCTCAGACCTTAGCCATCCCTAGGGTAGAGCCCTCCTTGTCATCCAGACTCAAAATGAAGCTTCAACTGGCACATTCCCATTTCAAGCACTAGATAGAGGAGGGAGGAAAGAAAAGGCAAAGGGCCCGCCTGCCAATCTTGAAGGAAAGCTGCTGCCCACCCTTCTGCTTACATCCCATTGGTCAGAACTTGGTCACATGGTTGCACCTTGCTGCAAAGGAGGCTGAGAAATTTGTTCATGCAAGTGATATTTACTGAGCACCTACTATGTTCCCCACGCTAGGATACAGCAGGACTGAAAAAAAGCAAACAAGCAAATACAAAGCAAAACAGACAAAAATCCCTGCCTCTGCAGAGCCTTATCTTCTGTTCGCATGTCTCACCTCAAGGAAGAACTTGCCACCCAGATGAGGAACGTATACAGTAGTCCCTCTCTATATCGCAGTTCGCTTATTGTGGCCTCACTGTATCGCAAGATTTTTAAAAATATATTTAATTATTTGTCGCAGATTTTTTGCTATATCGCGGGATTTTGCGGTACTGTATACGTATGTTGTTAAAGTTACGTAGGTTAAGAGTGTAGAATATGCTTAAGAACATAAGTAGTGTTTATAAAAGTGTGGAAAAGGTTAATAAGGGAGTGGGAAAGGTTAATAAGGGACTGGGAATGGTTTATAAGTGTGTGGGAAGGGTTTATAAAGCCTTAAAATATTATATAAATACTAAAATAAATGTAAGGTTCCTACTTTGCGGATTTTCACCTATCACGGGGGTCCAGAACATAATTCCCCCAATAAGTGAGGGAATACAGTAATCAGCAGGAACTTCCAGTTTCCACCTTTAGGGTCAGTCTCAATTCAGAGAGCCACCTCACTCAAGATCCCAGGCAGCTCACAGCCAGTGACTGAGAGGCAGGGGAGTAGTGTCTGGCCATTTTGACTTGAGATGTGACACTCTGATAGTCAGTATTCACTCCAGAGTCCTCCACCAGTTGACCAGGATTTGTCCAGCCTGAATCACAGCTCAGCTTCACAATCCCCTTTGCCCATTTCTTCTAACTTTCACAGCTATCAATCCATAATAGACATTGTGCACCTCAAATTCCATCTCACCATCTGCTTCCAGAGAACCCAACCTGTGACCAAAAAAAGCCATCATTCTTTTTTATGGCTGCATAGCATCCATTAAATAGTAGACCCGTAATTTATTTATGCAGTCCTTTTTTGATGGATGTCTTCCTTGTAATGAAAGATTCTTCCCCCCACTTCTTATCAAAGTTGTCTTTAGAAGGGACCCCTCTGCCTTGGAGGGGCCTGGCTCAGTCCCTGATCTTCTTTATCTACACTTCCTTGGTAATCACATCTGGTCTGCTCGCTTTAAATACCAGTGTGCCTGCATGCCTCCCAGGTTTACCTCTCCAACCCAGATATCTCTCCAAACTCCAGGCCTCCCTCCCTCACATCTCCCCTTGGATGTCTAGTTAGACACCTCAAAATGAACATGTTTGGAACAAGTTACTGATCTTATCCTCACCCTGTGCATCCCTCCTTCATTCTCCCACTTGCTCACAGTAAAAGGCATGGGGTTGTCTGTTCTTGATTTCTCTCCTTTCATAGCACCCAAAATCCAGTCTGTTGGATAATCCAGTTGGCTCAACCTTCCAAGTTTACCTAGAACTCAGCCCCTTCTCACCTGTCTATGTTGCCTCCCTGACTCAAGCCACCATCATTTCTTGCCTGGACAACTGCAGTCGTCGTCGGCAGCCGTCCGTCTCGAGAGACGATGGTGTAGCTTCTTAAGAGTCTATCTGCACCGCCGAGAATGGCTGTGCAGTCCGACTCGGGAGTGACACGGTATCTGTCTCCTCCCGTGTTGAATCGACATCTTGCGATGACGCTGGAGTGTCCTCTCCAGTGAAGCTGAAGCTACAGAGCCTGGGCAGGGTGATATGGAGGATCTGCTGTTGCCCATGCAGTCACCTCCTTCTATTTGTCCCAGCTTCCACTCCTGCTCCCCTGCCAACTATTCTTGCAGTGGCCAGAGCAATCCTTTTAAAACTTAACTGGGTTCATGTCATTATTTTTAGAATTCTCTTCAAAGTCCTAATAATAGTCTACAACTCTCTGCACAATCGAATTAAGATGTCCCCTCCTACACCATGACGGTCTGACTTCATCTCCTCCAACTCTCCCCCTAGCTCACTACACTGAGGCCACACTGGCCTCCTTGCTGTTCCTCTAACTCATCAGTTACACACCAGCTTCAGGGCCTTTGCACTGGCTGTTCCCTCTGCTTGGAATACTGTTCCCTCAGATATCTCCATGGCTCCCTTAATTGTTTTCCCTGTTTTTTAAAGTATATTTTATTGGCTATGTTGTTACAGTTGTCCCAGTTTTTCCCCCTTTGCCCTCCTCTGCCTGGTACCCTCTTTCAGTAGCCCCCCCATCCCACCCTGCTTAGTTCATGTCCATGGGTCATGCGCGTAAGTTCTTCAGCTTCTCCATTTCCTTTACTATTCTTAACACCCTCCCCTCATCTATTTTGTACCTACCAATTATGCTTCTTAATCCATGCACCATTTCCCCCATTCTTCCCCTTCATCCTTCTAGCTCATAACCCTCCAAATGATCCCCATATCTATGATTCTATTCCTGTTCTGGTTGCTTGCTTAGTTTGTTTCTGTTTTTTAGATTCAGTTGTTGATAGTTGTGAGTCTCTTTTCATTTTACTGTTCATAGTTTTGATCTTCTTTTTCTTAAATAAGTCCCTTTAACATTTCATGTAATAATGGCTTGGTGATGATAAATTCCTCTAGCTTTACCTTGTCTGGGAAGCACTTCATCTGCCCTTCCATTCTAAAAGATAGCTTTGCTGTACAGAGTAATCTAGGTTGTAGGTCCTTGTTTTTCATCACTTTGAATACTTCTTGCTAGGCTCTTCTTGCCTGCAAAGTTTCTTTTGAGAAATCAGCTGATAGTCTTATGGGAACTCCTTTGTAGGTAACTCTCTGCTTTTCTCTTGCTGCTTTTAAGATTCTCTTTTTATATTGATGAACCTTTGGCATTTTAATTATGATGTGGCTTGGTGTGGTCCTCCTTGGGTCTAGCTTGTTTGGGACTCTCTGTACTTCCTGGACTTGTATGTCTTATTTCCTTTGTCAAATTAAGGAAGTTTTCTTTCATTATTTTTTCAAATAAGTTTTCAATTTCTTGCTCTTCCTCTTCTCCTTCTGGCACCTCTATGATTTGGATGTTGGTATGTTTACAGTTGTCCAGAGGTTCCTAAGCCTCTCCTTTCTTTTTTTTTTTCTTTTCTTTTTTCTATTCTGGTTGAATGTTTATTCTTCTTTATGTTCCAAATCATTAATTTGAATCTCAGCTTCCTTCCCTTCACTGTTGGTTCTCTGTATATTTTTCTTTATTTCACTTTATGTAACCTTCATTTCTTTCTTTATTTTTTGGCTGTACTCTATCAGTTCTTTGAGCATCCCGATCACCAGTGTTTTGAATTCTGCATCTGATAGGTTGGCTATCTCTGTTTCATTTAGTTCTTTTGCTGGGGTTTGTTTTATTTTTTCATTTGGGCCATCTTTCTTTGCCTCCTCAATTTGGCAGCCTCCCTGTGTTTGTGTCTGTGTATTACATAGAACTGCTTTTACTCCCTGTCTTAGTAGCATGGCCGGTGTAGCAAGGGCCCCTATAAATTGTTTGGGGTGGAGCCTTAGGTAATTGCCAGGGCGGGGTCACCTGCTTCACTGCTTTGTGGCTCTGTTTGTGGTGGGTAGTTTGAAGAGGGGTCAATGAGCTGCCTGGCTTCTGGAGATTTGCCCAGCACTCGCCCTGTTTCCAGTTACTCCACCCACTTCCTATATGCAATTGGTACCCTTCCAGTTCCTGCCCTGGCTTTTGCATACATTCTAAGACCATGCAGGCCCCTTTAAGTGGCAAAAATTTGGCAGTTTCTTCTGCCACCCTAATCCCGACTGGTTTTCATAGCCAGAGGTAATGGGGGGTTTATCTTCCTGGTGCTGGAACCCTGAGCTGTGAAGTCTGGCCTGGGTCTGGGATCGCTAGCTCCCAGGGTACCCCTCCCAATTTTTATCCCCCACACATGAATATGGGACTGTCCTTTCTGCAGCTGCTGCCATTTGTCCGAATCACACTGCCTCTCAGTCCCATCTCTGTGACTCCACCCCACTCCTACTCATCTGCATGAACGTGGCTTCTTAAATCCTTGGTTGTCAGACTTTCATATAGCTCGATTTTCTGATGGTTCTGATTGTTATTTGTTTTTGAGATCTGGCTGTAATTCTTTCTATGGTTGTGTGAGGAGGCAAACTATGTCTGCCTCCCTATGGCTCCTTCTCACCTCCATTAAGTCTATAGTCATTATCTTCTGACACCCCTATTTAAAACCACAACCCCACCCTCATCTCCCCGCACTGTACCTATTTCCCCTGCTTTATTTTTTCTTTATAAAACTTACTAGCACAGTATGCCTCCCTGCCCAAAGTCTGCTTCATGGGCCAGCAGCATTAACATCACTTGGGATCTTGTTAATAATGCAGACTCTTAGGTTCCACCCAGACCTGCTGAATCAGAATTTGCATTTTCACAAAATCTCCAGGCGACCCGGATGTACACTAAAATTTGAGAGGCACTCCCATGTGATACCCTCACTGCTTATTTTGTATACTGTCTGTCTCTCCGACTAAAGTGTAGGCTCAGCAGGGCAAGGATTTTTCTCTACTTCACCACTGCACTTCAACACTTAGAACAGAGTCTGGTACACTGAAGGCACTCAGTAAACACTTATTGAATCAATAAAGGAATGGCTACTGGGTGGAGAATGGGTTGTGCGAGGCAATGGTGGAGGTAGAGTGTACAATCAGCGTTGTTGGTTGAAAGCAACAGAAATTGTCTTAAGCAAAAGTGAATCTCTAGGGGGTCCCCAGCTTGGGCAGAAATCTGGAAGACCCACTTTGGAAAAAGTAGGCAGAGGTTCCAGAGACTGAGCATTCGGGACAACTTAGCTAGGAGGTCGCAGTCACTTCTGGACAGCACTGCCACCGTGGTGGACAATACAGGCCGTAGACTCCCCCCATCCCCAAAAGAAATGAAATGATTGGAGGCTGAAAAGCCAAAAACAACAACAGAAAGTATGACAAATATCTTCTACAAAGGGAGACCAATGATGGGGCAGGAGGAGCCATCAGAAGAGAAATGTGGAGGCAGTTAGTGTGAGGGAGAAGCTAGAGGAGGAGACAGACCTGTGAAGTGTTCATGAAGTGAAACAGAGAGAGCTTGCAGACTGCAGGACAAGTTCTTCTCTAAAAGCCATGCTTCCCTTTGTAGCATCTACCTATTGCTACATAACAAATGATGCCATAATTTATTGGTTTGAAACAATAAAGTTAAACATTATCAGTAACAATGAACAATATCTCACATAGCTTCTGTGGGTTAGGAATCCAGGGGCAGCTTAGCCAGGTGCTCTGACTTGGGGTCTTTCATAAAGCTGGAGTCAAAATGTCAGCCAGGACTATAGTCCTGTCTAAAGGCTTAACTAGAGATGAAGGATCCACTTCCAGGATGGCTCACTCACATGCCAGCAAGTTGAAGGCAGGACAAGCTGGATGGTTAAGTATAGTCATGAGGCTTCAGTTCTTCCCCACGTGGACCTCTCGATTAATTGACTGTCCTCACAACAGGGTGTCTGCCTTCACCCTAGAGCAAATGACTCAAGACAGCAAAGTGGAATCTGTAATGTCTTATATGACCCAGCTTTGAAAGTCACACATTGTAACTTCCACAGTATTCTAGTGGTTCCACATGCTAACCATAACTCAGTGTGGGGCAGGGGACTACCCAAGGGGGTGGACACCAAGAGGGGAGCATGACTGGAGGTCATCTTAGAGGGTGGTCACCACACCTTTCCATCCAGGGACTACATTCCCAGCATTCCTTGCATCTGGGGAGCCACACGATACATTTTCACGAGTGGACCTAGCAAGGAAATAACGTGTGATGCTTCCAAACTAAGGAATATAGGAAGCAAGTGTGATTCTCTGCTTTCTCTCTCCTTCCACCAGCTCCTGCAGCTGAATGCAGTGGTCTGATAAAGATGGTGGGACCACAGAAGGAGCCCGGGAAGGGAGCCACCTACCAAAGAGGAACAATAATTTTGGATTTTAGATGAGTGAGCAACAAACTTCAATCATGTTTGAGTTATCAAACATGATTGAAGTTTGTTCATTGTGGCACCTAGCATTATCTAATTAGTTCAAGAATGATTGAATATGGGGAATGAGAGAGAAAAGAGGTTCAAAGTTTTCTGGCTGGAGCCATGGGATACCTGGAGGTGTCTTTTATTGACGTGGGAATGTAGGTTTGGGGGAAAGATGAGTTAGTTTAGGGCACGGTTTCTCAACTGTGGCACTATTAACATTTGAGATTGAGTAGTTCTTTGTTGGGCTGTCCTGTGCCTTGTAGGATGCTGAGCAGCATTTCTGGCCTCTACCCACTAGATGCCAGTAGCATCCATGATTGTGTCAACCAAGAATGTCTCTAGATGTTGCCCAGTGTCCCTAGTTGAGAATCACTGGGTTAGGATCTGGTGACTTTCAGCAGCCTGTGAATGTCCAAGTGGAGATTTTCAGGAAGCTGGTGGTTCTGTAATTCCGGCTCTCAGGGAGCCCAGGAGCAGGTGAGATCTCTCCTCCCCGACCCCACTCCAGGAATGGGTTGGCGTGAGAGAGGAGACCAAGAAGGACCAGTCAGAGAAGCAGGAGGGGAGCCAGGAGCCGGGGGAGTCAGTGACAGGTCCAAGGAAGAGAATGAATTAAGCAGGGGCACAAGCTGTTAAGGTCAGCCCCCAGTTTCAGAAGCATGAAATGCTTTGAGGAGCCATTTTAGTGGGGAGGGGGAGGGGCACTTATATGGGGTTCAGCAATAAGAATGACATTGTGCATTTTTATTGATGTAGAAGGAGTCCCATGGTGTAATTTTTAAAATTATTGGTGTATAAATAATGTATATACTAAGTAAAGTGTACACATCTCAGCTGTACAGCTCAATTAATTTTTTTATGTTGGTGTAGACCTATGTAACTCCCACCCAGTCTAAGATCTAGAAAGTTCCTTTATGTCTCTTCCCAGTCAATACACCCTGGACACCCCAAGATCCCACCATTTTGGTTCTCTTGGTGTAATTTCTAGGGGAAGAAACAAGCAGGTGGTAAGACAACGTGGACACCACAGTCTCATCATTGCAAATGTGTCTCTGGGTTGGCAGTGCACACTCCTAGATGCTAAGAGTCTGTGAGATATAGGTCATTTTATCTTCTTTTTGTTTTTTGGTTTTTTTTTTTTTTTGTGTGTGTGTGTGTGTCACATCATAAGCATGTCTTTCTTTTTGAAAAATCAAAGTGAAACTCACATAACAAATAAACCATTTTGAGGTGTACAATTCAGTGGCATCTTGTACATTCCCAGTGTCGTATGACCACCACCTCTATCTAGCTCCAAAACATTTTCATCTCCCCAAAAGGAAACTTTGTCTCCATTAGCCATCACTCCCCTCCTGCGCCCCCAGCCCCCGGCAACCAGGAATCCACTTTCTGTCTCTATGGATTTACTTTTTCTGGATATTTCATGTAAGTGTAATCATATAATATGTGACTTTTTGTGTCTGGCTTCTCACTGAGTCTTGTGTTTTCAAGGTTTATCCACACTGTAGTGAGTGTCAGAGCTTCACTCCTTTGTATGACTGAGTAATCGTCCAGTGTGTGGATATATCACATTTTGTTTATCCATTCGTTTGTTGATGGACATTGAGCATGTCTTGTGGTTTTCATAGGAATAAAGATAGTTTCAATCTTTTAAATTAGAAAGTATTAAATTATTATTTAGTGATAATTATGAATAGTTAAGGGGTGGTAGAGTAGGGGAGAGAGAGCCCTGGATTCAGTCTCAACCCCACCTCTCAGTGGCTGGGGCCTTGGGTGAGGATCCAAACCTCTCACAGCCACAGTCTCCTCACCTGCCAAAAGTAGGGAATCCTTTTCTGGGAAGGTGATTGGGTGCTTCATAAAAGTCTCTCTCTGTCACTCCACCCTCCACACACATGTGCACACATGCATGCACACGTACATGGGCACATGCTCAAAAAATGCAGGCCATCTGCTAGACCGAACCTCTTAAAATTGAGTGTTCAAAGAAGGAATACAACAAAAAGTGTTGGGAAACCATGAGGTTTTCTAGATTTTAGTCCTTCAAGTGTGTATACTAGATATACAACAATAAATCTTTTATTTCAAGTCCCCCTATTTATTTTAAAACATAATTTTTAACGGTTGCCATTCATGTAAAATTGGTACCATATATTAGAAATTGATGAAAATTGAATAAATACAATGAAAGCAAAGCCCTGTTTTAAGTTGGGGGGGAGCCCCACTTTTCTATATGCTCCTGGCAAGATCCCCCAGCACTCAGCCTCACTGCCTCAAACTGTGTATGGAACCATCACCTGAGCCTATTGGACCCTTGACACATTTCTGCCAGTTTCACAAGGAGCCCAGGACTTCATCATCAAAATACCCATAACTCTGGACAGCTCTGTCCTCTTCCGTTCTCCCTTCTCTATCCAACTTGTTTTAAAGTCAACTCTATTGAAATGTATTCATTTTAAGTCTACAGTTCGATGACTTTTGACAAATCCATATAACCACTACCCCAAACATGACAGAGAACATTTCTGTCACTCCAAAAGATCTCTTTGTCCCTTTGTAGTCAGTCCCTATCCCATCCTCATCCCCAAACAACCATTTATCTGATTCCTATCTGGATTTCCCTTTACTAGAATTTTGTATAAATGGAACCATACAGTCCATAGTTTTTGTGACTCACTTCTTCCAAATAGCGTTTTTGAGATTCACCAGTGTTGTGTGTATATTCTTTGATTTGTTCCTTCTCATTGCTGAATAATATCCCAGTGTTTGGATGTACCAGGGTTTATCCATTCACTAGTTGATGGACCTTTGGGTTGTTTCCATCTTGGGGTTATTATAAATAAAGCAGCTCTGAATGTTTGTATACAAGTCTTTGTGAGAGCATACATTTTTCCTTCTCTTGGATAAATACTAAGTGTTGATTGCCAATCCCCCATCTCTTCCTCATCTGCTCCTGGGCAGCCTGATACAAAGCCATGTGAACTGGTTTCTCTTCAGATTCTTTGTCACTAATCTACTGCACCTCAATCCTACTACATCCTCTGGACACATTCATTCATCCTCTCTCTTATGGTAACATCCTACTTTTCCTTCTTCCCTCCTGCCTCTCCCCTCCTCCTGACTCTCAGCTCTGACCTTGCCTGCTATCCTTTGAGCTAACACAGCCACAGAAGATAATGTCCACAGCATCCCACCACATCTGCCCATCTCCCCATATCTGGGCCATCAACATCGCCTTCTTTCTTGTTATCATGACAACGTTGTCAGGTGCCCAGCCAAGGCCAACTATCCACCTCCCTGATACCATTCCATTTAAGGTCACCCCTCTATTAAGTGTTTGCTTTCTCTTACAACATCAGATGTTTCCTCTCTTCTTGATTATTCTCATTAGCCTATAAACGCATGATAATTTTTTCTCTTAAAAATTTTTTTAATGTATTGATTTTTTTTTTTTGAGAGAGAGAGACATGTAGACTTGCTGCTCCACCCATTTATGCATTCATTGGCTGACTCTTGTATGTGCCCTGACCAGGGATCAAACCTGCAGCCTTGGCACATCGGGATGAAGCTCCAACCAACTGAGCTACCTGGCCAGGACAACTTTTCCCATCTTAAAAAAAAAAGTTAAACATGTGATCTCACACAATCCTCCAGCTATCATCCATCTCTTTGTTCTAATTTACATAAAAATTATTTTAAAAGTTGTACTTCCTCTTGGTTTCCACTCCTTCCATTGTCATTGTCTCTTCAACCTACTCTAATTAGGCTTTCCCCCACAACTCCACTGAGACATCTGTCAAGGTCCCTAGTGACTTCCAGATGGCCAAAATCCAGTGTTCACATGAGGGAAATTAGAAAATAGTTTGAGATGAATGAAAATAAAGACACATCAAAATGTGTGGGATGCAACTAAAGCAAAGACTTTATTTTCAAATAAGGTTACATTTCAAGGTCCTGGGAGTTAGGACTCCAACATCGTTTTTGGGGGACACACAACTTAATCCATAGCCCACTTTGAAAGGGGGGCTGGGAAGGGGCTGGCAGAGTCTCTCCCTTTGGCCTACAGTGATCTCAGCTGTGACACTGAAGAGAAATGTTGGACTTCAGGGTTAGATTTACAAACCTAAATCCTTTGAACTTTAAAATCTGTCAGAAATACCAGCTGGCAATATGTCTCCTAAACTGTCACCTACGGACGGATAACAGAAGGAGGGCAACAAAGAATTAACCTCAGAATAACCATTGAGAGTTACTGGGTTTCAGAGGAGGAGGCAATGAAAGATCCATATAATGGAACTCTCTTACAGGAGATAGGAATGGGGCAGGGATTCTGGTAAGGAGATACTACCAAATTAGGATTGCCAGATCGAACAAATAAAAATACAGGATACCCATTTTCATTTGAATTTCAGATACATGAGCAACATTATATATATATATATAGTGTAAGCTGATCCTGTGCAATATTTAGGGTACACTTATTCTGAAAATTATTTATTGTTTATCTTACCTGAAGTTCAGATTTAACTGGGTATCCTGCATTTTATTTGGTAATGCTTCTCCAAATGAGTAATGAAGTTAAGCCACATCAGAAGGCAATTGCAATGAATTTCTTGAAACTCTGAGGCCACTTGGGGATGTGGCTGAAGCAGAAGCAGTTCCCACATCTCAGGATGGCTCCTAAGGGGGTGCAATGATATCTTTTCCCTCTGCTTTCCTGGTGTATTGGGAGGTGAACAGGAAGGAGCACACTGACCCCAGTGAAAACGCCTGCATGGCTCTTCCTAAACTCATCCTCTCATCTAATCCCTCTACCGAGAAGTCCACTCTTCTGGATTTGCTCTTCACCACTCCTTCTCTCTCTCTCTCTTTTTTTTTTTAAAGCACCATTTCACATATGCATGTCTCCCTAAACCCAAGGCAATATAAAAATATTTACCAGATCTTGACCCTGTAGCTGCTGGGTCATGAAGTCTGTGGGACGACAGGGACAAGGCCAGGATGGGCAGGAATCACACTGGGTGTGAAAAGCTTGAAACAACAGCCAGTTACCAACCAGTGTTGCCATATTTTAATAACTGATTTATTCATATAGGTGTGTGACTGCTGAGTAGCAGCCCTGCCCTAAATAATATTTGTTAAATGTAGCCTGTTTTGTAATCATTCTATAAACAAGTGTAGTGTTTTGTGACACTTTTACTGTTTGTTAGTTTTTGGTCCAGCATTATCTTTTTCTTTCTTCCTTCCTTTCTTTCTTTCTCTTTTTTTGTAGTGGCTTTTCTTATTATTTTTGTGTGTCTTTTTTAAAATATGCTTTATTGACTATGCTATTACAGCTGTCCCAATTTGTTTTCCCTTTGTTCCCTTCCACCCAGTGACCCCCCCTCCCTCCAGTTGACCCCCCCCCCTTAGTCCATACCCATTGGTTGTGCATATAGTTCTTCTCAACATCTTCCTGTCTACTCCACTCCCTCCTACTCTGCTTCTTAATCCCTGTACCATCTCCCTCCCTTTCCCCCCTTCCCCCTCCCTGCTGGTCTCCCCCATAATGTCCCCCATACCTATAATTCTTTTCCCACTCTCATTGCCTACTTAGTTTGCCTTTGTTTCAGTTCCCTAGCTTCTGTTGTTGGTTGTTGTGATACAGTTTTCATTTTAATGTTCATAGTTTTAATCCTCTTTCTCCTAAACAAGTCCCTTTAACATTTCATAGAACAGTGGTTTGGATCTGATGAACTCCTTCAGTTTTACTTTGTCCTGGAAGCATTTTCTCTGCCCCTCTATTCTGAATGACAGCTTCACTGGATAGAGTAATCGTGGTTGTAGGTTTTTGCTTTTCATTACTTTAAATATTTCTTGCCAGTCTCTTCTTGTTTGCAGAGTTTCTTTTGAGAAATCAGCTGATAGTCTTATTGGGACCCCTTTATACATAATTCTCTTCTTCTCTCTTGATGCTTTTAAGATTCTCTCTTTCTCCTTAATTTTTGACATTTTGATTATAATGTGTCTTGGTGTGGTTCTCCCTGGGTCCAGTTTATTTGGAACTCTCTGTGCTTCCCAGACCTGTAAGTCTATTTCCTTCCCCAAGTTAGGGAAGTTCTACTTCATTATTTTTTCACATAATTTCTCAACTTCTAGTTCTTCTTCACCTTCTGGCAATCCTATGATTCGGATGTTGGCCCACTTATAGCTGTCCAATAAGTTTCTGAGCCTCTCCTCATTTTCCTCACTTTTTGTTTCCTCTTTCTGCACTGGTTGACTGTTTGTTCCTTCCCTATGTTCTGATTTGTTGATTTGATCCCTAGTTTTGTTTCCCTTACCACTAGTTTTGTATGTGTTTTTGTTTATTTCAGCAGGACTAGCCTTCATTCCTTCCCTGTCTTGTTTAAGATCTGCTGTTAGGTCTGTAAGAATTCTTATAACCAAAGCTCAGAACTGTGCCTCAGAAAGACTTCCTATCTGCTGCCTCATTAGATTAGATATTTGCTGTCTGGTCAGCTGCATCACCAGGATCTCTATCATGATCTGTGCCATCCTGACAGTTTTGTGTTTACCTTTGCTTTCTGGGTGGGGCTGTCATACCTCCTACGCTATAAGGGGCAGAGTCCCAGGCACTCGTCACAACCAGGCAACCCTTCTCATCGCGCTGTGGAGTTTTGTGTGGGGGCGGGGGTCCAAGATGGATTCCTGCCGTTCACTCTCCGCTGAGAGACCGGGAGCCTCCTCCTCCATCCCCACCCCCTTGAGGCCTCACAGTCCAAGGCAATGGGGGTCTGCCTTCCCCGGCATTGGAATCACAAGCTGATGGGTCTGGTCTGCAGCCGGGGGTGCTCCCCAGGCGCTTCTCGCCTCCCCTTAAATATGGGTGTCTGTGCTTACCACTGTCCTGCTGCCGTCGCTGCTGCTGCTGCTGCCGTCACTGCTGCTGCCGCCGCCGCCACCAGCACAGCTTGACCTCTCTGCCCCGGCTTTGCCCCTCCTACCTGTCTGGATGAGTACCACTTCTTTATAACTTCATATGTTGGACTTCCATTTATTTTCTGGAACTTCTAGTTATTTCTGGTTTTGCGGTAGTTGTATTGCTTCTTAGTTGTGAAGGGAGACGGAGCATGTCAGTCTAGGTCTCCATCTTGGCTGGAAGTCTCCTGTGCGTGTTTGCCTCTGTGTCTTAGGTAGAGTTGTCACTCCTGTTACGTTGTGGTCCAGCATTATCTTGTTGAGAGTCATTCACATTAATGCATGTCCCTGCTGTTCATTTGTTTATGTGCATGCCATTGAATGAATGCCCCACCATTTCTTTATCAAATCTAAAAATTAGGAATAGTCAAGGTAATTCCAGGGTTTTGCTATGACTAGCATGGCTGCTCTGAATAATCTTTTTTTTTTTTTAACACATTATTTTATTTATTTTTAGAAAGAGGGGAAGAGAGAGAGAAAGAGAAGTAGAAAAACATTGATGGGCAAGAGATCAGTTGCCTCTAGTACCCCCGCCAACTGGGGACCTGGCCTGCAACCCACGCATATGCCCTGACTGGGAATCGAACCAGCAACCCTTTGGTTTGCAGGTCAGTGCTCAATTCACTGAGCCATGCCAGGCAGAGCTGCTCTAAATAATCTTGTACATGAATCCTGGGTCCACCTATGACACTGGATGTAAATCTGGGAGGACAGTTCCCAATGCAGGATATAGCCATTTGCAACTTTATTGGATGTGGAAGACGCAACCCACTCCCTCAGAAATATTCTGTCTCCTTTTCTGTAGGGTACAGCTGAGGAACAGCTACTCAGCCAGAAACTACATTTCTCAGCTATCCTTGCATCCAATTGGGATCATGTGACTCGTTTTGACCAATAGAAAGTATGCCAAAGTAAGGCACATCACTCTGGACTGAGGTGGTTAAGGATGTGGTGTGCTACACTTCTCCTTTCTGAAAGTTTCAAGTTGGTGGCAGAAGCCACAATTTATGGGTGGAGGTCACATATTCAGAATGGAGGCATCACAAGTTAGAAGGAGCCTGGACCACTGACAGCCTTCCAGGGTTGATGTACGCACTTAATGGACCTTGTTCATGTGAGAAATAAACTTTTTTAAAAAAATTATTTAATTAATTAATTATTTATTTTTAGAGAGGGGAAAGGAGAAAGAGAGGGAGAGAGAAACATCACTGTGTGGTTGCTTCTCACTTGCGCCCCCAACTGGGGACCTGACGTGCAACCTACTTATGTGCCCTGACTGGGAATCGAACCAGCGACACTTGGCTCGCAGGCCGATGCTCAATCCACTGAGCCACGAGAAATAAACTTTTAAGATGCTGAGATATGCTGTATTTTCCTATTCTAGCAACTGACCTACCCTGCCCAATACTACACTAGATCATGTAAGTTGTTTTCCAAAACCCTCTCCCTTGAACATTTCCCATTCCCACCAGTCAGGCATGGAAGTTTGCTTGCTCCTCAGCCTCATCAACACTTTTTACTAGCCAACATTTTTGAAACTTTTTATTTTGAAATATTTTAATTGCAACAGAAAGTTGCAAGAAGAGTACAACAAATTTCTAAGTATCTCTCAGCCAAATTACCAGTCACTAGCATTTTGCCATTCTCCCTCTCCATTCCTCCACCTCTACCTCCATTTTTGCAAAACTATTTCTTTCCTTTTTAAAAAAATTTATTGATTTTCAGAGAGTGAGAGGAAGAGGGAGAGAGAGAGAGAGAGAGATTGATTTGTTGTTCCACTTATTTATGCATTCATTGGTTGATTTTTGTGTGGGCCCTGACTGGGGATAGAACCCACAACCTTGGCATGTAAGTATAATGCTCTAACCACCTGAGCTACCTGGCCAAGGCTGTGTGCAGATCCATTTCAAAGAAAGTTGCAGACATCATGTCCCTTCATCCTAAATGTTCAAGTATGTGTCTCCTAAGAACTAGAACACTCTTCTTATATAATCACTATTTATCAAATACAAAAATCTCACACAGGTACAATACCATTATTTAATATACAGTCCATGTTTCAATTTCACCAATTGCCCAATCATGTCCTTCATAGCCTGTGAAGCCCCTTCAAAAGCCTTTCCCAAACCCCTGCTCCATCCTAACCTCATCTCTCCATTTCCACAACACCCATTCCAACTTGGTTTCCAGGCTCAACTCCATCCTTATCCCCAATTCCATCTTCATGTACTTCTCACCCCCAATTTATTTCATCCCCATTCTCAGACCCCAGCCCCACTATCCCCAGGCCCATCTCCTTCCTCCTGTGGTAAGGAGATTCATGGTTCCCCCCAAATGTTCATGTCCTTGTTCCTGAAACTTGGGAATGTGTTACCTTCTGTGGCAAAAGAGATTTTGCATGTGTGATTGAATTAAGGATCCTGAGAGGAGGAGATTATTCTAGATTGTCTGGGTGGGTCCAACATCAACACAAGGGTCTTTAGAAGGGGTCAACATCAGAAAAAAGGAGGTATGATGCTGAAATCAGAAGGGACATGATGCACTTTGGAGATGGAGGAATGGGCCTGGAGCCAAAGAATGCAGGCAACCTCTCGAAGCTAGGAAAGGCAAGGAGTGGATTCTCCCCTGGAACCTCCAGCAGAAACCAGCCCTGTTGACCCCTTGATTTTAGCCCCATAAAACTCATTTTGAACTCATGATCCCCATAACTGTGAGGTAATAAATGTATGTTGATTTAAGCCACTGTTACAGCAGTCACGAAAACTCACACACCCCCTCTTCCCAGGCTCTGGCTCTTTGCACTTGCTCTTGGGCTTCCTTTCTCCCCCTGGCCTCAGCACCCACACACCTACCTGTCTGGCTGTCCTATTTCCTAGTCAGCTCTGTGCAGGGTCATTTCCCAAACTCTCCAGGATGGGCGGGGCATGGGCACCTGTCACTACCTTGCTTCCTGTGCTTAACTCTTCCCAGAGGTCCAGAAGAGCCAGAGGCTGGCAGTTGTGCCCTGCCCTAGATCTGAGTAGGGAGGATCAGAGGCCATCTGGTCCACCTCCTCATAGACCCTACACAGGGAAGGAGTAAGGCTGGGGGGGGGGGGACTGGGGGGTGTATGTAGGGGTGTATGTGTGCTCTCCTGGCCCCCATGGATAGGGAACTTGGGGGCCAGGGCTATGGCTAAATGGTGGGGTTGTCATTGCTCTGGGAGAATGCAGTCAGGTTGAGTTTTTAATTCAGGTTCTGGGAACCTTCTCTCATTTCCAAACCTGACATCTTCTCATCTGTCCAGAGGATCTCAAATGTGGCTCTCTGAGCACCTGGCAGAGTCTGAACATGGAAGCATTTGACACTTTGTAGATAACAATAACAGCAACATTAGCTTCTTTTCATTCAGCACCAGCTCTGGGCTGAGACTGCAGCATGAACTACCTCAATAGTTCCTAAGTTTCTGATGTTCACAGACCACCCTCAGGATTTTCCTATATTTGCCTTCCATCTGAACTCTTATGAAGATACTTTGTAAAATAAAACTCCCTTTAAAAACTAAATCAATTGTGGCAAAATATATGTAATGTGAAACATATCATCTTAACAATGTTTAAGTTTGCAGATCAGTGATGTTAAGCACATTCTCACTGTTGTGCAGCCGTCCCCACCATCCAACCGCAGAAACTTCTCACCTTCCCAAACTGAAATCAGGTGCTGACTCCCCAGCTCCTGGCTCCCACCATCTACTTTCCGTCTCTATGAATCTGATGACTCTATGTTCCTCATATAAGTGAAATCATACAGTATTTGTCTTTTTGTGACTGGTTTATTTCACTCGGCATAATATTCTCAAGGTTCATCCATGTTGTAGCAGGTGTCAGAATTTTTTTCCTCTCGAAAACTGAGTAATGTTTCAGTATATGGATATACCACATTTTGTTGATATACTTATCTGCCAATTAAAAACCTAAATCAATTCAAGAAAGCGTTTATTTTTGGAATAACTATACACTCCCAAGAAGTTGCCAAAATTGTACAGAAAAATCTGTGTATCCTTTACTTAATTTTTTCCAACGGTACATCTTATGTCACTATACAAAAATCAGGAAATTTTCATTGATATGATCTACAGACCTTGTTCAGATTTCAGCAGTTTTTACATTCATTTGCGTGTGTCTCTATGCAATTGTGTATAGATTTATGTAACCACCTCCAGAATTATAAAGTTAAATCAATTTATTTTTAAAAAGAAGCTTTGTAGCCCTGCCATGAATGTCAAGTAGATATGGTCAGCCATAAGACAGGCTTATTTAAAAAATGTGTACAATGTAAACAATGTCACAACATTCCAGCCAGTTACTGTTACCTACTGAAGGGCTTTTTATCAAACACAGGGATTAAGTGTTAAGAGGCATAAACACGTGTTATCGCTGACTGAGCTTTTCTCCTCAGACTATTGAGACTTGAAAAGGGAGTGGATTACTTGTCACACAGGTTAGTGATTATGAATGCAGGTCCAAAAATTATCTTCCTAGGGAAAGCATTTCATTAAAGCTTCACAGCAGTCCTAAGAAGGAGGTACTATGATTATTCCTATTTTACAGGTGAGGAAACTGAGGCTCAGAGAGGCAAAGTGACTTGGCCCACTCTCACTTTCTAGCAGTGTGACCTTGGCTACCTTGCTTAACTTCTCTGGGTTTCAGTTTCCTTCTAGTGACCTGGAGAAAACTGTAGTTCTTTTCTCTTAGAGTTGTTAAGAACATTAAATGAGATAATACTGAATGTTGAACACATAGAAAAGAGTCTGGCGCCATTATTATTATCATTCTATAAGGTTGCCTTAAAGTTTAAAGCCAGCTGCAATAGAAAACTCGTTACCATTTATTGTGGGGTCCACTCTGAGCCAGGCAGTGAGTTAAGCCCTTAACCTGTTTTAGCTGTGTGCCTTTGTAATGTTGGGTATATCACCATCTTTCCCTTATTACAGATGAGCAAACTGAGGCACAGAGAGGTGAATTCACTTACTCAAGGTCACACAGCTAAGGAAGAGGAGGAACTCAGAATTCAAACTCTGGTCTGGTCTGACTAAAACCATAGCTTTCCATAGACCTTGAAAGGCAGGACCGGGGACCTCAGACCTGGAATTCTGCAGACTCTTCCCTTCATGGGGGCTTTGAAGGTGGTCCCGGGGGAAATTTGTGACACTGTAGACATAAGAGGCCTTGACCGCCCAAGAAAAATGACTTCAATCCAGCTCAGCCTCCGCTAGCACAGACAGAAAACCTGAGGCTCCCCAAGGAGAAATGATTGGGCAAGGCTGTATACCACAGGGAGTAGAGCTGAGCTCCCTGGGGTGGGCATGCAGCGGTTTGCCCCTGATATGGGAAACAACAGCCTGGAGCTTTGATGGTGTGAGGTGGTAAAACCTGATGGATAACAGCCTGGGGTCTGGACTCAGCTGCCTGTTTTCACATCTTGACGTTACCACTTGCATGGTCTCAACAAGTGACTGCTCTCCCTTCCTCAATGTGTTCATCTGTACAGTGGGGATAGATAGCAAGGGCATTTACCTCAGTGGGAGGAAGATGATGATGATGATGATGATGATGATCTTATATTACTGTTCTAACACAGTCCCCCTGACTCTCATTCCTAGTGGGTGAGGAGGAGGCCTCCCATCCCACCCACTGCTCCCTGCCTGGATGGTGCCAGCCCCTCTACTTATGCCCAGGGCGGCCACCCCCGCATTGCCAGGCGGCCACGGTGCAACTGGAGAGCTGCTCAGCAGGTTTTTCCTCCCAGCATGCTGTGGAGCACCCAGCTGTCCTCTCCCCGCCTCACCTGAGCCCAGCCCTACTAGGCTTGCAGGCTCCTCTCTGCCAGAGGCAGCCAGAGGGCAGCGGGCGCTGCGTCACCATGCCCAGCATCTTCGCCTACCAGAGCTCCGAGGTGGACTGGTGCGAGAGCAACTTCCAGCATTCGGAGCTGGTGGCCGAGTTCTACAACACGGTGAGGGCTAGTGGGTGGAAGCCCAGAGGGGGTGGTGGTGGCAGAGTCTCACCAGGCCTGGGTTCAAAGCCTGGCTCCTCCATGTCCTTGCTGTGGAATCCTGTTTGAGCAGTTCATCTCTCTGAGCCTCAGTTTGCTCGTGTGCCAGGCAAGGAGCACTGGCTTTCATTCATTAATTGCCTTTATTTGGCGTCAGGCTATGTGGTATATTTTGGAAAGGCAGCAAGGGCCAGAAAGAGTGACCCCAGGCATTCACAACCCAGGGTGATGGTGCTATAATGGGAAACACACAACCAGCAGGGAGGAGTGGATCAGGGAGGGCTTCCTGGAGGAGGTGGCTATGGCTATTTTGTTCTCAGCTGTATCCCCAGCTCAGGATGACCAAATCATCCCAGTTTTTCTGGGGACTGTCCTGGTTTCAGCATTGTAAGTGTCATGTCCCAGGAGACCCCTCAGTCTTGGGCACACTAGGACAGCTAATCATCCTTCCCTCAGCCCCATACTGGAAGAGCCCCAAAATCTTGGATGCCTACATGGCAATGGCATTTGACCAAAGCCTGAAAGATGTGAACAGCCAAAGATACGTGTGGCTATGCTCTTTGTGTGGGGACCTGGGGACACCATGGTGAACAGGCAGGGTGCTTGCCTTCATAGATGGTGGGTAACACAAGCTGTGTGCTTCACTCTGTGCCTTTCACATAGCAGGTGACCAATGAATGGCGAGCAATGCAATGGCCTTTAATGAGTGCTTCCTGTGTGCCAGGCATTGTACTAAACATTTAACATGAACAATTTCACTTAATCTTCACAATGACTTGGAAGTTCAGCACCATATATCATATATTGAGTTAACACCATTTTTCAGGTGAGAAAATGGGCCTTCAGGGAGGTTGAGGATATCACCAGGATCACTTAGAGCCAGGATCGGAACTATATGGGTCCAGGAAAGGTTTTTTGTTTGTTTGTTTGTTTGTTTTAAGATTTTATTTATTTACTTTTAGAGAGAGAGGAAGGGAAGGAGAAAGAGAGGGAGAGAAACATCATTGATATGTGATCGATTGCCTCTCGCATGCCTCCAGTTGGGGACCTGGCCTGCAACCCAGGCATGTGCCCTGACTGGGGATTGAACTGGTGTCCTCTTGATCCGCAGGCTGGCACTCAGTCCACTGAGCCACACCAGCTAGGGCCAGGAGAGTTTTCTGGCAGGCTGGGAAGAGGAAGCTTAGTCCTAGGATGGCCAATTGCTCTGACTGTTAGCTTTTGACCTCATTGCTTCCCAGAACTGGGAGGCAGGGTTTTGAGATTCAAAGGTAACCTGTGGTCTTGTCATCTTGGTTCTTGTCCCTCTGGGCCAGAGACACTGACCCTTTCTGGTACTCAGTACCCTCACCTGAAAAATGGGAGTGGGCTGAACATGCTGGTCCCTGGATGCTGAGAAGAGGGCTGGGTGTTCTTGAGTCTTCCTCTCTGCCTTCCCTGGCAGTCCCTGCAGTCTGGAATGTTCTTTGTTTAGCCCACCTCACAGAAAGCACTGAGAGAGCGCTGGCTCAGGTGTGGGCTGCGCTTGGGTCTAGCCACAGTCTCAAGCAAAATTCTCCTCATTCCATCCTTCTTCAGCCAGTTGCTAAATTCAGTACATTGAACAACCCGCAGATACTCTCCCAGGCTGCAGATCTCAAACGCTTTCTGCTCATGACACATATGAGGTTTCTACACCGCCATCACCCAGTGCCTGCGTTTCCACATACTTATCAAACAGAAACAAATGTTTCACAAAGCAATATTAACCTTTTCCTGGTGGAAACACACTTAGGTATTTTTACTTCTATCCTATCAAAAAGGCTCTGGCAAACAGATTAGGGCACAAGGAATTGCGTTATATCATAAAGTGTTCCCCTAAAATACTTCTGAGTATCTCAAGCCCAGTCACCAAAGCTAATAGGTCATGTAATTCAGGGGTTGGCAAACTTCTGTTGTAAAGACAGAGTAGTTAATATTTTCAGCTTTTGAGGCCATACAGTCTCTGCAGAAATGACTCAACTCTGCCACCATAGCTGGGAAGCAACTACAGGCCTGATGGCAACAAATGAGTGTGACCAGGTGCCACTAAAGTTTATTTGTGGATGCCAAAATGTGAATGAATTTCATATAACTTTCATGTGTTATGAAATATTATTCTTTTTTTAATTTTTTGACCTTTTAAAAATGTCAACATTATTCTAAGCTCATCAACGACACAAAACAAGCCAGTAGGCTGTAGTTCACCAACCTCTGATAGTTACATATATATATATATATATATATATATATATATATATATATATATATGCACATAGTCAAATAGAAAACAAGATATTTTTCTTTTTAAAAAAGGTTTATTTATTTATTTTTAGAGAGAGGGGAAGGGAGGAAGAAAGAGAGGGAGGAAAACATTGGTGTATGAGAGAGACATCAGTAGGCTGCCTCTCGCACACCCTCAACCGGGGACCTGGCCTGCAACCTAGGCATGTGCCTTGCTTGTGAATCAAACCACGGACCTTTGAGTTTGCAGGACAAGGCCCAGTTAACTGAGACTCACCAGTCAGGGTGAAAACAAGATATTTTTCTTTTCTTGGCCTCTCAGAAATGAGTTTATTTCATAGTGAATGTGGGCACACTCAGATTTTGCAGCTTCCTGTGGGAAACTGACAATTTGTGTTGAGACATAAATTTTCAAATAACCCCACGCCCCTTGATGCCGACATCATACCTCTAGGAACTTTAACCAAAGAGATAATCTCAATAAATGGTGAGATTTATATACAAAGTCATCTCTAAGTCATTGTAATTGCAATAACTAAGTGGACAGACAGAAATGAAGCCATAATATTTTTACCACTCTCTGTAGGGCTGACTACATTCTGATGAAACACTATGCAGCTATCTAAAAGAATGTTTTTGAGTGAAGTATATAAATTAAAGACAAAATACATAGCAGAAATATTCTTAAAAGATTTTATTTATTTATACTTAGAGAGAGGGAAAGGGAGGGAGAACGAGAGGGAGAGAAACGTCGATATGCAATTGGCTGCCTCTTGCACGCCCCCAACCAGCCACCTGGCCTGCAACCCAGGCAGGTGCCCTGACCAGGAATTGAACCCTCAACCTTTCAGCTTGCAGTACAATGTCCAGCCCACTGAGTCACACCAGTCAGGGCAATAGGAGAATTTTTTTTTTTAATATACCTTTTTATTGTTGTTTTCAAGTAGCAGAAATTTTTTAAAAAGATTTTCTTTATTTATTTTTAGAGAGAAGGGAAAGGAGGGAGAAAGAGAGGGAGAGAAACATCAATATGTGATTGCCTCTCGCACGCTCCCAACTGGGGACCTGGCCCACAACCCAGGCATGTGCCCTGACTGGGAATCGAACCGGCAACCCTTTGATTCTCAGGTTGGTGCTCAATCCACTGAGCCACGGCAGCCAGGGCAGGTAGCAGAAAATTTTTAAAAATTTGTTCCTATAGACTTCATCATGATCCACTTAGGAGTCATAACTTATAAATGGAAAATGCTGATCCCTGAAGAATATTTTGCTTTCTTATTGCTCTACTTGCAAGGAGCTCTGAGCCTGAGGTGGGGGAGAACCCAGTCCCACACAGCCAGGGCATTGAGAAAGGAAGCACTAGAGGACTCATTCCAGGTGATGGGAGGCTTCAGGGAGACAGGCACCTAAGAGTTGCAGTTTGAAAGATAAATAGGAGCTCGCCAAGTGGTGTAGGAGTCTGGAAAAAGAGAACAGAAGAGAGAAAAAGGATGGCCTAGTCCTGGAAATAAAAAGGGGCTAGCCAGTTTGGGAAAAGGAAAAGTATGTTTCTGTGGCTAGAATATGGGCAGAGATGAAGATGAATGCTTTGAATGCTGGGTTGGAGTGTTTGAAATCTGTCTGTATTCATTAAACAACAACAATGTAAACAACCTGTGTTGGGTGATCCTGGGGTCCTAGAGAGGCTCAGCACCTCAGGATGTGGAGGGGACTTCAGAATTAGAAATATGTCCCCCAGTCCATGGTTTGTGGTAAAGGGAGAAGCAGGAGTCGGAATCTTGGTGGTGAGGAGCCATGGGGATGGGGATGAGGCCTCCACTTGATGAATGGGGAGGGAACCTCAAGGCTTAAAGAATGAGTAAATGTTCTTCAAGGCATATGGGGCAAGGGGAACACCTTCTGCAAAGGTCTTGAGGTGAGGGAGAACAGCAGGTGGCTTGAGCCAGAGCACAGGCTGCCTGTGGGAGAGGGACAAAAGGTGGGAGAAAGGGCTGGTGGGGTTTCCAGAGTCAGGTCAGGAATGCTTGGCAGGGGAGTGTGTGTTCTATTGTGAGGGCACTGGGGAGCCATGGGTAGCTTAGAGCATTGGAGAGTCAAAGATGTGGGGGCAGCAGGGACATCTGGTTGATTTCACAGACAGCCGGCAGAGCCAAGAAAAGTATATCTAACAGGAACAGACGTCAGGGGTGTAGGAGGAGCTGAGTCATGTGGGGCAAGGGGAGAAGACAAGGTGTAGGCCGCTCCAGTTTGCACCTGCTTGCTTTGGCTTGGTGGCCTCCAGGTGTGGCTTCCTTCTGGACTGCTGACATCTTAGGAGAGTTTCAAGTGATATGGGAAGAAGTTTCAAGGCCCCCCAGCTCCCAGAGGTAGCTGTGCTGTTGAATTTTTCCCTGGGATCCCATTAAAGCCTCAGAAAGTCCAAATCTCATCTCCAGCGCTGGTCAAGTGACTCAGTTGGTTCGAGTGTCATCCTGTACACCAGAATGTTTCAGGTTCGATTCCCCATTAGGGTGCACACGGGAGGCAACTGATAGATGTTTTTCTCTCACATCAGTGTTCCTTCTCTCTCAAATCAATAAACATATCCTCAGGTGAGGATTTAAACAAAGCTTATTCTCTCCAGGAAGCTCCCTCTCAGATGCTTGGGTATAGAACGAAGGGATGGCATGGCTGGTGTGGGAACTACACAGGCAAAGGAGTGAGGAGGAGGACTGGGGCGGGGGGGCGGGGGTTGGAAAGTAGGGGAATCAGAGAGGGAAAGTGTGTGGGTTGCAGTGCCTGCACCTCCAACAACCTTCCCACCACCTCTTCCAATGGAGTCTTTCCTGCACTGGCCTCTGCTATGTGGTGATTCCAATCCCTGTCTTCCCTGAATGCTGTGTGGCTCAGGCAGGAGACCTGCCTCCTCTCTGAGCCCCTGGTTGTGACTGCAGGTCCCATGAGCTCTAACCCACACCTCCCTTCTCTGCCTTTTTCCTCATCAACATTCACAGCAAAAGCAATTAATTTCGGGCACTTCCGGTCTGCCAGGTCCCGCAGAAATCTAAGAGGGCACGGTCCCTGCCCTCAGAAAAAACATGTTATTAATTGAATAATTGCACACACAAAACTGGTGATCATGCTCATGACACATCCAGGGCCCAGACTTTATAGGTCCCTCTGCACTTCTTTTCTCCTTTGGAAAAACAGGCATTTGTAATCCCCACCCTCCTGGCCTCCTGGTGGGCGGGAATCTGATACAGGGGGACAATAACCCCTCATTTTGCTCATTATGCAACAAGAATTGACTGGGCCAGGCACTGTTTCAGGCTCTGGGGACACTGTGGTGATCAAAGCAGACAATAACACCTGCCCTGGGCTGGAGGGGGTGGGTGGGTGGGTGCTGGTGTCCTGGGACATGAAGGAGACAGACAATAAACAGAAGTCAAGGGTACAGAATGGTGGTATGTGCTAGGGAAGGAAACCACATATATTCGTTTCCTCAGCAAATGTTTAGTGAGCACACATTCAAAGTGGGGGCAACTGTGGGGGCAGATAATACTTAATTCATAGAACCATAGAGAGGATGAAGCCAGTACTAGACAACCCAAATGTCCATCAGCTAATGATGGATAAACACAATGTTGTCTATCCACATCATGGAATATTACTCAGCCATCAAAAGGAGTGAAGCTCTGACACATGATGAACCTTGAACACACGACGCTCAGTGAGAAAAACCAGAAGGTCACACAGTGTGTGTGTGATTCCATTTATGTGAAGTGTCCAGAACAAGCAAATCTACAGACAGAAAGTGGGTTAGTGGGTATTTGGGGCTCAGAGGTGGGGAGGATGGAGAATGACTGCTAATGGGGACAGGGATTCTTTTTTGGGGTGATGGAGTGTTCTGAACTTAGATTGTGAGGATTGTTGCACAACCTTGTGAATAGACTAAGACCCACCAACTTGTACACTTTAAAAGAGTGAATTTGATAGTATGTGAATTATATCTCAATTTAAAAAGAGATATTGATATTAAAAAACCTCACAGCTCTTTGCACATCCTAAGTATTAAATAAATTGAAGCTATTATTATTTCAAGTAAACATAACATAGAGAAGCAAAAGTGTCAATGTGTTAATTACAGCTGACATTTATTTAATTTTATTTAATGCTCATAACAATTCTATGAAGTAGGTACTCTTATTCTCCTGTTTTGCAGATGGATAAATAAAGGCTCAGAGAGGTTATGTTTCCTTCCCAGGGTTGCACAGTATGTAATTGTTAGTGCACAGAAATTGCAAATGCTGGGAGTTCCAGTGTGAAGCCCAGGCCATCTGGTCCTAGAGTCTCTCACTTAACCACTGAGTCATTAACAACTCACTGTGTGCGTCTAATTCATGTACATAAGTCCCATGCAGGAAGGAATTGTGGCTGTGGCTGGTGCAATTGCTCCAGCCCCGCCCAGCACCAACATTTGTGCTCACCTGTTAAATGGATGCACACAGGGGTCCTGGACAGGTGACAGAGCCAGGTGGTGGTATTGGGAGTTCGAGCTTTGGCAGTGGGGAGAACAAGCGAGATGATCTTGGCCATGTTTGTTGATTTGATTGATTCAACAAACTTTTCTTGAGTTCCTATTTGATGGACACCATGATAGGTGTTGGAGACACAGCTGAGGATAAAACAGGTGTTTCTTATTTCTCATGGACGTTGCAATCCAGTGGGGAGGGCACAAACACTAAAGGCAGAGAGAATAAATCAATGGGCTCCTCCAGGGAAACAGTGGATCTGCAGAGAAGCTGTTAGTGGGAATGGGATGGGCTGGGGTGGTTGCGGGGGAGGTGGGTTCAGCCCAGGGTGGTTGGGGTAAATGAGAAAGGGGATCCTCCTCTGCCTCTTCCTGAGGCTGAGGCAGTGAGTCAATTCAGGTCAATCACTCCCTCCCTTCTTCTCTTTCTTCCCTTCCTCCCTTTCTCCTTTCCTTCTTTTCCCCCTTTCTTCCTTCTTTTCCTCCCTTTCTTCTTCCTCCCTCCCTTGATCCTTCCTTTCCTTCTTCCCACCTGAAAGTATCCAGCCACATCTATTTACCAGATGCCCTGCTGGGGACTGGTGATAAAAAGGAATAATAGCAACATGGTTGTGCACAGCTGTTACAGCTCCCATGCCAGGCACATGCATGCATTATTACATGTATCTTGGCATGCGTTATTATCTACAAAAATTTACTGAGTACCTACTATGTGCCAGGCACTGTTGTAGACACTGAGATTTCACAGCAGTGAACAAAACAGACAAACTCCTGGCCCTGGGGCACTTGGTTCTTTAATTCTCACCATGGTGCTCAGAGGTAGAGGAGGAAATTGGGGCAAAGAACGTCCTCAAACCCTGGCTGGATACACATTGTGAAGGCAGGGACTTTGTTTTCAGGCACTGACTGCTAAGGTCCTTGAGCACACAGTAGGTACTGAAGAAATGGTCATTGAGTGAGTGAGTGAGTGAATGAGTGAATGAATGAATGAATGAGGCACCTGATGGGGCTGGGGCCCAGGGAGTCCAACTCAGGTGTGTCCAGAGCTGAGGGCTGGGCTGGCTCTGGACACGATCCCAGATGTTGCCTTTCCTGCCTTGCAGAGTATGGGTGGGGCCAACGATTGGGAAACCTGGGGGCCCAGCCCCAGAAGGCAGGGAGGAGACCCTGGTATCTTCTCTGATGCTATCAGAGGCTCTGGAGCCAGTTGTCACCCATTAGTCATAGGCTCCACCTGCTGCTCTGCCCTCATTCTGCACTCCTGGCTCGGTTCCGCTGGCCTCTGAGCTTAGAGTAGCTACACCACTAATAAAACTGTTATTATCATCTCCCCAACAACAACAACAATAGCAGCAGCCCTTGCTATTTACTGAAGCAGGGAGGCCCCCTCTTCATTATTGCCACCTGTCTAGCCTTCCTGTCTTCTAAGGCAGGGGACAAGTCAAGCTTAAGAGTCTTCCAGAGCTGTGCAACCTCAGAGATTAAATTTTCTCATTGCCAAATGAGAACCAGAATGCTGGACTTTGATGAGGGTGTGTGTGCAAGGATTAAAAACAATCTTCGTAAAGGTGTGTCATCAAAGATGAGAAAGTAACAGTCATAGTGTCTTCTATCCAGAATTTTCTGGATACAGGACCCTCTGTCAGGTGTTTTTAGGCATGTGATAGGTGATCCACCTGAATCTGTTTTGAGATTGGTCAACAATAAATAGTTATTGAGTACCTACTATATTGAGGTTACAATGGAAAATGGAGAAGACACAGCCTGTGTACTCAAAACCAGGTTTAGCAGGAGAGCCAGGCAGTTCCAGAGCAGCTGGACAAGCATGAAGAAGTGGGATGCACTGGGCACAAAGGAAGGCCACCTACCCTGCCTTGGGAGATTGGGAAACCTCTAGAAGAAAGTGATACCCAGGTGACAGATAAAATAGTAGTTGGCTTGGCAAGGAGGAGTGAGTGGAGAGCAAAGTGTTCCAGGCAGTGGGAACAGCACATGCTAACTCCTGGAGGAAAGATGTAAGAGTAAGTATGGTTCATTCGGAGGAACTGAGTTATTCCTTCCACTAGGATTATAAAGTTAAAGGTGGAGAGAGCTGAGTGTATTGGAGGGAGTTTATAAGACAAGTTTTAAGAGCCTGGATTTTACTTATGGGAGTCATAAATGTGATTGAGTGATTTAATTTAGAGTTAAAGTGACAGATGTATTTTAAATGAAGGCTTTAAAGTTTGGGAGACTGGTTGGGTCAGCAGCTTAGGGCATATGTTTATATGCTCAAGGGCTGGGGTTTGATTGAAGGCAGAGGGGAGAGTGGATTTGTTTGGGATTTTGCCTATGTGGTATTCCTGGCCCCATTTTTTTTTTTTTTTTTAGACAACCAACTGCTCCTCCCCTACTGGTTATGGTCTCTATGGATGATCAATCGAGGCGCTCCCCCTCCTCTGCCAAGGGTGGAATGTGGCCCAGGCTACACTCTCCAGAATTTTAATCTTGGGCTTGGACATAAGGACTGAACATATTTGTTTCCACTCATGCCTGAAGTTGCCCCCAGAAGAGACTGTCCATTCAAGAGTCAGAGCTGCTCTGGTTTCTGGTTTTTCTTGTCTCTGAAATTCCTTTGATTAATGAGCTCCACATATTGAATGAATGAAGTAGCTATATACACATGTACTCACATATATAATAATTACAGTGTAAGTTCACCATAATAATTTTTTTGTTGGTTACTACAAAAGAGGCATAGCTAATATACTAATGGTGATAGTCTTGTTGGATTCAAGCAACAGGAAGCTAGCTTAAGCAAAATACAAAACCAAAGAAACAAACACAGAGAGAGAGAGGCAGAGAGACAGTATGCATTATAAAAATATTGAACTATTTTAGAAAATAGAAAGACAAGTTCCCTGGGGGTGCTGGGACCTAGTGCATGTCTGGAGGATTCAGCTGAAGGGGAAATATTGCCCTTGAGTGTTTGTTTTTTATTCTCAGCCTCATCACCTCATGGTGGCAAGATAGCCCCCGTACCTTAAACATCATGACAATAATCAAAGGCCTTGCTAGAGAGTTGCCAACTGCGTGACTCAATTTTGGTAACTCCCATGTTCTGTGTCTGCTTCAAGTTTTAAATTCCCAAAAGAGAAAATCTGATTGGCCCAGTTTGGGATAGGGTATTCTTCAGTGGGGTGGGGTCTCATGATACAGACAGGGCAAGTGTGCATGTGGGGGTAACTCTCTGTTCTAGGGTAGCCATTGTGAATCGGTGACTGTCCCAGAGATGTATTTGACCTTGTCCATTGATCACAAGAGACCTTGGCATGGAAAACAAGGATGTGGGTGGAACCATGGGCTGGGAAACCAGTTTGCCAAGGCTGGGTCCTCAAATTGTGAACTTTGAGCTGGTTCCACCATGACCCAAGGAGAGCCATGGGATTCCCTAGAATCAGGACATGTTCCCAGGACCTAGACTCATAGATGGTCGGTGACATTATATTAGGTGGATGATTTCCCCACACCCACCACTGTGCTCTGTATTCTTGAGTCAGCATCCTTAAGGTCGGGGTTCTGAAAAAATAACAGAGTGCCTTAGTTAACACGGCACAATTCCTTCACTAAGATGGGACACAGACAGTTGAGAAGACCTTTACAAGAGGAAGATTTTATTGAGGAGGGAAGGGTGTAGTTGAGCAAGCCAGCTGGCTGATCTCAAATTCACAGGTCAAGAAAACCATGAGAACACTTGTTTCTGAGCTCATGTGCAAAACTCACCATGACCACAACCTTGACCTACTGAGGGAAACTTTGAGGGCATTGAAGTCCTATGTCAGAGTTAGAGACTTTGAAATTCTGGTGCAAATGTTCTTGTGATCTTAACTGTACTCATAGGCTAGAGAGGACTGGGGACCTTTAGGTCAACAGAATGAAGAAGCAGATGACATTATGCATATGTCACAAATGACTAAGACACTGAATTCACCTTCTCAAGGCCCAATAGTTAGTGAGGTAGCATGGATCCAACCCCATGTCACTTTGATCCTGAAGCCCATTAACTGGAAAGCTTTAGTTTCAAATAAAACACCCAACTAAAACAGCTTAAACAGAAAGAACAATTAAAAAGTTAGAAGCCTACCTGGCCAAGTAGCTCAGTTAGTTAAAGCATCATCCCAATATGCCAAGGCTGTGGGTTCAATCCCCAGTCAGGCCACATATAAGAAGCAACCAATGAATGAATAAATAAGTGGAACAACACCCCCCCCCCCAATCCCCACCAAATCAATAAATTAAAAAAAATAGAAGTCTGGATGTAGAAGGTTCTGGAATAGGTTAACCTAGCAGCTCAACATCATCAAGCTTCTTGGCTCTTTTCATCTTTCTGTTTTGATATCCCTAGAGACATGGTTCTTGAAATTTTGTCCAGGGACCCCTGAAGCCCTTTCAGAAATTCCTTGAGGTCTAATTTTTTTCATAATAATATGAAGATATTGTTTGCCCTTTTTTTTCACTCTGATTATCTCACAAGGTTACAATAAAATCTTTCAGTGGCCACATGAGGTGTGATGACACCATTTCTCTGATGGCCAAGGAAATGTGTGCTTGTGTAGTAATGTATTTTGAAATATTCTTAGATTCAATTTCTAATACAGTCAATCTTAATAGATGCAGCTCACACAAACAAAAGGTCTTTGAGGTCCTCAATGATGTTTAAGAATATAAGAGGGTCTTGAGGCCAAAAAGTGAGAAACACTGTTCTCAAGTATTTGTTTTCGCTTTCAGCTAGTTACCTCATGGTTGCAAAATAGCTGACACATCTTAAACATCACCATAATGTCCGAAGGCCCTTTCACTGGGCCTGATTTCAGTAAAGAGACTTTCCCAGAAGTCCCTCATCAGAACTTCCAATCATGTTTCATAGCCAGAATTATATCACACATTTACTCCTCAACCGGCCATTGGTAATGGGAATGATTAATGCCCTGGGGCTAAATCCTGCTTCCCTGAAACCCATGTCCTCCTGATGCTTGAACATAATTTGGGTTTATGTAGCACGGAAGAAAGAAAGGTGGTACACATAACTTAAGATACATGGCCACAGGAAGTGGAATGAAAGCTTTAAGCTGCTTATTAAGAACTGACCTGAAAGTAATAGATTTATTTGCATTCCTACCCCATTGACCACACTGTGTCACAAGGGCATGGTGCATTGCAAAGAAGTTGGGAAATGTAGTCTTTAGTTGAGTGTGCCTAGCTAAAATTTGGGGGATGCCATTTTTGTAAGCAAAAGGGGGAGAATCTAGGTAGAATGTTAGTAGATAGTCTTTGCCACACTCATTGAATGAATGAACCCATAGGATAATGGATGGAGTTATGAATCTACTGATGACCCATGGACTGTTAAAATTAGCTGAAAGACTTGATATACTCTGGGTTGATGCATTGTCTGAAAGAAGACAGGTGACTCATTGACTAATGCCTGAGGGTTTGGATATAAGGGAAGCCATTCTCTCCCTACCCTGTTTGATACCCTCTCCCCATGTCCTCCTCTTCTCCAGTTCAGCAATGTCACCTTCTTCATCTTTGGGCCTCTCATGATGTTCCTGATGCAACCCTATGCCCAGAAACGCACCCGCTGCATTTATGGCATCTGTGTCCTCTTCATGGTCATAGGTAGGTGAGGGTCTGTGACAGCGGGGCATTGGGAATGGGACGGGACACCTCCTTGACCACCTGCCTTTGTCTCTTGCTCCAGGCCTGTTCTCCATGTACTTCCACATGACACTCAGCTTCCTGGGCCAACTGCTAGACGAGATCTCTATTCTGTGGCTGCTGGCCAGTGGCTACAGCATATGGATGCCCCGCTGCTACTTTCCCACCTTCCTAAGGGAAAACAGGTGGGGTGGGGCTGGTGCTCTGGTGGTCCTGTGGGAGCCCACCTGGGCTCCTGGGTCCCCTCCCTGAGCCCTCTTGTGGTCCTTGAAACCCTTCCCCTGACAATACCAGGACTTCCACCTGACCCTGCTTGACTCAACTGAGCTTCCGGAGTCCCCTTCTCTAAGTGCAGTACTTGGAACTCCTAGAATTCTTCCCCAGATAGCATGGGACCTCCACGAGGCCCTGTCTGAGCTCACCTGGAGGTCCCAGGACCCTATGCCTAAGCTTACCTGGGTCCCAGGGACTTATCCTCTGAGCCTATCAACTGGGCTTCCTGGAATCTTTTATATGGATCTTCTAGGCCCTCCTCTTGACCTTCGACCCTTCCGAAATTCTCTCCTGACCTTACCTGACTCTCTGAGCATTCCAAGACCCCTCAATGATAGATTCTGGGACCCCCACTTTTCCTTCCTTGATCCCACCTGGGCCCTTCCTGAATTCCTTGCCTGACCTCACCTGGGCCCTGGCACCCTTCATTGTCTCCTCTGGGCCCTGGGATCCTCTGCTGAGCCCACCTGGGAGCCTCAAGACTTTTCTCTGAGCCCATTTGGGCTCCTTGGAACCCCTTCCCTTTTCTCATCCACCTCTGCCACAAGATCTCCCTGTGCCCCTGCCTAACCCCCATCCCCAAGGACCCTCCCCAACCACGCCCACAACTGAGCCCTTCTCCCTCCAGGCCCCAGTTTGTCTGCCTTGTCGTCATCGCCACCATGGTCAGTACATTCCTGTCCTTCCTGAGGCCTACGGTCAACGCATACGCCCTCAACAGCATCGCTGTGCACATCCTCTACATCGTGATCCAGGAGTACAGGAAGTGGGTGGCGGCTCCCGTCCTCCCTCCAGCACTACCCTCTCACTCCTCTGCCTGCCCCCTCCCCACCAGACTCACCAGGCACAGAGTTTTGGTTAACTCCATGCTCGAGATCATCCACAAACAAGGGGCGGGGCCAGAATGTGAACCCGAGGCTGTCTGACTGCAGGGCTTGTCTTCTATTACCAACCGCCAACGTATACACAAGTAGAGAGCGTCCTACCATACACCTCCATGTGCCCACTAACCAGCCCTGATAACCATCGACATCTTAACAGTCGGCGTTACTTATTCCCCCTCAGATTTCATATCATGGCACCCATCACTTTTTCCGGATTTCACTCGCCCAATAAAGAATCATTATTATTTTTTAACCCATACTAGGTCTTAGCAGGATAGAGAGGGAACTCTTAAATGGGGCCATTTGAAGAGGGTTGAATGGAAGGGTATTTACAAAGGAGAGGGCAGGGTGTAGGAAAATCACGAAGGATCATTTAAAAGTCCTGTGCTAATAAGAGGGAGATTCTATGACCATCAGGAGAGCTGGGGTGAGGGGTGATGGGAGGGAGTGAGTGCAAGGACCTGGAAGGAGAGAGCCCTCAAGGTCTTCTGGGCAGGAGCTGCGACCCCCAGCTGCTGATTGCAGCCAGCCTGAACCAATCCTACAGAGAGGGAGTTCTGAAAATAAACCTAACGGTACCCTCCCTTGCTCTTTGGCTTCCTGCTGGTGCTCCCCATTGGCCAATCCAGTTGGAAGCCCAAGGACAAGGGAGACTCTGGGTTGGGTCCACACAGGCCAGCACTGCCCCCTCCCTTCCCCCAGGTCATAGGGCAGAGGAAACAAGGGTAGGGAAGAATCTAGAGGGACAAATGGAAGATACGGCATACACTTCTATCAAAGTTAATGAGACTTCCTTAAAATGGTATCTAATATTGAGTTATCATTGACATTTGCTCAGTTTCTTAAAGATGCCTTCTTACATCTGGTCTTATTTAAATTCAGGATCCAAACCAGTATCTTGGGTACTTATTTCATAACAGTTCCTCCCTCTCCCTTTGCTCATGTCTGTTGGTAACGTGCACTCGGTCATTTGTCGTGTAGAACATCCACATTCTGGATTTGACTGATTGCTTCCTATGGCATCTTTCAACTTGTTTCCTTACTATTTTTAAAAAATATTTTATTTATTTACTTTTAGAGAGAGGGAAAGGGAGGAATAAAGAGTAGAGAAATATCAGTGTGTGGTTGCTTCTCATGAGCCCCCAGCTGAGGACCTGGCCCGCAATCCAGGCATGTGCCCTGACCGGGAATCAAACCAGCCACCCTTTGGTTCACAGGCTGGTGCTCAATCTACTGAGCCACACCAGCCAGGGCTTACTTTTCTTTTTTTTTAATTTCCTGCAAATAATAGTTACATCTAGATTTGGGTTTAAATTTTTAAATAATATTTTAATTTATTTATTTTCAGAAAGGAGAAGGGAGGAGGAAAGAGAGGGAAGGAAACATTGATGTGTGAGAGAAAAACGTTTATCAGGTGTCCCTTGCACACCCCCAACTGGGGACCTGGCCCACAACCCAGGCATGAGCTCTGACTGGGAATCAAACTGGCAACCTTTCAGTTTGCAGGCCAGCACTCAATCCACTGAGTCACACCACCCAGGGCAGGTTTACATTTTTTTTAGGTCAGGATATTTCATGTGTGGTGCTGGGTGCTCTTGTTTCATCCCTTTAGGACTGCAGAAAGAGTGGTTGTCCCACATTTAGTGCGTTAACGTCAGTCAGGGGACTTGAATGATATCACCTGTACCTTTATTAGGAAGTTTTCCACTGATTTGTCACCTAGTGATCTCAGCAGTCACTGATGCCCCGCCTCCATCCATGATCTCATTAGGGGGTGCAAAAGGGTGACTTGCAAATTCTGTTGTTCCCTCTGCATTGATTAGCTGGAGTTCTTCCATCAAAGACTTTCACTCATCAACCTTGAAATAGGGTTTGAAAAAGAAAGACAGGAGAGACCATCAGTTCATTCCCTTTACTTATCAGAGTGATAATTTGGTGTCTCGTTATCACTAGTAGGAACCAATGAGGTTGGTTTTTGTTTCTAAGTATTGTTATGAACTTAAGAATGTTTATAGTTCTGAAGTGTTTTAACCCATTTGGGTCACTGTGCTACATTCTTAGTTTTGTGTTTTGAAATAATTACAGATTCATAGCGAGTTGCAAAAAAGCAGAGTCCTGTGCACCCTTCCCCCAACTTCCCCCAGGCACCCCCCTCCACCAGTGACAGCGTCTTATGTGACCATAGTATAATCTCAAAAGGGGGGAATGAACTGTTAACTAGACCCCAGATTTTATTCAGATTGCACCAGTTCTTACTCATTATGATTTCTCTGTTATTTAAACTGTCTCATTTTAGGCTAGCAGGCAGGGCCTGGGCTTTTAACCTTAAGGGAGTTACTGCCTTATGTAATTCCCAATACACTCTTTCCTAAGGGACTCTGGGTTGTTAGTTCTGCCATTGGGAAACATAGATGAAATCTATGGGTCCTGAGTCGTCCCAAGACATGGCCATCAGAGAATCATCCTCCCATACATGGGTACACACATGCTCATAGCCACACGGACAAGAAATTTCAAGTACTGACTCACAGGTATACACACACTCATACTCCCAAACACACAAACACAGAAGGGCTTGTTGGTTAAGAATTCTACAATCTGACAACCCTGGTTCAAACCCCAGCTCTGCCCCTTATTAGCTGTGTAACCCTGGAGGGTCTCAGTTTTCTCCCTAACAAAATGGCAATATTAGCATTGTTGCGAGGACTGAGTTTCTAGGACTTGCAGAACCATACTGGCATCCTGTAAGTACCCTGCAAATGTTAGCCATAAGCATGGATGAGGCCCCCTCCCCCTGGCACCCTGGATCCTTCCCACTTCCCAGCCTCATCTTCTTGGTGGAGGAATTTCCCATCAGCCCCTGAAGGCTCTACTCTCTGAGTCAGGCTCTCATCTCCCTTCTGCCCTTCCTAGGACCAGTAATAAGGAGCTTCGGCATCTCATTGAAGTCTCCGTGGTTTTGTGGGCTTTTGCATTGGCCAGCTGGATCAGTGACCGTTTTCTTTGCAGTT